>NC_090992.1:5464545-5767575 GCF_041146395.1 Eulemur rufifrons | reverse complement strand
AAACACCAACTTCATGAATACCAAGTTCCAAGCAGCAACAACAGAACTGGGAGTAGTTGCCCAAACATTTCATTTTTGTAATAATCAAAAATTTACAGCCAAGTGTGATGGTTCATGTCTGTAATCCCAGCACTTTGGGAAACCAAGAAGGGAGAATCTCTTGAGGCCAAGAGTTCAAAATCAGCCTGGACAACAAGACTCCATTAATACAAAAAATTTAAAAATTAGCCAGGCATGGTGCCTGTAGTCCCAGCCACTGGGGAGGCTGAGGTGGAAGGATTGCTTGAGCCCAGGAGTTCGAAGTTATGGTGAGCTATGATCACACCATTGTACTCTAGCACTCTGGGCAACAAAACGAGATCCTGTTAGGAAGGAAGGGAAGGGAAGCAAGGAAGGAAAGGAAAGAAGGAAAAAGAAAAAGCTTAAGAAGAATTTTTGAAAATTCTTTCTCTCATATGAATTTGGTTTTTGTACCGATTACAGTTTGGTCTTAAAGCAAGCACCAATGGATAAAAGTAACAAGGCATGTAGAAAGTTAACATTAATGAAAAAACCCTGGAAAGTAGTAGTTATGGTGAATATGACCTCTTGTTAATAGCTTAATTTTACATTATATACACAGAATGTAGTTATACTCATTTTCTGCTTGTAAAGTTGTTGCTGGTTTCTAAGATGAAACTGAACAAATGTCCGTGATAAAGCCTCAGGATCCTGAAAATTGTAAGGAGTTGGGGGATGGATTTTGGTTGAAATATTGGCACTCATATAATAGTATCTTATAGCTTTATTCTAGGCCCAGTTGAACTTAAAGGAATTGCAAAAAGATGTAGCAGAAGTTGTGAGTGAAGTGCTGCCAAACTTAGCAAACACTTCACCATAGAAAAGTCCAGCTCATTGGGTTCACCGAAGCTGATAGTTTGCAGCTTAGCTCTGTTGGGCAGCACAAAAACCCCACTGGACCAGGACCAGCCTGGCTAGTCTGGTACGTGCATCACCGAGACCAGGAAAAGCCTGAGTGACAACAAACTGAAAATTCACGCTGTTGAACTACAAGTACCACCCACGAAAGCAAAAAGAGTACAAATCTATTGTTGGTAAACAAAGTAATTAACGTTGGTTAAACAAGCCACTTCACTCGCAATTTCTGCTACATCTTTTTGAAATTCCTTTAAGTTCAAGTGGGCCTAGAATAAAGCTATAAAGTACTATTACATGAGTGCCAATATTTCAGCCAAAATCCATCCCCCAAACCTTTGACTGCAAAAAAAATCCAAACAGGTTATGTAATTAATATAAAACTTGGGTCCTTATCAACTTGGTTATCAGAGTTATATAATCACATTCTAGGTGACTATATGCAGAATCTTCAAATAAGAAACTCAAGTACTAAAAAATATGATAATTTAAGGGCCAACAATTTGTGTATTATATAGATTCACAAGTTTTTTCACAGAGAAGACAAAATAAAAATGAAAAACAGCTTGAAATGATACCTTTCAATCTGATTTCTGAGTTTCTGAACGATTTCTGATTCAGCAATCCTTAACTCAACATTTTTATAATTTAAATGACATAGCCACAGAAAATTGCAGGCCATCAGTCCATTCAATACAAAGCCAGAAGATTAAAGAGGCCAACTTTGTACACACTGTAGGCTTTTAACATAGCCCATATAATTCTGATGGCAATAACAGACATGGGCCATGTTTCAAAATGAAGGAAACATTCTTTACTTCATATAGGATGAACAAATTGTCTGATCTCCTGTAGTAAATATAATTTAAAATATTTATCACATTAGTAGCATATATACATGTGAAAAAGCAAGTAAATATCTTTAAACAGGCAAGGAGTGGTGGCTCACGCCTGTAATCCTAGCACTCTGGGAAGCCGAGGTGGGAGGATCGCTCAAGGTCAAGAGTTGAAGACCAGCCTGAGCAAGAGTGAGACCCCCTGTGTCTACTAAAAATAGAAAGAAATTAGCTGGACAACTAAAAATATATATAGAAAAAAAAAATTGGCCGGGCATGGTGGTGCATGCCTGTAGTCCCAGCTACATGGGAGACTGAGGCAGAAGGATTGCTTAAGCCCAGGAGTTTGAGGTTGCTGTGAGCTAGGCTGACGCCACGGCACTCTAGTCCAGGCAACAGAGCCAGACTCTGTCTAAAAAAAAAAAAAAAGAAAAGAAAAAATCGTTAAACAGCTTTATGAAGATATTAATATATAATTATTAAGATATATACTAAGATATCATTCACATACAATTCACCCATTGAAAAGTGTACAGTTCAGTGTTTTTTAGAACATTCACAGATATGTGCAACCATTACCACAGTCAATTTTAGGGCATTTCGTCACCTCAAAAAGAAACTCTGTACCCTTTAGCTATCATCCCTGCATCCCTATGTGTGAATATTTAAGTGCTAAATTTTAAATACCCAGGACATGGTAATCATATTTGGTTATAAGCTAAAAAAAAAGCTCTAAATTTGTTGTCTTTTCCTTAAAAGTAACTTTCAGTAGAAATATGGTCTAACTTTGCTCCTTATACCTTCACAATCACAAATTTACCCATTCTCTTCCAAAAGGCTCTTCGGATAATTCCTGTTTGTGAAAAGGGGGACCAAGGCAATCAAAACTCTTTTAAGTATGCCCCTCACATACACGGCTTCTTTCCACCTACTAATAATTAAATAAAAATGCATAAAGGCAAAGCCCATAAACATTTTTAAATGTCTCTCATCCAATACTATCTACAGGACAAGTAACCAACCTTATTCTATGGAACATGCCTTTCTTTGGTTTAGAAAAGTAGAAACGGGCTCCAAGTCCAACTGTGCTGAACTTAACAGGGCCTTAAAGAATGTTAGACACCCTCTTCCTCCACCCACATTAAATATACACCCCCTAAAACTGTTGATTCACCGGATTCTCAGCTGCCAAAGAAAGCAGACTAGCTTAGTGTCTGACATTTCCTTTTGGCAGTCATTAGTCCTTAATGTGTCACTGTCTAGAGGCTAAATGCAATAGTTTTATTCATTTCTACTTTAGTAGCTCATTTTCTTGGACCTAAGGAAATGTATCAAAGGCTAAATCTACCCTAGAAGAAAGTTGCCAAGCTAAGATTTTATAGTACAAAAATAATAATATGATCAAAACACCTCTTTCCACAAGCCCCTTATCACTAGAGTTTGAATCTGTCCTGGCTTCCTCTGCAGTAATTTTCCACACAGGAGCAAATTAAAGGGGAAAAAACAAACATTTCCTAAAACCTGTGACAATGTCAGTGAGCCACCTACTAATGGGGAAAGAGAATTGCTTCTACCCAGTTTTGCTTACTAAATGGTTCTTCATTCCCACCAAGCCAAGAGGTTTGCTGTACCCTGCACACTAATTAATTTCTCGTTCTAAATCTTTTATTGTTTCTCCCTTAGCCTACTCCCCAATGCCAATGAATGCCAATGCTTTCTTTCTGTGTTTGTACATCCTATTTAATATAAATGTCATATCTCCTCATTCCCATTTTTGCACCCTAAAAAGAACACCAAAAAAGGGGAAAAAGAGAAAGACAACAGTAGATAGGATGCCCACAGTCAAGGTTCTTACCAGTAGGGATCATGTCTTTTAATAACCAACAGCCACAGTGAGGAATCTAAAATCATGCTAGCCAACAAAATAGTGTTTAAGCCACTACACCTGCAAAATGCAAGCTATCCCCTCACCCCTACCAAAAAAAAAAAAAAACAACCCTGATTATTGCCATTTATTAAGTTTCATTCAACCAGTGAAAAACAATGTAAACATCACTACTAAATTATATAATAGTTGAGTAGATAAGAAACAAAAAGTTTTTTACTATACGTGGTAGAGCTTTAAAAATATGACTCCGGAAAGGCCAAGGCTCTGGAAATGCTTGAAGAATTACACAATGGAATACCTAGATGATTAAGCAATGACCATTTTTGACCTTCTGAAAGGTGCACACTAAGAATTTAGCCAAGAAAATTCTACATCATTCAGTAACTATGGCAGATACACTCCATTTTGGAGAAGCCAGGAACTCAAACTGAATCTAGTGACAAACGGTTTACTATGAGGACACGTGAAAAAGAGCTCAAGTACAGCTAGCTGGGCAACTGGCCTTAGGAGCAGTCATACAGGAGGCACAGGACACTCCTCTTAGCTGGTTACACCCTTCCCCAATCTCAAATACCTCACCCATTCTCATCGTCTTTGCTGCCAATCTAATTCATAACTGGTGCTGACCCACAAATTCACTTTGCCAAGACCCCTATGAACCTGACTCTACTTAATGGTATCATTTCCTGCTTCAGTTCCCATGGCTAACCGAATCATTTTCCCATCATTTACCCACACAAATTCCCAAGAGAATCTAATTGGCCTTAGAAACAGCTTAGGCAACAGCCAGCCTGTGAACTAGGGAGAAGACTGAGTGGGATAAAATAAGGCCTTCCAGGGGTTGTAAAACAAACGAATGCCTTTCTACGGAGGTACACATGGCAAGGATTGTGCCCTTAGACTTCTAAATGCTGACACCTGCTCAAATAGCCATAGGATTTTTTTTTTTAACTTCTTATGAGATTTTTCAAACATATCCACCAACAGGATTGAAAATAGTGCATGAACTCCCTAGAGTAACAATCGCCAAATTTTAACAATCAACTTTCTATTTTCTTATTTATTACCCCTCCATTAGTTCTTTTGCTGGAGTATTTTTAAACAAATCCAGTACCTCATGTGATTTTGCAAGGGATTATCTTATATGTACTATTCCCTCTAAACCTATGTTTATATATGGATAGTCAAATCTTTCTAAATTTTTTTTATTTTTATTTTTGCCCTTGGACATCAATGGATATTCAAATCTTGTCAAATCTTGAGGGTTTAAGGAGAACTACACTTGACCAAAAGCTTAAGTCTAAAACATAGTTATTTACTATTATCATAACACTAAAATTAATGTAATTCTAGATTCAGAGTGGTTTTAAGAAATGGCTAATTTTGTGCTGGCTAGGAAACCCCAGTTGAAAAGGATAGTTTGACTTTAGCCTCGTTTGCCAAAATGAAAGACCTGTAGACAGCAAATAAGAGCTAGTCAAGGGAATCAGTTTTTTTTAACTGCTGTGATTAGAAATTTTAATTTTGGATTTTTTATCTGAATGCTACAAAATTTAATACTGTTTTAAACAAGAAAAATCTAACAAGTGTCTTCCTAAAGCTTTGAGTTCACATCTTCAATTAAGAAACTTTAATGGTGTAAGAACAACCAACTGTAAAAGGGTGAGGGGGGTGAGAGGATCCCTTATGACAAAGGAAATCATTAAATAGGGCATATACGAATGGCATACTTTTAAAAACCTAACAATTTTCCTGTATATGGTAGCTTTACCTATTTTTTACCAATAGTACAGAATCTTAAAAGTAACATAAACAATACGTTCTGCTTCCCAGCAACACGTGTATTTATTAGTATGAGCTTTAAAGATTACAGTTAAGTATCACTAGTCAAATATTTATGATTTTTTAGGCCCGCCATGGTGGCTCACAGCTGTAATCCCAGCACTTTGGGAGGCTGAGGTGGAAGGATCGCTTAAGACCAGTTCAAGACCAGCCTGGGTAACATGGTGAGACCCTGCCTCTACAAAAAATTTAAAAATTAGCTGGGCATGATAATGATGAAACGTGCTTGTAGTCCCAGGTACTCAGGAGGCTGAAGTGAGAGGATTGCTTGAACTCAGGAGTTTGAGGCTGCAATGAGCTGTGATCCCACCACTGCACCCTAGACTGGGCAAAAGAGTAAAATCTTATCTCTTTAAAAAAAAAAAAAAGAGTACGGTTTTTCTAATAAAATATTTCAGGTCATTTTACTTCAGGAAATAATAAGCACTGCTCATATAGACACAAGAACAAGGACAAGCTAAAACATTAATCTTTTCATTCCTAGAAGATGGCTTTCATATTTGAATCTACAAAACCAATAATTCTCTCTTAAAGCAGGGAGAAGTAATTCAAGACAAGTATGTTCCAGAGTTAAATTTAAAGGACAGTTAGCAAGGAAACCTTGAAATACCATGCTGTGCTGTATTCTACTTGGTAGCCTATTATAAACTGCAAACATTACAATATCTACAACTGAAGTAAAACCAGAGTAGGGCAGTCATTTCAACACATGTGAAAATAATATTTGTAAGACAAGTTACTGACCAGATGTATTTTAGCATAAAGCAACTCAAAGAAAATAACTTCCTTATGTTTCCAAATTCTGCCATTATAAAAAGGCCTTAAGGCCATTTTTAGAAAATGACCAAACAGAATCTGTTCTCAACAGTCTTTGGTTCTATATATCCAATATTCCACTTTAAAATAAATAAGGTATTTAGTGACTGACAAGGACTTCATTAGCAGTTATCAGATAGGAACAGAGATTCAACCCAAAATAAACAAAGAATAAGAACATCCATTCAGAGAAGAAAAACATTATATTCCACAGACTTCTGCCCTTCTACTTTGCATTACTAAGAAATATACCAACCAAGCAGGCATGGTGGCTCACGCCTGTAATCCTAGCACTCTGGGAGGCCGAGGCGGGCAGATCGTTTGAGCTCAGGAGGTCGAGACCAGCCTGAGCAAGAGCAAGACCCCATCTCTACTAAAAAAAATAGAAAGAAATTAGCTGGACAACTAAAAATATATATGGAAAAAATTAGCTGGGCATGGTGGCGCATGCCTGTAGTCCCACCTACTCGGGAGGCTGAGGCAGTAGAATTGCTTAAGCCCAGGAGTTTGAGGTTGCTGTGAACTAGGCTGACACCATGGCACTCAAGCAACAGAGTGAGACTCTGTCTTCAAAAAAGAAAAAAAAAAGAAAGAAAAGAAAAAGAAATATACCAACCAAAGAGGCAACTTTCAACAGAGCAGGCCTGAAGTCAAAGCGGAGGAAATTTCCTGTCAGACAGGGCTATTCCTGTCTATGGCAAGGACAGTTTGGAGACTTGGTGCTCACCATAAAACCTGAACTGCGGGCCATCTGAACAGCATCCCTAAATATAAGTATATTTAATGGAGGGTGGGGAGAAGGGCAAAGCAATGAATAAATAAACAAATAATAGCATTATGGCTGGTTTGAGGACAGGAAAAGCATGCATACAAACTCAATTTATTTAATCCTAAACTGCATAGTCACAATAAGTTTTTATGTACTGTCTCAAGTCCTCTAGGATACCCAATTTTTAAGAACATGTTTAAGATGAATGGACAAAAAATATTAGGGTAGAAAGTTATAACTGATAAACTTTTACATGTTCATCACATTCTAGATAAAAATAAACAGGTAGCTTCCCAAAACTACTGGTTTGCTACATTTAAACAATCACAATATTTTAAATGAATCAATTTTTTCATTATCAACACATGACAACTTTGCCAAAAAGTAAAGCTTACTCCTTGGGCCAGAAAGAATAAACGAAGAAGGAATTATACTATATTTTCCTTAAAAATACCTATTTGCACATGTATAGCACTTCATAGTTTTATGTTCACATCACACATGGCATTACGTACACAAGTTGGGGGTGGGGGGTGAGAGGGGAGGACCCTTGTCAGCTGTGATTAGCTGCCTGAACTACAAAATCATGCAGACTGGAGGTGGGAACTGCCACTTTGGTTCTTTGCTGTAGGCAGAGAGCAAGCAATGGAGCTGAAAAGGACCTGCCACAAGAGATATGTCCCTCAGTTCCTGCCTATTTAGATCACCCTGTTCTTTGCTACACTTTATTTTCTGCTCTTTTATTTCAAAGCATCTTGATATTTTTGAAATAACACTACCCATTATATCTCATCCTCATCATTTTACTTGGTCTTACTTGAGTGGTTCTCTGTGCATTTTAACAAGGTCAGGTAGCGAGGCAGCTATTAATGACCCCATTTTCAGTTGAGGAAGCTGCCCTGGGGAGATTACATTACTTGATCAAGCTTTAATGAGTTCTATTCCATGGAAGGATTAGCTTATTGCCCACCATCCACAGCATCACGTGTGAAGAGCACCACCAGGAGTGGCCCTGGACTAAAAATGAGAAGCCTTAGTTCCAGTCCTAAGTGTTCATAAATGGGTACGGTCATGGCCAAGTTACTTAATTAGCTTCAGGCTCAGTTTTGAAAATAATTGGTTGGTTTTGGTCCTGGCTAAGATGTAATAAACACATTCCACCCTGTCTACCACACCAAATATAACTAAAAACTCTGGGCAGAATGCATGGAGTAGCAATCTAAGAACTGAAACAAGAAACGGCCAAATCTGCGATTATAGTTGGAGATTACAACACTCTTTTCTCATGAATTGTTAAAAAAAAAAATTAGACAGACCCTCCCTTCCAAAAAAAAATCAACAAGCTATAAATCTAAACAATGCCATCAACCAACTAGATCTAACTGACACTTTCACTCCACAGAAACTGTTATGTAATCTCCAAATACTTATAAATTAAATAACATATTTCTAAATAACCCATTAGTCAGAGAAGATGACTCCAGGAAAATTTTTATTTTGAACTGAACATAAATGAAAATACAACATATCAAAAT
The DNA here is from genome assembly GCF_041146395.1 of Eulemur rufifrons. Classification (NCBI taxonomy): domain Eukaryota; kingdom Metazoa; phylum Chordata; class Mammalia; order Primates; family Lemuridae; genus Eulemur; species Eulemur rufifrons. Next base: position 5,758,974 of record NC_090992.1, on the reverse strand, counting down.
TTATGGGATGACGACAAAGCAGGGCTTAGATGGAAATCTATAGCACTAAATCTTTACATTTGCAGTAAAGAAGAAAGGTCTCAAATCAGTAACCTAAGTTCCCACCTCAAGAAACTAGAAAAGGAATGGCAAAAATAAACCCAAAACAAGCAGAAATCAGTGAAATTAGAAATATTAAAGAAAAAAAAAGATTAATGAAACTAAAAGCTGGGTCTTTCAAAAGATCCATAGAATTGATAAATTTCTAGCCAGATTGAAAAAGGAAGAAAAAAGAGAAGCAAATTACCAACATTGGTTATGAAACAGAGAATACTGCTACAGACCCCAAACATTAAAAGGACAGTAAGAGAATACAACAAACATCTCTATGCATACAAAATTCAACTAACTGGATAAAATGGACCAATTCCTTGAAAGTCACAAACTTCCAAAATTTACCCAAGAAGCAATAGATAATCTAAATAATTGTACATGTGTTAAAGAAACTGAATTTGTCATTTTAAATCTTCAGAAAAACTAGTTGATTGAACTAGATTAAGGATTAGCAAGTTTCTGTAAATGGCCAGATAGCAAGTATTTTAGGTTTTTGGGCCACATGGTCCTCTTTTCCAAATACTCAACTATGGTGTTGTAGTGGAAAAGCAGCCATAGATGCTAAGTAAACAAATGGGCATAGCTGTGTTCCAACAAAACTTTATTTATAAAAGTAGGTGGTGGGACAGACTTGAACTAAGAACTATAATTCATCAACCCCTGAACTACGTGATAACTAATGTCACTTCCAAATTCTAATGTCACAATTCTGTACTTCTCCATGGTCAAAAATCACTTTGATATGTAGTTCAAGAAAAGAATGAAGCCAATGCTATCACACATAGGTAACTGAGTCTGTTTTGTTAAAAATGTATATTATAATTTAAAACAAGCAAAAAAACTCACCACTTCAAACTAGTCTTGAATGAATCATTATCTCCAAAGGATGAATCAAGACATAAATATGTGTGAAAAATCTTCAAATTTCCTACATTAATAGTGCTTTGGAAATGAACACAGTATATAATTATAAACAAATAAAAAAACTGAAACAAAAAATTAAGGGTCTAAGTTTATTTTTAAACTTTGTGACATTATCAATATAAAAAACATTTTCAAAAATGGGGGGGGGGAATAAACATCCCAGCACCTAGAGACAATTACTAATATTCTGATGTATTTAGAGGTTATTACCTTCTAAGCTACAAACAATTTTTAGATATTTCTTTTCAACCCTGCCTGACAGCTAAAGAGCAAAAAGTGATATCAAGGACAGTCTAACAACAATCTTGAGAAGGCTAAACCCTGTCCATCTGCCGCCTGACACTGGGCAGGCTGACATCTCTGCTCCATCATCCTGATTTCAAAAAAAGACCACTCTACTAATGCTCCATTAGGCCACCATCATTTCAACAAATACATAAACATGTGTCTTTCTGTGCATAAAAGGTTAAGAACTTGCCTGTTAAATATTGCAATTCATAATGCCAGGGTAGCATATAGATAGGAAGTGCCTCAAATCTCTTAGAAAGCAATAGAAAATATATATGGGGTGAGATGTCTTCATCAGAGTTAAAAAGGTCTTTTAAACTCCTTGTCTTGCACCATATAAAAATCATACAAGGCCGGGCGCGGTGGCTCACGCCTGTAATCCTAGCTCTCTGGGAGGCCGAGGTGGGCGGATCGTTTGAGCTCAGGAGTTCGAGACCAGCCTGAGCAAGAGCGAGACCCCACCTCTAAAAATAGAAAGAAATTATATGGACAGCTAAAAATATATATAGAAAAAATTAGCCGGGCATGGTGGTGCATGCCTGTAGTCCCAGCTACTCGGGAGGCTGAGACAGGAGGATCGCTTGAGCCCAGGAGTTTGAGGTTGCTGTGAGCTAGGCTGACGCCACGGCACTCACTCTAGCCTGGGCAACAGAGTGAGACTCTGTCTCAAAAAAAAAAAAAAAAAAAAAAAAAAAATCATACATTAATTTTTGACAAATAGGGTTTCCAAATTAACTAAATGCTCCTCTGCAACAACATGTATGAACCTGGAGAACATTATACTAAGTGAAATAAACCAGATACAGAAGGAAAAATATGGCATGATCTCTTACATGTTCTCTAATACTTCGGTCCCAAACCCCCCCAGGGCCGCAGACCAGTGCTGGTCAGTTGCCTGTTAGGAACCTGGCCACACAGTAGGAGGTGAACGGCCAGCAAGCTAGCGAAGCTTCTTCTGTACTTACAGCTGTTCCCCATCACTCACATCACCGCATAAGCTCCACCTCCTGTCAGATCAGCATTAGATTCTCACAGGAGTGCAAACCCTACTGTAAACTGCACATGCGAGGGATCTGGGTTGTGCTTCTTATGAGAATCTAATGCCTGATCTGAGGTGGAGCTGAGGCAGTGATGCTAGTGCTGGGGAGTGGCTGCAAATACAGATTATCATTAGCACAGAGGCTTGACTACAAATCAATGTAACCCGCTTGAATCATCCTGAAACCATGCCCCCACCCCCCCTACTCCTGGTCCATGGAAAAATTGTCTTCCATGAAACCCATCCTGGTGCCAAAAAGTTGGGGACTGCTGACTCTAATACACAGAGAGTAGAAAGGTGGTTACCAGAGGGTGGGGGTGGGGGTAATTTATGTCACAAGGTACAAATTTATGCAGAATGACTAAATCTAGAGATCTAATATACAGTATTGTACATGGGAAATTTGCTAGGAATAGATTTTAGGCCTCTTACCACACATATACATAAAAGGTAACTGTGAGATAATGGCTATCTTAAATGGCTTGACTTGGAAAGATGCACAATGGTAAAAGTATTAAGAGCTCAGACTTTCAGGTCAGATAGATTTGAGTTCAAACTGCATCTGTATATCCATGTACTTTTGAGCAAGTAACAAGTCAACAGGTTATTATGGGGATAAAATAGGCAATAATGTATGTCTCTCAACCCAATGGCTGGCATATGGTAAGCGGTATAATAGTAATAGTATGGACAATCCTTACTAACAATAAAGCTTTAAAAAGGTAAGAACAGAACAGATAGAAGTGCATGTGCCCACATATCCAAAATTAAGTCTGGAATGCTATACACAAAAATGAGTGGTAGGATTACAGGCAGTATATAATGAACACAGAATTTTTATAATCAGAAAAAAAATTAAGCTATTCTAATTGTGAAGATAAGAAAATGCAACCACAAAATAATGCAGTAACAAGTTCTTCACAGAGTCCTTCAAAAGCTGGGAAGCTCTGGCTTTGCTAAAGAGATTCCAGGAAGGCATCTGCAAAACTGAGAAAGGATTAGCATCTAAATTGAGCGCTTCCCTTCGCTATGATAATGATAAATCTTTTCAAAAGATCTTTGAAAGTGAACATTAACTGCATACTATTCATATATTCCCTATCAAACTATTACCCAAATAAATTAAAATTTTATACCTGATATATTAACATAATCAAATTCTTCAAACATATGTCTAGTCCAATTGAAAATATGTCTAGTTATTGCATTCTTCTTTTGGGATCCTACAAACACTAAGTCCAATTTTTTTAGGCAAAAACAAGATAAAATTTATCCTTAAGCATCATCATCCTTACTAGGTCATAAGCTATACCAATTTTCTTCTGCCTAAAACTACAGTTTTAAGTATAAAAAATACAACCTGTAATGGCTACTGTGCACAGATTACTACACCATTCTGGGCATTCAATGAAGAAGTTAATGCTAAGCTCTTATCCACTCACCTTAGCTGGTTAGTTACTCAATAGCTAGAACTATCCAACAAAAATGTAATGCAAGCCACAAACTTGAACCATGTATATATTTATAGTTTTTATAATATATAATAAATTATACAATTTTTCTAGTAGCCATAAGTAAAAAGAAATCAGTGAATATAAAGATTAATCACAGATTTTACTTAACCCAATATATCCAAAATAATTACTAATAGTAAGATATTATTGAGATGTTTTATATTGTTTTTATGCATTAAATCCCTATGATCTGGTATGTAGTTTGTATTTACAGCACACCTCAATTTGGACCTGTCACATTTCAAGTGCTCAATAGCCACAGATGGCCAGTGGCTACCATATTGAACAGCATAGCACAGAGATAGAGCTACTCAAGCCCGTGGTATGTGCTTGTTCTCAACAATTATAAGCCCTAACTCCAGTCAGTCACACGTGACCATGAACTGTTGTGCAAGATATGTGGTCTTTTAGACACTGTGTTAGGTGTTTCCAGATGTTCAGTTTTGGGGTTGAGGAGGTAATTGTGTTTGTTTACTGGGGGGTCAGGATTGAAGAGGGCGCTGTAATAGAGACAAGCTTGCTTCCAGTAAATTCTACTATTGGAAAAACACACACACACTAAGAAAGGGAGAAAGGAACACATTATGGGTTTGTATATCCCTGAGCAGAATGAATAGCATAAAATAAAGAATTCAACTATATAAAGTTTAAGGTCCTTCAGAAAACATTTTCACTAGCACTGAAATAAATTCAGAGAACATCAGAACACACAACTGGGCACCCAAGACAGCTATCCACTTAAGGAACAGAAATTTTAACCCTTAACCTGATAGCAAAGTGTTTTAACCCACTAACCTAATAGTTTAAATCCCAGTTCTATGAATATTTCATGTTTACATGCGGAAAATATTGAAGGTTAAAATTCTTTTTTAAATGCTCTATACAGAGGAAAGAAAGAAAAGCCTGGAAATAAATAGATATCCCTAAATGCTAATACTAGTAGAGATTCAGTAATTTGTTGAACATGTATGACTTTCAATTATAAGAAAAATAAACAATATGGCAATAACTTTTTTCAAATTTAATTACATTTCATTTTAATTTTAATCCATTCACTTTTAAGCCTTTGAACATGATGACACCCATCCAAAGCTGTTTTTCTTTCTGAGAGCCCTCATAGGCAGAGCAACTTTAGCTGATAGAGCAGAAACAAATTAAACTTAACCACAATAACCACATTTCATTTCAAGGAAATCTTGAAGTCATTTGTGAAACTACAAGGATCCACTGAAGGGTTGAAAAAACTCTACTGTTACGCATCTGTGGCATTTCCATAATGTTAAGGAAGCAGGGGTCAAATGCATTACTTTTATATCAGTATCTCCTATAGGCCATACAGTAAGTTACCTACAGAGCCAATACTACCCTGCAACTCTTCAAACCACAATGCAAGCAGGAACATTAAGGCTGCTGGCCTCCTGACCCTTAGAATCTTTAAAAGGGAATCCTGCCCTCACCTGATAAATTAAATTTAATTCCACTCTAATTTAAGATATCACTTTCACTTACTTCAGAGTACTTGGTTTAATTTTTTTCTACAAATGTCATCTGTATACTGAAAGCTCTACAGGAAGTAGAGGTAAATCACCCACAACCTCCTCCTCTACACTCTCTAGAATGTAAGACCCATAAGGGCAAGGGTCTTTGGTTTTTTTCCCCCACTAATGTATCCTTAGCACCATGAATATCCAAAATTCTTCATTTTATTCATTCTACCAAGTCAGCATGAGTTCATTAAGCAAGCATTTACTGAGTACCACTTCTAGCATTATACCAGATCATGAAGGAATATTTTTAAATGGGTGCCAGCTTTAAAAAGCTTAAAACCTGGTTGCAGAAATTACATGGATAAAGGAAATACAATTACGCAACAATTCAAGGAAGTACGCTTAGGTACGAAACTTCAAGCACCAAAGAAATAATGTAGGATGACATAGTTTGGAATGGCCTTCAACAGAGATAAAAAACAAATATGGGCCTTGAAGGAAGAACACATTAGGTTTAGATAGGTAGGAAGGGAATTCAAGAACACAATGAACAATGTCCTACTAAAGACAGGAGCTCAGCCTGGCCTGGGCAGACAGAACAGAGTAGAAAATGGAGAAAGTGAGAAGAGCTTGAACTAAGGAAATGGCAGTGGGGACAGAAAGGGACAAATGGAATAAACCATCAGAGCAGTTTCCCCACCTTTGTTGCACATTGGAATCACCTGGGAAGCTTTCAAAATTAGCAACTGTGCAACTGATGCCTGGACCCAGAAGATTCTGACTTAATTGCTCTGGGGTACAACCTAGACACCAGGATTTTTAAGTTCCCCAGGGACTCTAACGTGCATCCAAAGTTAAGCATCACTGCCTCAGAGGAAAAACCAGTGGAACCTGGTAACTGGCAACAAAGGATAAAGAAGGAAGAATCAGAGATTATGACAAGGCTTTAAGAATTTGTGTCTATAAAAACAACATTAATGATTTGAGATTATCCTCTAGGTTGCAAAAAAAAAAAAAAAAAAAAAAAACATTAATGAAAGAATCCAGGAAATGGGAAAAGTGAAAATATACAAGCCCTTCTAGACTTTACCACTCTATCTACATATAGTACACAAGTTTTAATTAATGAAGGTCCTTTCAATTCTCCACATACCATACTTATTTGTCTAATATTTTTCAACAGAAATAATCAAACTTAAAGTGAATCATTTTTTTTAATCAAGGTAGAACTCAACCAAAAGAATATAAAATAAATCTTGATTTCCCCGCTAGAAATTATCTCATCCTCCCTGCAATTCCCATGGCCATTTAGCTGTACCTATAATGACTCATAATCCCATTAAATGCCCTGTAGAGACCCAGTCTGTTACAGAGGGAGGGATCAATCAGAGCCTCATTCCTCCTCTTACACTGTGCCTAGCACACTGCTTTGCACGTGCCACACACTCAATAAAAACTGAGGGACAGGCAGACATTGCTGGTTACATTCTGATTGTCACTAATGTTTTTAAATGCTTCATAAAATAAGCAAAATTCTATCCCCAGTTGTTTCTGCTGCTTCTAGACCCTTTGATAATTCTAAACTTTAAGTGTGCTCCATTGCCTTCCCCTTTATCCTCACTCCATCACTTTTTAACAGGACCAAGCCTGTTCACTGTTCCCTGAGTCAATAAAAGGAAATCAAAGATTTTTACCTTTAGAAGAAACACCAGTCTGAGCAAGAGCGAGACCCCACCTCTACTAAAAATAGAAAGAAATGATCTGGACAGCTAAAAATACATATAGAAGAAAATTAGCCGGGCATGGTGGCACATGCCTGTAGTCCCAGCTACTCGGGAGGCTGAGGCAGGAGGATCGCTTAAGCCCGGGAGTTTGAGGTTGCTGTGAGCTAGCTCAGGCAACAGAGTGACACTCTGTCTCAAAACAAAAAAAAGAAGAAGAAGAAACATACCCAGAAATCATCTTCTAAAATATATTTCTAAATCTCAAGAAAACTTCCTTTAAGACCCCCACAATACTTAAATTTCAGCCTAACATCAAACATTGTTCTAGTTTTCACTTAAGAATGCTATTATATGTTCTGACTTTTTGTGCATAACAAAGAGATAGAACAAAAGAAAACTGATAAAATAATTTTTTCTTTTAAAGAAAATTTAAAAAAAAAGAATGCTATTGTGATCTCCATGTCTTCAGTTTAAATTCATGGCACAAACAGAAAGTGCTATTTGCACAGCACTTTAGGGAGAAACCAGAAGGTTACTCATGACCAGGGGTGACTGGCCCAGAGTCTGACCAACTGCAAGACCCAAGGGGTATCTTATAGACTGGTTAGGAAGCTCTAAAATGCAGCAATCAGAACAGATTTATCACATCTTCTTCCCCACCAAAGTCTGTTTTCAAAGTGGTTTCCTAATCATAACTACATTGGACACTCTTATACCACTTCCAGCAGATGACTGATCCACATATACACGTGAGTCTTTACTCCCCTGTTTAAGACTGCAACATTGTGAGCCATTCTTCAACTTATCTATTTTTTCATATTTTCTTTTTTTTTCTTTTTTCGTGATTCTTTTTTTTTTTTTTTTTTTGAGACAGAGTCTCACTCTGTTGCCCAGGCTAGAGTGAGTGCCGTGGCGTTAGCCTAGCTCACAGCAACCTCAAACTCCTGAGCTCAAGGGATCCTCCTGTCTCAGCCTCCCGAGTAGCTGGGACTACAGGCATGCACCACCATGCCCGGCTAATTTTTTCTATATATATTTTTAGCTGTCCAGATAATTTCTTTCTATTTTTTAGTAGAGATGGGGTCTCGCTCTTGCTCAGGCTGGTCTCGAACTCCTGAGCTCAAACGATCCGCCCACCTCGGCCTCCCAGAGTGCTAGGATTACAGGCGTGAGCCACCACGCCCGGCCCATATTTTCTAATGTTCAAGCTTAGATGTAGATTTTTAAATGTGTCCCACATTTTCACTGTGAGTTAACCACTTTTTCCATATGATTTAACTAAACCTCTAATCTCATTTTTCTGAGGTAGACTGCCTATGATCAAAACATGCAATGGGCTGGGCGTGGTGGCTCATGCCTGTAATCCTAGCACTCTGGGAGGCCGAGGTGGGAGGATTGTTTGAGCTCAGGAGTTCGAGACCAGCCTGAGTAAGAGCGAGACCCCCGTCTCTACTAAAAAAAATAGAAAGAAATTATCTGGACAGCTAAAAATATATATAGAAAAAATTAGCTGGGCATGGTGGCGCATGCCTGTAGTCCTAGGTACTCGGGAGGCTGAGACAGGAGGATCCCTTGAGCCCAGGAGTTTGAGGTTGCTGTGAGCTAGGCTGACGCCACGGCACTCACTCTAGCCTGGGCAACAGAGTGAGACTCTGCCTCAAAAAAAAAAAAAAAAAAAAACCCCACATGGCAATGGCTTAAAAAAATTCAATATGCTTCACTAATTTCACAATATGGTAGAAACAAGATACACATAGGAAGGCATTCATCTTCACCATAGAGATTCTGTCACAACTCACCATTATCTATTCACTTACATAGGCCGTTAAGTGAACAAACAAGAAGAATGGCAAATGAACAAATGAGAAAGGACCAAGATCTCTTTTTGAAAAAGTATTAAATAGGCAAAAACACTAGTGATGACAATTTCATATTGCCCTTCTTCCCTTTGAAATGATTTTATATAATTTTTATTTGATTGCTTCTTTGCCACAGTAAAATACTAGGTACAAGGTCTAAATGACAATCACTCTAAATTAGCATTAATTAACTGGAATGGAAGAGAGAGTATAAGGGAAGGAAAAAGAAAAACGTGACAATAGAGAAAAATCAACAATTATAGTATTTACTATGGCCAAAACAAAAAAAGTCAGATGTCAAATTTCATAACCCTGGTTTTTAAACACAAAACTTAAAAATTGAAAAACACTACTCAGTTTGCCTCATACAGCTCTACTTGGTAATTATCTACTCTTACAATATTCTATACTTTTCAACAAAAATTATAAATATTAAAGAGATTGGTTTTCAGCATTCCCTTTTGCCCAAAATTAGATGGCCACCTAGTTATAATGGCATTTTTGTGGTATAGAAGGTCATCATCCTCTGGAGAGGCATGCTACAATACCTAGAGGTGAACCATCACAACATCTACAACTTCCAAATTCTTCAGAGAAAAAAAGGGTGTGCTGGTGTATATAATATATATACATACACACACCCGTATATGTATATATACACACACACACAAAACCACATGTATATATGTGTTAATTGGTGTATCTAGATAAATTTTTTAGGTGCTCACTGTATGATTTTTGTAAGTTTAAAAAATTTTTAAATAAAAAATTGGGGAGGAAAGGGCCACTTAGCCATTTATCCATTCCTTGAAAAATCTGACCCACCCAAAAATGTCAAGGAGTCAAGGACTTATTTGATATTAACAGTTAAAACCTCTCAGATCTAACATGTTATGGAAAACTCCCCAGGTATAAATATCTTACTTCAAAGAAAAGTTTTGACACTCACATTGCCCATGTACTCTGAAAGCAGGTCCTGCAGAGCCTGGCGGACAGCATTGCACTCTGCCACAATTCGCTCACGCCGGTCATCACGTGTGCAGGACGAATCTGCCATCAGGGCAGCCCCGCTAATGATGCTTTCCAGACGCTCTTCCAAGGAAGGCCTAAAGCGCTCCTCACTGAAGCTCAAGGGGTCCACAATGATTTGTTTCTGCAGGGGAAGCATTACTAGATGTTAGTGCTCATCTCTGTTCCCTCCATTATTCAAGAAGGTAAGGAAAGTGTTGACAAGGAATATTAAGAGTTAACACAAAAATTCCAACATCTGAAAGTTACTCTTCTTGGCAGATGAGTGGCCATCCCATGTAAGTTGCCCTATGTTTGATCACTTCTCAAAGAAGGCACTGGAAGCAATACTATCCAGCCAAACAGCACCTGGGTAAGGTGAGATACCACAAATGCAAATACAAATTTGTGATGCTCATTCTACTTATTCTGCACAATGAAAGGTCAACCTGTACAGTACCAGTAATTACAACTATCAAATGAGAATTACAAGGAAAATAATCTTTTTCTTAGGTACAGAGTATAAAACTGCTATGTGATATTAGAACTGTTTCACCACAAAAAAAAATTTTAAATAAAGATGTAAAGATAACCTCAAAGTTTCAGAAAGAAATGTGTTTATAATGAATTTTCATCTGTTTTCCTCACCTTACACATCTAATCAAGTTTTATAAACAATTAGTCTAAAATTTATCCTGTTATGTCCAGTTTAGAGACTTTCTTTGCTCAACGAATTCTAGTATTCCGTCAAAGATAACAGCAGTCCTCCCCAACAAAGCCAAATCCTTCTTCTTTCTCCCTTTCCCTCCCGACTCCACTTAAACCCAGCTTTCCCAGTGCTGCCAGAGGTCTAGTCAAAACTAAGCTATAGGTACAAAGTCAAACATCAACACCCCAAGACACCAGCTACTGGCCTCCTTCCAACTTCTCCACTTGATACAATTTATCTTCACACTAGTAAATGTTCATGCAAATATTCTGGCTTTAATTTTTCTTTATAAGGTCTATATCCTTATTGATTTCAACTTAAATGCCAAATTTCTTCTACCAAAACCTTACTCTTTTCCAATAAGTATACATTTCTTCCTTCCCTTCCAAAGAACCCTCAGCTTTAAAACTGAACAGGCAATACCTTAAGTTCGTTTTTCTTACCAGATTAGGTTATTATAGGATTTCTCTAGTCAAAACTGAATACAACATGCTTTCTAACCAACAAAAATGAGGAATAAATGGTCACAGAATTTTAATAGGGTCACAGAGCCACAATGGGCCTGAGAGCATTTAGTGCAACCACCTCATTTTACCAATAAAAAACTGTGACTCTAAGAAGTTAAGCAGTTTCTGATAGATATTACTCAACTTAGGAAAAAATGTCACCATGGTACTGCCTTGAAAAAGACAAATACTTAACACTGCCGGGGCAGGGGGCAGGGGGCAGGGGGGAGGGAAGTGTCAGTAAATTGTAACATACATCATAAGAGTTTGTTAAAAACTACTTTAATGGTTAAAGCTCCAGGTTAAAAATTCAGTTCTAATACCCCAGTCCTTAGACTTAATACTCCCTTCATGCTTTATGAAAAGTCTTAAATCAGCAAGGATCAGTTACCCAAGCCAAAATAAAGAAGACAAAGAAAGGAAAGAAAAAGTAAAGGCAAGGAAAAACAAAAAACAAAATGCACCCCATTGTATTGGTTCTATAAAGCAATGTATCCCTACTTATGAAAGTATGCTGGCCACTTGAAACAATTCCCCTTTAATTTTTTTTTTTAAATTTGCCTACAGTTAGCTTTAAAAATAAATAAATAAATAAATCTATTAAAAAAAATCTTAAGCTGCTGCCACCTACTGGAAGCCATGAGGCATTGTGGGTAGCAATTAAAAACACAAAACAACCAAAAAAATGAACATTACAGTTGTATACACAGGATAGATCTAGGGCAACATCTATTATGAAAGGTAATAATATATCATTATAGTAAGAAAATATTTTAATCCCAAATTTGCTTCCACTTTCTTAAATTTTTTGTTCATTATTCCAATTTAGTCAGTGAGAAGTATTAACATATCTATGCAGCCAAGTAAGATTAAGATGATGGCGCTTCTGTTGCAGTCACATATAATGTTTCTTAATCTCCCAATAGATCATGAGCCCCTGGCAGGGGCAGACCTACATGTACTTTGTTTCTGTGTCTCAAACAGCTTCACATCTGCCAAAAAGTTAAAATCTTGACTGAAATGAACCAACCTCATGTCCTCAACAAAGAATGACCTCAGAGGAAACACAAGTTGCATAAAAGAAACCAGAAGTTTAACCCAAATTATTAATTAAAAAAACAGAAAAAAGATAAATGCTTTAGGCCCAGTTAAGATCACGTAGATTGATGATTCATAATCTCTTACAGCTTAGATTGCAAATCTAAGTGGAAACTGCGCTATGATCAGAAGCCTTGATCACATTTCCCCAGGAACCTGTTATCTTCTGGGGGGTGGTAAAGAGCCTGAAGTTTCCTCTCAAGCATGACTTACATCAAAGTTATTGAGTGCATATGCCAGTTCTCCTCCACCTCCACCCTGGTGCTGGGAGGCATCGTCTGAGGCGGTGGCCTGGGCTGCGTTGGAAATGCCTGTGACTGCCTGCTGCAGCTGCTTGTATATCAGGTCCCTGTTGGCCTTGTAGGCGGCGACATCAGGGTGCTGTAGGCATGCCTGGGATGCGGTATACAGGATGGGAACGTTTTTCTGCAGGATTCCTCTAGCTGCAGCCATCTGATCACGATGGCCAACATCTTTCAGTTCCTACGAGAGTAAAATAAGAAATTGGAGCATTCTTTATATGGATTCTGTTCATACAAAAATTTGTCACTACATTCTGAAAAGTTAGAGTTTCTACTAATTAGACACATTATTTTTATCAACAATCTGACTTAAAAGTTAATCACAAAGTAAGATTTTGAGATATGAAATCACACAGACCTGGATTTGAATCTCTACTTCTACTTTTTCCTGGCTATTTTGTGACCTTATTTTAAACTCTCTGTGCTCAGTTTCTCCTTCTGCAAACATTACCTCTCTTATTGTTTAGAGAATTAAATGGGATAATGCATGTAAAGCACCTACCACAGCACTAAATAAGGCACTAAATAAAAGACAAAACATAAACCTGCCTAGCATCTTGATTAACTCTATATATAGATGTACCTATTCCAAACAAAATAGAAAGATCATGCAGAGACATATCTGAACAGAGTAAAGTTTATTATGAGGATTTGTTAAGTTACACAAATTCATTATAAGTTTTGTGAAATTTGGGACAGAATACTACAGGTCTACATGAACAACCAGGTGAGGATATGACAAGACTATTCTCACAAGCACAAAACTCCTCTCCTCTCTCCAAAGACCACCTTAGGACACAGAGCCACGCTTTCCTAACACAGTACAATCAATGAGTTCACAGGTCATTAAGCCATAAAGCTGAGGCGCATGTGCTTCATGACTTCAATCCATAATCATAATATTCTGTTTAGATGTGGTTTTATGTTAAGCTGTTCTTTTTCAATTTTCTCTACCCCATAATTATAATCCACAGTTAAAAGGATTTGAGGTTTCTGGCATTGCCTCTACTAATGGCATCTACTTGGTAGGCTGGGTGGATATGCTAAGTATTAATAATAAATGATACCAACAATAAGCAAGATCAGAAACAGGTATTTCTGGCATCCCGTTGTTACTTAAATTAGTCAGAGAAAAAAACACAAGTCTTTAGTAAATGTGGATCACCACCACAGAATAGGAATATAGGTAATAACTCCTAAATGACCACATCTATTCCAACTCTATTTTACATGCAACCACAAAATTTCAATTATTAATGTCACCAACTGAATCCAAGTATAAATTTAAAAATTGAGTATTGTATGTGTAAACAGTAAGAGAAAATTGACTAAGTTAGTAAAGGTAAAGTCAATTAAAAGTCTGACTTAGCTATTTAGTGGCTCATCTTTCTAGATGAGTTCCTAATTAAGCATTAGAGACACCAAGCTGGCTTCTTTTTTTCTGAAACTTCAACTCAGTATATATTTTAGGTTTGCATCTTTATTCAAACCTTGTAAAATATGACAGCTTACTTTTCCTCCTAGAAATCCTTTCTTGTTTGGAATCTAAATTTGCAAGTAATAGCTCACAGCTCTCCAAATGCCCTATAGCACAGTACGTTAGGCTAAATATTCAGAAACAGGACCCTGCAGATTTAGAGAATCAGTGATCATTTTAAGACTCAAGCTACAACAAGGGGCTATGACTAACCATTACACTTAAACAGCTGGTGCACATGTTTTGTGTGGCATTTTCTAAATGTCTTGCCCTCACCACAATCTCAGGGACTCTAAGTCTTTTAGGGAGGCATTGTCCTTAAGCACTTAAATTATCCTCTGTTTATAAAATGCATTGCAATCAGCTTTGGCATTCCTCCTAGGTATCAATGGCCTAAATCAGCACAGCCTCTTATAAAGGTTACCAAAGACACTCATGGTTACCTAAAGTTAACAGGTGCCAGAATTACTATTCAACACCTGACTTCCCTAAGCCATTGCTTAGTCAGGTATGATAAACTTCTACTTTTCCAAAGACTACATTAGGCTAAATATTCAAAAAATGGGACCATTTGGATTTAGAGAATTGGTGATCATTTCAAGATTCATGCTATGACAAACAGCTAAGACTAACCATTAGACATAAACAGCTGCTATACATGTCCTGTGTGGCATTTTCTAAATGTCTTGGCCTCACCACAATGTATTTGTGATAGATTCCTATTTACCAAGTTTGGTGGATATATTTTAACCTATGATGAAAATGACAACTAAATGCCATCATTTATCCTAACTGTTAAAGAGTTCTATTTTCTCTCTTTAGAACTGCTTTTGCCTTAGCACAAAGAAACTAGAAAAGACAAGAAAATGGACACTACCACCAGGCAGCACTATTTATTGTAATAAGAATAATGATCAATCAAAAGTATTATTTTCAAGATATATAGTGCTGATAAGTAATCTAGATTATTGAGAAAGGTAATCTATTAAACAATGTAATAGATTTACTTATGAAATTAGAGTCCCTTGGTCTACTTTAGCCTTCATAATTCCCCAACTTCACCAGTTACAGTTCAAGCAGACTCAGGAATGGCAAAACAGAAAACATAAAGAGAAAATGACTGCTTTTAATGTAATCTGAACTATCCATCCCATGCAGTGACCAAGAAATAGAAGCTAACTTCTAAGCAATCTATAACAATATCTCTACCCAAGAGCTGAAAATTGAAATGAAAGTTTCCTCTCATTTCCCTCTTAACAATATAAAATTGTAGCCATAGATATAGCTGAAATTAGTGCTTGGTCAAACCACCCAACCAGTTCAGATTGTTTACAAATAATAACACAGTGCCACTACCAATGCTTCTGTTGAAGTGGGTTAGTTTGTTTGTTTTTTAAGACAAGGTCTCACTCTGTCACCTAAACTGGATGGAGTACAGCAGCCTGATCATAGCTCACTCTAGCCTCAAATTTCTAGGCTCAATCAATTCTCCCACCTAGCCTCCTGAGTTGCTTAGGCTACAGATGCACACTACCACTCCCAGCTAATTTTTTTATTTTTTGTAGAGACAAGATTTCACTACGTTGCCCAGGCTGGCCTTGAACTCCTGGCCTCCAATGATCCTCTTGTCTTGGCCTTGTTCAAGATTTTAGAAAAAATAATCATGAAAGTCAAGAGTTCATAAACTAGATAAGAAATAAGAAGCATTAAGTTCTCACCAAATATCTCAACAAGCTCTCTATACAGGGGTGGATCGAATGTAAACATCAAAGCACTCTAGCACGTTGGGAAACGAGAGTTGACAATGTGAGGCAGAGGTGGTCCTTCTCATAGGAACCAGGGTTGCTGCCAGCCCATACTTACCTCTGCCATCACTTACACGCTTATAGTCAAAGAGCCTGGAGGCTTATGGAAATACAACACTTGTAGTCAGCAAATAATATTCCAGCCCAAGAAAGTAATTGATTGAGGCCACACTTAGAATCCCATTCCAGGAAGGATCTGCAGTACAGCAAAGTGGTTTGTTCACTCATTTGTCAAACAAATATTTATTGAACACTACCATATCCAGGCAATGTTCTAGATCTAAGAGATTACAGGAGCAATTAAAACAGACAAAATCCCCGTCCTCTGAAGCCAGACAACCTGGATGCAAATCCTAGCTCCACCACTTACTAGATGAATGACTATGCCAGCTTATATAACCTCTCTGTGTTCACAGTTCCTTCATCTATAAAAATTGTGACCAATTATAATATCTAATTTATACTATTTTGTTAAGATTAAATGAGTTTATGTTTATAAAGAGTTTGTAACACAGTGACATCAGCAAGATGGCCAACTAGAAGCTTCTAGCACTCACTCCCACTTACAAAGGCAGCCAAAACAAAGAATAAACTACATTTTAATAAAAATAACTAAGGGCACACCAGCCTGGGCGACAGAGGGAGACTCTGTCGCAAAAAAATAAGTAAAATAACTAAGGGAGAGTACTGAAATGCATCAGAGCAGTTATAGGAACCTCAATGAGCACAGAAACTCAGGATGGCCACATAGAGAATGGAAGGAAATGCCAGGTCTCCTCCATTCATCCCCCAACCAGGACCAGCTGAGAACTAGGAGGAACTTCTCCCTCCTATACAGAGGTAAGCAAGAGAATCCCAGAAACCCCCACCAACACCTTGGACGCCTACAGAACTCACCTCTGGGGTCCTCACTAGCACTAAGCCCAGCTGAGGGAGCTGCCTGGAATCCACAAAGCTATGATCCCTCCAAGAAGGTGCTGGCATTGTGCTCTACCTCCCGTGGCCTGCACAGCTACTGCACTACACCATCTTGGAATTCTAACTATGCCTGGAATTCTAACTATGCTCCAGGCAAGTTGTCACAGATTCCCGTCATCACTGGGACTAAGCTGCCACCAAACTACGCTAGCCCAGTGGCCCAATATCCCCAACCTGACCTGTTATACCCTTCCCTGTGGGGCCAAAGGGAGGTGGAGGCACTCCATCTATCACTCCCCCAACGCTTTCAGGTGGGAGCTAAAGTGGTACCCTACCTCCTGGAAAAACACTGCTGTGGCCATAAGCAGTCACACTCCCCAGTGCCTAAACTAAAAAAGTGTCCTGTACCCAAGGAAACCATATCCAGAGTGGTCATGTGCCCAAGTACCTTAGTTGAAGTGTTTCCCTGCATCCCAGGGATTCGGTGTCTGGGCCACAAAGAACAGTTATGCCCCCAGTAGCACACTGCCCTCAGGGGAATTGGTGCCTTGGCTGAGCTGAGCAGCTTTGCATCCCAGAGCTGAGCTGACATAGTACACTACCTCTAAGGGAAACACAGCAGTAGATGAGCTGAGACACCCTGCCCTATGGGCCAAACAATTCTTAGTACTGTGCTTCCCTAGAGCTAGAATACCCCTCCTAGAATCTGAGATACTGAGACACCCCTTTCCTTCCTCTCCCCAGAGCCCAAACAATAGCTGTGCTCCACCATTCTGGGGACTTGCTGCTGCTGCTGCTGCTGCTGCTGCATCTGGCTTCAGAGTGTAGGATACTGCTGAGCTCCACCATTCCAGGGTCTAGAGTCACTACTACACGGTGCCTAATCCTCTGAGCCCCAAGCTGCCACTGAGCGCTACTGGCTCAGGTTCCTGAACTGTAGTCATACCCTGCCCCCTAGACCCAAACCTTCAGAATACCCCTTCTTCCCCAGAGTCAGGCCAGTGCTATGCCCTGTCTTCCAGCGGTAAAATCATAGCTACAACCTGTCTCCCTAGGCTCAAGCTGCTAGGGGTACCTCAGAGTCAGAGATCCGGGCTTTGTGGGCAACCTACATCCAATTCTGCCCCAAGGAGCAAACCTATAGTCTAAGACCCTGAGCCTAGGACCCTGACCCAACAGCCATTCCAAGCACCTGCACCTTGAACCCTGTACCACTACAGCTACTTGTACGGCATGTCAGAGCTGGCATAAATAAGAATCACCTCAGCTAAGTCCCCCGATTGTGGGAAAAATGAGATAGGAGGACCCCAAAAGCCCTTGACCCCAAGGACATTAACAACCTATGCCACTGCAGCCATGCCACAAACTTCTACAGCCTATGCCACTGAAGCACCAGCAGTTACTGTTGATGTTGAATACAGCTGAAGAAGCAAATATTATTAGCTCTAAAGAGACAGATATACTCTAATGTCATACAATAATAGTTGGAGACTTCAAAACCCCACTCTCAGCACAGAACATCTACACAGAAAAATTGGCAAAGAAACATTTTAAACTGTACCTCAGACCAAATGAACTTGACAAATATTTACGTAACATTTCATGTAACAGCTGCAGAATGCACATTCTTTTCATCAGCACATGTGCCATTCTCCAGGACAGAGCACATTAGGCCACAGAATAAGTCTCAACAAATTTAAAAGAAAGAAAATCATATCAAGTATCTTTTCTGACCAAAATGAAATAAAACTAGAAATCAGCGACAAAAGGAAATTTCAAAATTGTACAAATACATAGAAATTAAACATGTTCCTGAATGACCAATGAGTCAATGAAGAAATTAAGAGGGAAATTTTAAAAATTCTTGAAACAAATGAATATAGAAACACAACATACCAAAACCTATGGGATACAGTAAAACAGTATGAAGAGGGAAGTTTTTAGCAATAAACACCTACATCAAAAAGTAGAAAGATTTCAAATAAACAACCTAATAATGCATCTCAAAGAACTAGAAAAGCAAGATCAAACTCAAAATTAGTACAAGGAAAGAAATAATAAAAATCAGAGCGGAAATAAGTGAAATTGAGATTGAAAAAAAATACAAAAGTTGGTTTTTTGAAAAGGTAAACAAAACTGAAACTTGCTTAGTCTAGCTAGGTTCAGAAAGCAACTGAAGAGAACACAAAAAATGGAAAGACATTCTCTGTTCATGGACTGAAAGAATATCATAAAAGTGACCATACTACCAAAAGCAATTTATACATTCAAAGTAATCCCTATCAAAATACCAATGATATTCTTCACAAAAATAGGAGAAAAAATCCTAAAATTTATATGGAACCACGAAAGACCCAAAATAGCCAAAGTAATCCTGAGCAAAGCTGGAGGTATTAATGTCACACTACTGGACTTCATAATGTACTACAAAACAAAATGTAACCAAAACAGCATGGTGCTGGCATTAAAAACAGACATACAGACCAATGGAACAGAATAGAGATCCCAGAAATGAATCCACATATTTTTTTTTTTTTTTGAGACAGAGTCTCACTTTGTTGCCCAGGCTAGAGTGAGTGCCGTGGCGTCAGCCTAGCTCACAGCAACCTCAAACTCCTGGGCTCAAGCGATCCTCCTGCCTCAGCCTCCCGAGTAGCTGGGACTACAGGCATGCGCCACTATGCCCGGCTAATTTTTCTATATATATATTTTTAGTTGTCCATATAATTTCTTTCTATTTTTAGTAGAGATGAGGTCTCGCTCTTGCTCAGGCTGGTCTCGAACTCCTGACCTTGAGCGATCCACCCGCCTCGGCCTCCCAGAGTGCTAGGATTACAGGCGTGAGCCACCGCACCCGGCCGAATCCACATATTATTTATATCCAACTGATTTTCACCAAAGGTACCAAGAACAGTTATGGTGGAAAGGATAGTCTCTTCAATAAATGGTGCAGAGAACACTGGATATTCATATGCAGAAGAATAAAACTAGACCCCTATCTCTCACCATATATAAAAATGAACTCAAAATGATTAAAGACTTAAATATAAGACCCAAAACTATAAAGTCTTGAAACTATGAAACTACTAAAAGAAAACACAGGGAAAATGCTTCAGGACATTAGTCTGGACAAAGATTCTATGAAGAGGACCTCAAACACACAGGCAACAAAAGCAAAAATATACAAATGGGATTATATCAAACTAAAAAGCTTCTGTACAACAAAGGAAACGATCAACAGAATGAAGAGACAAGCTGCAGAATGGGAGAAAATATGTGCAAGCTATTTATCTGATAAGGTATTAAATCCAGAACAAAGAACTCAAACAACTCGACAGCAAAAAATCAAATAATCTGATTAAAAAACGGGCAAATGAGCTGAACAGACATCTCTCAAAAGGTGGCATAAAAACAGCCAACAAGTATATAAAAAAATGCTCAACATCACTAATCATCAGAGAAATGCAAATCATTACCACGATGAGTGATATCATCTCATCTTCTTTAGAACGGCTATTATCAAAAAGACAAAAAATAATGGCCAGACATGGTAGCTCACGCCTGTAATCCTAGCACTCTGGAAGACCGAGGTGGGAGGATCGCTTGAGGTCAGGAGTTTGAGACCAGCCTGAGCAAAAGCAAGACCCTGGCTCTACTAAAAAAATATTTAAAAAGTTGGCCAGGCAACTAAAAATAGAAAAAATGAGCTGGGCGTGGTGGCACATACCTGTAGTCCCAGCTACTAGGGAGGCTGAGGGAGGAGGATCGCTTGAGCCCAGGAGTTTGAGGTTGCTGTGAGCTAGGCTGATGCCATGGCACTCTAGCCCAGGCAACAGAGCAAGACTGTCTCAAAAAAAAAAAAAAACCAAAAACAAAACAAAAAAAAATTATTAGGGAAAACAAAACAAAAGATGCTGACAACTATGCAGAGAAAGGGAAACTGTCATACATTATTGGTAGGAATATAAATTAGTACAGCCACTATGGAAAACAGTATGGAGGTTCCTGAAAAAAAGAAAAACAGAACAGCCATATGATTCTGCAATCCCACTACTAGGAACATAGCCAAAAGAAAGGAAATCAAACTGTCAGAGATAATGCACACTCCCATGTTTATTGCAGGACTATTCACAATAGCCAAGATATGGAATCAACCTAAGTTCCATCAACAGATGGATGGATAAAGAAAATGTGGTATTTATTCACAATGGAATACTATTTATCCATCAAAAAGAATGAAATTCTGTCATTTGCAGTAACATGGATGACGCTCGAGGACATTATGTGTAGTAAAATAAGCCAGGAACAGAAAGATAAATATCACATGTTTTCACTCATATGTGGAAGCTAAAAAAGTTGATCTCATAGAAGTAGAGAGCAGAACAGTGGTTACTAGAGGTGGGGAAGAGAAGTGGGGAGAGTGTGGATTCTCTTGTAAGAGACTGAGGCTGAAGGTTAGAGAATTAGCCCTAAGGAAAACTACAAATAATCATGACTGACTACAAATCCAAGAAAATGGAGACATGTATCATTCAAGATCCCAGCAGGAAAAAAAGATAATAAAATCAAATTGGGTAATTCAAAGACAGTTTATAGACTATATTAGAAAGGTATGGGCAAAGCACAGAGAAACCACAAGGCTGTTAGGGGCACTTAGACAAGGGGAGGCAGCAGTTACTAGAACCCAGGGAGCAAGATGTATAGAGAATACCACCCAACAGAAGCTATGACTTTCAGCAACCCAAGCCAACCAGCAGGAAGAGAACCTGGGAATAACACCGTGGCCTCACTCTTCTGTCTCCTCTAATATCCTGCTGGTACTTCCACTGGACAAACACAACAAGAAGCCAGAGGTCAAAGGAGCCTATGGATGCAGTCAAGGCAGGTTTGGCTCCTGGGTCAGAGAATAGGGTGAACAAGGGTGAAAAACAGATATGAAAGGACAAATAGAAGATTATCTACCGTGTATACAATAACTCCAAGATTTTTTGTGACATTTCAGAAATGTTTGCCATTTACTACTACATTTTTCTAATACATCAGGGATTATGTACAAGGAATTCTTAATAGATTCATGGCACACAGATTTAAAACTCAGACAGCATTACTTTCCGATAAGTTTCTCCAACGAGACACAAAATTCTGAACTATTATTATATTTTACCTCAAGAACACCATCTGTTTACTTATTCCACCATTCTGCAATGATGCACAGTAGTTGGTGGCAGTCTAAACGTTCTTATTTTGCCTAAATAACTCTTCATAAACCGAGATCAGATTAGATTTTAAGACAGAAGGACTATTCACCAAACTGTATATTTTAAATATAACTTAACATTTATTTCACTTATTCAAATGAGAGTTTATATCAAAACCATTAAGTAACATAAACTATGAACATAATTTGGCCAGCTTTCCATATTTATAGAATTACCATTCTATTAAAGAAGTTCTCAGGATCAATCAACCCCAGCAAAAAGAAAAAAAATACTTGTAATTTTTGTGATAGAGACTAAGCCAACACAAATGCAAATGATAAAAGCACAATGAATCTACACTAAGGCAATACACCAAATCTAGCTATATTATCGTGTATAATATTAAGTACTGAAAATGTAAAACCAGGATCTCAAATGTACAGAGTTAATCTGATCCCATCTTATGACCTGAAATATGAGCAACTGCCCACTGAGGAGGGCCTTTTTAGTGCCTGGCACTACAGAAAATACTGCATATACATTATTTAAGGTAATCCTCTCAACCCTGTGGCATAGGTATTTTCTACTAATGTAAATATAACCAAATGACTAAGAAGTCTCCAGTGCTGAGGCTGTCATTTACAGTGATGACAGTCATATTCCCTTAATGAAAGATATCTATAGCAATCATAGTGGGTTACCTACCCAAATCCATTCCCCTGACCCACTTCCTCCTGCCTGTCAGAGCTTTTGTTGGATGTTCCTGTCCTCAGGAAGGCTACCCAAAGCCAAAGGTGGATCTTAATTACCAAGTCAGGCACAATAACTCCATTCCTCTTGCCAATGATAAATGAAGAATAGGCATGTAAGGCCGGGCGTGGTGGCTCACACCTGTAATCCTAGCACTCTGGGAGGCCGAGACGGGTGGATCGCTCAAGGCCAGGAGTTCGAGACCAGCCTGAGCAAGAGCGAGACCCCGTCTCTACTAAAAATAGAAAGAAATTATCTGGCCAACTAAAATATATATAGAAAAATAAAAAATTAGCCAGGCATGGTGGCGCATGCCTGTAGTCCCAGCCACTCGGGAGGCTGAGGCGGTAGGATCGCTTAAGCCCAGGAGTTTGAGGTTGCTGTGAGCTAGGCTGACGCCACGGCACTCACTCTAGCCCGGGCAACAAAGCGAGACTCTGTCTCAAAAAAAAAGAATAGGCATGTTGCACAATTCACCTAGGGGCTTCTAGATTGTTTGCTTATAAAGTGAGACATATGGAAGAAACAGTCCTTTTTTCTCACTGGACATATTGATGTGTGTAAATGTCATCCTTAGAGCTTCTGTAGCTATCCAGTGTCAAGCACACTGAAGACAGCAATGCTGAAAATGTAAAAACTGGACCCTTGATGATAATGCAAAGCCCTTAAATTTAACAACCCTGAAGTCACTTAACCTAACTCGGGACTTCTAGTTAGAAAACAAATCCTGTATATATACATAATGAGTGTGATGCGCACCGTCTAGGAGATGGACACGCTTGAAGCTCTGATTGGGGTGGGGGGGGGCCAAGGGCAATATACGTAACCTAAACTTTTGTACTCTATAATATTCTGAAATTAAAAAAAAAAAAAAAAAGAAAAGAAAGAAAACAAATCCTCCACAGTTCAAGCAGTTTGGGAGCTAAGTTTTCTGAAAGCTACAGCACAAGTATCTTAACTGATACAAGTATTAGCTAACAATTCATCTTTTCAGGGCTTGTTTTAAAATATGAATTATAAGCATAAGCTTGATCAGGACTATGAAGGTTTTAAGAAGCTGGATGGCAACATGTGTATCCTCCTTGTAGAATACACCCCTAAAACACAGAGCATCCAACAGAAGTGCACAGGAAGGGTTTCAAAGCACCCCAACAGCGCAAACACCAAAGAGTTGTTGGTGCTTGGAAAAATAAGAACACTCACCCACTTGTCAAACAATGGAAACTATTAATAATAAATAATAAACAGTTTAAAAAATGACAAAACCCAGGGCTCAGGGATGTGGGGATGGAGATACTTTCTGATATAGAGATTAATTCCAATGTTTTAACTGGTTTAGGTTTTTAAAAATCGAGTTAAACTCCACCACTATGTCAGGTTAATCCTTGAACACACATAACAAAGATCTGTCACCTCTCCAGAAACTACCTTCACCGCAAACTGTAAAGCTACTTAAGATAAAATTTTTATCAGAATTAAAATAGGAGGCTGGGCGTGGTGGCTCACACCTGTAATCCTAGCACTCTGGGAGGCCGAGGCGGGTGGATCGCTCGAGGTCAGGAGTTCGAGACCAGCCTGAGCAAGAGCGAGACCCCATCTCTACTAAAAATAGAAAGAAATTATATGGACAACTAAAATATATATATAGAAAAAATTAGCCAGGCATGGTGGTGCATGCCTGTAGTCCCAGCTACTCGGGAGGCTGAGGCAGTAGGATCGCTTGAGCCCAGGAGTTTGAGGTTGCTGTGAGCTAGGCTGACACCACGGCACTCACTCTAGCCCGGGCAACAGAGTGAGACTCTGTCTCAAAAAAAAAAAAAAAAAAAAGAATTAAAATAGGAGCATCACATGAATGCAACTTAATTACAATTTTATTAACAGCCCCAAACTGAAAAAACACCTCTTAGTTTAAATGTTTCAATGGAATTCTATTGGCAGAGGAAGGTAATGGTACCTTCAGGAAACAGGCTGGATAATAAAATAAACAATTTTAATATATCCCCAAATCGTAATTGTACCTGTTGTCTTTTGGCTGCCATAATGTTCAACTTATCCACTTCAGGTTTCAGGGCTTTATACTGTATTCCTAAGTCTTGTTCATTGCCAGCATTCCTCAGTTTCAAGATACCGTCTTCCACCTATAAAACATGACCCCAGAAGACAAAAATTCTGAACAATATAGGTCTGTAAATAAAGATGACGGTGTCCTACAATTTTTTATTCCTTTTAACAGCTACTCAAAAAGCAACCCACAATCCAAACTTAAGTGTCTTGAGTTTGCATGGCCCTCAAACATTTGGGCAGCTATTACATGGGAGCTTTATAGGAGGTGGGAAAGATACTATCATATTGGCCTCTGTCTAAAAGTACACAGTTTCATGTATCTTGAGTTTCTCAACTCTGGAACTCTACTAATACAAGGAAATTTTTAATGACTACTGCAAAAACAGAAGGAGTCAAAACAGTATCTTTGCTACAAGTTCGTCATTAGAATCAAGACAACGCTGGCTCACAACAGAGCCAGTATCATCCAAACTTGGAGTAGAGGAATAAGTGGAAATTAAACAAAATCATCCCTAGTCCACTGAGATAAACCAAGTTCAAAACCAATCTAAAGCCTAAGGAATGCGGAACTAAGTATGGCCAGTAGCAGCCTTACTGTGATAGACAAAATTATAGACATAGGCCTATACTTACAACTTTCAGCTGAACAAGTAATTTGTAGACATCTGCCATGTCAGCCAAAATCAGCAGCCGGGTAACAGCAGAGAGCAAAGCTCGAGCTGCCCGAACCATGTTGCCTCGCTTCACAGAAGAGCAGGGATCATCTGCAAACTCTCCAGCAGCACTCTTCATCAAATCACCTATTTTACAGAATGAAAAACAAACTCAAAAGAATGATCCCAAATAATTGAGCTACATTTAAAAAAATAAATAAAAATAGTTCAAACTTTGTATATTTCATGCACAGATTTAGTTTAAGGGTTTTCATTTTTATTGTTGTTTGCTGTCACTAAAAAACGCACCCTCATATATTGCTGGTGAAAGCATCTGGAAAATGACTTGGCACTATGTATCAAGAGGTTTAAAGGCTTAAAGAGGCTTTTATCTGACAATACTTCTTTGAAAAAGGAGTATTATGTGTATCCTTAAAAAAAAATTTAAGATTTGAATGGGAGAAAAAAATGGATCAAATGCAATCTACCCTTCAAATGAGAAATGAAAGCAAAGGTAGCAAAGACCTCCAGGCAGAATGAAGCTTAGCAATGTTGGAGAATTCTGGTTTTTCAGAAGCAAGAAGTGAGGCTCTCTCTTAAAAACTGAGCAGGGTGGAAATGGAAAAGAGAGAATGAGGAGACCAGAAGAAACTCTGAAGTAGGTGCTATAGGAAATGAAAAAGGGAATAACTTCAGAGAATGAAAGAATTGTAGGGTAGAAGGGTGGGCCTAGATTTGGCCAAACAGGATGAACTTAAAATAGACTCTAAACCTATAGTCCATCTCAATGAATCAAAACTCTTCAAAGATTAGCTTATATTCAAATAGCTAATACAAGCAAAAAGTCTTATAATTTTAAACAATCATTTAACCTTGCCATACTAATCCCCAAATTTTTCACTAACTCTAATCACTCTTTAAATCAAACCTCCTCTTTCCTCTAAATTCTCACTCCCACCCAGTTGCCTCTTAAATGGTCTTCATGCCTGTACAGTGCATGTATCATTCCAAAATAATATCAGATCAAATGACAGCAAACAAGTGGAACTGGAAGAAACAAAGTAAATTAAATATACTCACATCTACCCTAATCTTTTAGTTTACAGCCATAATGACAAATCCTTAATTTCATGACCAACATGGTATTATTAATACTAATGAAAAAAATACATCAGAAACATACTATATGATAGATTAAAACATTCAAATTTTCTCTATTCACAAAACTATAAACAAACATGTAAATAAGCCTCTAGCTCCAAATAAGGTCCTCAAACTTCTTCTGAATGGTCATCCCTGTAAAACAAACACAACACTAAGATTGATTTGAGATGTTTAAGACATTTCCTTTTAAAATTAAATGCAGAAAAGAATCAAGAATCCTTAAAAACTAAATAAGATAACTGTCAATTAGTTTACAGAGCAAATTTCTAAGACATCAAAAGAATTCTTTCTACACACAGAAGGGCAAACTGGGGAAACTGAGACAGGCAAGTCACATGGTAAACTGTAAAGCTTAGAACATAACTGGGTGTTCTACCTTTGTCTCAGCTATCTCTAGTCAACTACACTACATGGAGTATTAACTAAGAAATAAAGGAAATGAAACTTAAGGGACTCACTACTACTGTACCATCTGCCAAGAAATCAGATCTGTCATCCCCTGGTGTTCCTTCGTAACTAAGCCGGGGATAAAATTTAAGCTCCTCTGGAGTTCAAAACAAAGGGCAATTATAAAGGAAGTAGACCCAAAAAACCCCCACAGTTCTTTATTAGAACAAGACAAAATCAAGGCCTTTCTGAAGCATCAAATATCTTGAGTAAATTCTCCTCAAAGCAATCAAACTTTATAAAGTTACAAGGAAAGGATGGGCTTAAAAAAATATGGTAGGGGGTGGATAAAAAGAAGACAAAGTTTTTCTTTTTTAACTTGAGCCTAAGAGATATGAGATATCCATTATGTTGCTCCTTTAAAATAAAGAATCTTACAGAGTAATATTAGTGAATATATACTACCTTTCTCCTAGAACACTACTGATGTCCATACAAGGTATTGGAACTGAGTGTGAATCTCAGCTTCGCTATTTGGTGGCTGTGTTACTTTGGGTTGCTTCATCTGTGCCTCTGTTTTCTCTTCTATAAAATAAGGACACCATCTTCTACCTCACTGGGTTGTTTTGAAAATTAAAGGAGAAAATATATACAAAGCTCAACAAACACACACTTCGGTGCCCCCTTCCACTTTCACATCTACTTTTTCCAATCCTTAAACCTATTTAGAACATGGTCATTAGCCCCATACCACCTGTTTCTTATATTTTTAGAAATAAAGTCATACTAGCAAGTTTCCTAAAGGATAGAGGAAATGTTGGCTTTTAATTTTAAGTGTTGAAGCAGTAACAAGGGAGGGAGACCTCCTTCACTTCAATCTCTACAGCTCAGAAAGTAGAAAAACTGGGGCCTTTATAATAATAGTGACAAAGAAAGCCTGACTAAGTTCATCATGCTGAGCCTTAATTTTTTTCCCCCCCCAAAAGAGGGACTTTTCAAGCCAAGTTAAGGTTCCTTCCCGTTTTCAGGAACTGGTCATCTTCCTCACGAATCCCATTTACAGCTTCACATCCCAAAAGCCTACACTATTTTACCAGAATGGTTCCCAACCACCATGCCATGGCAGAGAGTCGCATATCCTCAGAAATCCAGCTATAGAAACATCTCTACAGCCTCTAAAAGTCCTCCAAAGAGCCCCAATAAATACAGCAAAGTTATATCTTCTTCCTTAAAATAGTAATAATACTAAAGATACTTTTAACATGCTCCCTGACCAGAACCTTTCTACCTTTAAGGTCCAGAAAAAAGAGTTTTGCCAGCCCAGTAGAGGGACGTGGCTTATCTTCCATGAATGACACAATCCACCCACACAAGGTACCTTTATTAATGGAAATGTCTTTCATTTCCACTTTAAATGGCATTTATATAACTATCTGTACTGCTCAGTGAGAACAGAGATCACAGTGTATTGTGTCATGAGGAAGGGATGCCAGAGACTACACCAACATGTACCAAAATATCAAGTTTAACTGCAAGGTGGTATAGCCTGATGAATGATTGTTTTGTTTTTGTTTACTCTCTATAATGAATACACTTTTATAAGAAAAAAGTTTTTAAATGATCAAAAAATTTTTAATATCTTTAGTTTGTGTGTGATACATAAAACTCAGGTTTCAAAACCTTTTTTCTGAGGTATAAAAATCCCATGGCTACTAGTTCACTTCAAAAATGAAAAAGTAAAATTAGCACACATTATTTTTTTTTTTTTTTTTAAAAAAGCTTATAAAATCAGCTACCTTGAGAGGCTTACCCAAAATATGGGTAAGCCAAATGATAAAATAAGGGGGTATCTGCAGCCTCAATCTCATGGCTTTTATTTTTTGTTTAGTTGCTGCAGGGGAAAAGGTTCAACTATTACATAGACCTTAGGTAGGCCTTTCTTGAACAGAACATTTTATGAAAGCTTATTGTTTGTTATCAACTGCCAAATCCAACAGAGAAAAGATATTTTAAGACACCCACCTGAATATGCTTTGGCAAACCAGCAAAAACAGTCCTGTGCTAAAATGACAAAAGCTTCCAGAAGAAGAGTTAAACGTCATCAACTATCTTAAACATGTTCAAATTATTCATTTCAGGATGAGTTTCATGGCTATACATGGAATTGTGACTCCCCCACTCCCACTGATTTCCCAGATGACCTTGCTCAAGTCACTTTGCTCTTTATCTCAAAATGATAAAATTTCTTTTCTTCTTAGATATCTCATACTTGTTAACGATGGTAGCCTTCAGTCGTTTAAAGTAAAACACTACCATTATAACTACTTACCATACTCCTTTTAAAATTCTGACAAGTGAATAAAACTGTGGCCATAATAATATTAAAGAGAAGTCTTGGCCAGGCTAGGTGGCTCACGCCTGTAATCCTAGCACTCTGGTAGGCCAAGGTGGGAGGATTGCTTGAGCTCAGGGGTTCAAGACCAGCCTGAGCACAAGTGAAACCCCATCTCTACTAAAAATAGAAAGAAATTAGCTGGGCAACTAAAAATAGAGAAAATTAGACCAGGCATGGTGGCACACATCTGTAATCCCAGCTGCTTAGGAGGCTGAGGCAGGAGGATTGCTTGAGCCCAGGACTCTGAAGTTGCTGTGAACTAGGCTGACCCCACAGCACTCTATCCCAGGCAGTAGAGACTTTGTCTCAAAAAAAAAAAAAAAAAAAAAAAGAGAGAGAGAGAGAGAAGTCTTTCATTTGCTGGTGCAAAATAATGTCCTTAAATCATATTATTCCATATAGGATATTATTCAGCCATGAAAAATTATGCTGTAGGACAATACTCAATGATACCGAAAGATGTTCAGGATCCATTAAGTGAAAAAAACTAAATGACATAACTGAGCACAACATATTTCCACCCACGTGAAAACATTCATAGAAAACAAACCGGAAGGGTTTAGAAAAAAATGTTAACCATTAGTTTCATTTCTGGGCTATAGATGAACCCAGAGATGTGGGGTGATTTTTATTTATTTACTTTTTTTTGTTCTTACTATCAAAACAGATGTTCACTGCAGAAAATTAACTTTTATTTTAAAAATGTTTTTAATTCTATGCAAGGGACAGAGAAAGAAAAAAAAGAACAAGCAACCAACACCACAGGCAAGCCTGTTATAAAACTGCCCTATACTTAACAGCTTAGCATCTTTTTAGTGTTTTCCAAAGTAAAAAACATTCAGCCCTGGATCTGAATGAATACCTAAAACTTCCCTATCATGGGATTCCTAATTCTTGAAAGTTACTTTTTTGTGCTTTAGCTACACTGCTAAATCTACTTTATATCAATTCTCAAAATACATCTCATTAAGGGATCTGACCAAGAAGTGATGTAACTACCTTCAATCTCTTTGTTATCATTCTACCAACTTTCATGTTACAAAATAATAAAATGAGAGGATCAAGACTTCACAAAATTTTTTGCTAACTTCAAGATACTCAATACACATTTCCCACTGCATTCTATCCCTGCCCCACCCCCAAATTTTAATTCATTTTCTATGACCTGGTAATAAAATAAGACATTTTCCACACTTGTCAACGAAGATAAACTGGCAATACAGTTGCAAAGAATAACATGTGACATGAGGATGAAGCAGAATAAAACACTTCAATCTTTTCCACCTTAACCTTTCTATTAATGAACAAAGAGATATTTGGCAAAAACCACTAACCCCTAGATACTACCCCCATAATTACGGAAAAACTGACAGTGATTCCAAGAATCCTTGACAGAAGCTTTAAGAGAATTTTCTGGGATGCTATTTTTATAATCCACAAAACTATTTATCTTTTGAAAGTCAACCCAGGAAATAAACATTTATTAATTATATCAAGTTACTTAAATACTATAAGACCATCTGAATCAGATAGAGTCTAGAAAACCTCTCAACTTACCCCCGTTCCCTATATCCTGAGTGCAAGGAAAGAAGCTTTGAAATTTCTACTTTTTCCAGTTGACAGACAGAATGGATTAAAAAAAATGTTAAAATAAAGTACCACACATATTCATGTTCTCATTTTCCTTACTAATTCAAGAGTGCCCTGCTGCTATTCAGAAACACTCCAAAGAGAGGCACTTACTTCCTGATTACACATTCAAATAAATGCATAACATGCATTTCAACTTGGAATCACTTTCTTAAGAAATTATCTAGTAGAAACCACGTTACTGCAGTATCATGGTTGAAGTCATGCCAAAGCCAAAATTTTAATACCTAAAATAACTTCCTCAGCTATACTGTACAGATATATAGAGGCAGTAATATTATCCACTGTAACTTAGAAGTATTATTATCCTGCTTATTTATTTTTGTGAGCTTAATAAGATAGACTTCAAAAAAAAAAAAAAAGAGGAGCAATTTCAAAACGTCAGGAAACATTAGAATTTAATAACTTCACTCTTCTTTCCTCACTTCCAAGCTGGCTACACCAAGTCTGCAAAGTAGCATATGCTCACACAAGGGTAGTGATCCAGAAGCAGACAGCATCCT
This sequence comes from Eulemur rufifrons, assembly GCF_041146395.1. Classification (NCBI taxonomy): domain Eukaryota; kingdom Metazoa; phylum Chordata; class Mammalia; order Primates; family Lemuridae; genus Eulemur; species Eulemur rufifrons. The sequence goes on along the minus strand of NC_090992.1, from coordinate 5,727,459 downwards.
TGACACATCCTAAGTCAAAGAAAATATAGCCTCCGTCCTAAAGACTTATGGTTCAAGTAAGACAGACAACTTTAAAACATAAAACTCCCAGATGACAACCAGTTAATGATTTTTCAGAATTTATATTTTGCTTTTCCTGCTCAAGTTAAATGAAGAGAAAGAGAAAATGGATTAAATGATGAGACTGGAGGAATGGGGTCAATAACAAATAATTTCTAAATTAATTACAGTCCTCAGGAACACACAAAGGGTAGGAATCAGAGTGGGAGCACTTCTAATAACAGACCAAGCCATAAGGGGATCACATGAAAAGAGACATCCACAAAAACAAGAAGAGAAAACAGGGTGAAAAGTCTAAGATGACAGGGAGAAAAGGCAGAATAACAAATGAGAAGCCAGAATCAAAGCAAGAATGTGTGAAAAATCAGCTGATTTCTTATTAGAAAGTTCTTATATACTAATATAAAAACCTAATTAACTTTAATCTTTTTCAAAATGTTAAATGTTTCCCTGTCATTGCTCTTCCAGAACATCATTAACACTTTTTGAAACACATACTCAACATTCCAAAGTAGGAACACTTGTCATTTTTCTCCTATAAAAAATTAAAAAGCCCATATGTAAGATCAAGCTCGTGATCTCTACCTGAATAAAACCACACTAACCAAATCAGACAAATTAAAATGCAATCTCCCTCACACACCCACACAACACTCTTCAAAGCTGTTTCAAGTCTTCACATTATGAACTCAGCAAACCCAGAACTCCACTCTGTCTCCTGTCTACCTCTCAAACCCTACTAGAAACAGCTTTGTCCTGATCACATCTGCCTTTTACCATCTATCTTCCAGGCTGCCTATATTAGATGTGGGTACATCAGTCTAAAGCTGTCAACATCTGCACTGGACAGGAGACCATTTTCACCTCCTTCAATCTGACTCTCGTCAGTTGCCAGGGAGAAAATTACGCCTCAAGAACCTGACAGCTTGTGCTCAATATCCGTTTGTCAGGGATGAAATAGTCACTGTTTTCCTTTAAATTGCCTTGCCAAGATTCACAATGAAAAACTAAACTATACACACACATACACATGTGTGTATACATTTTTTCTCCCTATACACAAATCATTCAAGCTGTACCAGGGAAGATGGCATCTATGTCCTCAACCTCATTATACAATTACTGAGATCAATAAAAGAACATCTCTTAATTAATACCAATTAAAAATACTCTCACTGCCCACTGCTTCTTTATGACAATGACCTAAGCGACTGTCAGTTTTATATGGTTAATTCCATGCTTTCAAGGTGTAAAAGAGCTGAGAAGATACTATACCATTAGAGTACACTCACAAATCAACTATAGGTACCAAGATTACCGAGATGCCAGCAAACTCACAAGTTTTAACCCTCCTGTTTAGTAGCCAATAAATATTGTTTTCTCATTCCAAAAAACAAGACATTTTTTACATAAAAGATGGTTTGTGTAATGACTGAGATTTAGTATTGAACACTGTTTGTTTTCAGTAAGCTGAAGTCTTACTTCCACTCAAGAATAATGCATTTGCACTATCATCAAAGTTTGTCTGAAATGGAATAATGATCTCAAAGCCAGAACTTGAAAAGAAATGTTCCAAAGAAATCTTAACACAAATATACCTGAACATAAATAGACGTGAAAAGGAGGAAACTATAAACCAAATATTAAGGTGTTTGCTTTGTATTTAAAATAGGACAAAGATATTTAGTAACAAAAAAAAAAAAAAAAAAACTTACTCTAACTTCTAGGCATCTGAGGGAGAAGGGCTGTATAGTTGTCACTAGTAAATATTTTTTCAGTATTACAGAAGAGGCGGCAGTGAGTTATCCAGATGTTTTCGTGGTGTCCATGAACACATGCATACATGAGACATGACTGGCTGTGGTTAGTGGTATGATAGTCACAAAAGGAAGATTAAACCAAATGGTCCGGTAGACAGTAAGAGTCACTGGCATTAGCTACAATCCTTGCTTTATTCAGCAAAACTCAATCACCTTTACCAGGATCTACCATAATCTTGACCCACCATAAAACCAAAATTACAGACACACATAACCATTTCTTGATTTTCCCTCCAAGGTAATTCTACCTCTTCTATGCCAATAGATTCGTAAAGAGAAATTTAAAAGATCAGCATCTCCAGCCATGTTTCAGTTTTTTTAAAGCCTGGTGGAATTTCAATCAAAAAGAAAAATAGGGCCAGGCGTGGTGGTTCATGCCTATAATCCTAGCACTTTGGGAGGCCAAGGCAGGAGGGTCACTTGAGGCCAAGAGTTCAAGACTAGCTTGGGCAAGAGTGAGACCCTGTCTCTACAAAAAAGTAGAAAAATTGGCCAACGCATGGGGGCGTGCACCTGTAGTCCCAGCTGCTTGAGAGGCTGAGGCAGGAGGATTGCCTAAGCCCAAGAGTTTGAGGTTGCAGTGAGCTACGATGACACCACTGTACTCTAGCCCTGGTGACACAGCTAGACCCTGTTTCAAAAGAAAAAAGAAAGAAAGAAGAAAAATAACGGGGCTTCAATAAATCAACAAACAAAGGAGCACGAATGTTTACAGATACCTATCACTGCCTTGGGAACTCTCATAAGCACCATGATATTTCAGAAATATTAACACACAAAAAGGGTTCAACATCTATTACAAACCTATAATGCAAAATATTTTAAAAGGAAGCATTTTACACCTATAAAGAACCTGGAGTTCTTAGTGACCCACACTGCTTCAATTTTACCACAAACGTTTCAAGTCACAGGAAAATAAATTATTACAATTTTTCATATACCAAGACCCTTAGTTTTATCTATTGAAAAAATCAGCTATTTGCACAGGCCAACCGGGCAGTTAACTTGCATGACAATTGGCCAATTCTCCCTTCCCATTCTCTGTTACAGCAGCCTCTTCCTTAGCAGCTCCATTTCATCCCCCTCTACTATGAGGGTCTCCAGACTTTAGGTCCTGCCTCTAGGCTCTCTCCTAACACCTTTGACCCTTCCTGCACACAGCAGAGAGACTAATCTCCCCCAAAACATCATTTTTCTTCATATTCTGTGTTGCCCAGATGGCAGAACTTCTTAAAACAGGAAGAAAATTAAAGAGACATATTTTAGTTTAAGGGAAAAAAGCTTTAAAAATAAACACAAACCAATACTGGAAAGAGCTGCTTCCTGAGGTGTTGAGTCCTGTATCGCTTGATGTATTCAAACCTAAACCATCTAAGCTGTGAGGCCTAACCACAGAATTCTGATTCTACATCATTTCCCTGATAGTCCTCCCTTCTTCACCTGGCATTCCAAGCCACCCTCCAAAATCAGCTCCAAACTAGGTTAAACCTCACCTGCCAGCAATGCTCAACATGACTAGTACTCCCCCAACCTCCAGTCAGGGTCCTCATTGTTGCTCGTGCCCATCTTACATAGTCTGTTATTTTTCTTACCTGGATGACTTCCGCCCTCCCTTCTTCCACCTTTCAAGACCCAGTGCAATCTCTAACACCTTCATGAAGATTTTCCAATCCTATGCTTACCCTCCCATTTCTCTGCCACTCATGCTATTAATACTTTTTTTTTTTTGAGAGACAGGATCTCATTCTGTCACCCAGGCTGAAATGCAGTGGCACCATCATAGCTCACTGCAGCCTCAAACTGCTGGCCTCAAGCAATCCTCCTGCCTCAGCCTCCAGAGTAGCTGGGTTTACAGGTCTCTGTTGAAAACTGAGGCACATGTACACCTCAGTTCATATAATGTGGCTACTCAACAACTAATTTAAACTGATTAGCAGTATAATGAAACTCCTAGATCACAGGAATTTGGATGCCATGTTTGGTGACTGGCTCCCATCCAGCAGGCTAATGAAATGGCTTATTTGGCCATTTCATTACTCTGGAGGTAAAGTGACCCTGAGTTTTATGTACGCAGATTTTTTTTTCACCTCACTTATAGCATTATGGTAAAGTTATAGTGTACTCACAAATGTTCACGTTTATTATTCATATAATGAGGGACCAATACCAAAAGAAAGTTAAGTTATGCAGCAAAAACTGTATACATTCAAGTTTCTGGTTACTAATTATGAGCACACAGAAAGCACAAGACATGCACAAACCTAAAGATACAGAAGGTCTAATTTTTGCCTCAAAACTGCTATTTATTTACATACATAAATAAATGCTACCTTGAAAACAGTAAGTTCACATGTTTAACAGCCTGGGAAAATCCTAGATTTGGATTAGCAAACCATAGCCTATAAGTCAAACCTGGCCTACTTCATGTTTTTGTAATTAAGTATTATTAGAATATAGCCATGCCCATTTGTTTATATATTGTCTATAGTTGCTTTCCCAATACAACAGCACAGCTAAATAGTTTCAACAGAGACCTCATGATCAGGAAAGTCTAAAATACTTACTACTTGGCCCTTTACAAAAAATTTGCAACCCCTGTCCTAAACAAAAGTCATCAACACTGATTCAGAACAAAGAAATCTCACATATCTGTTAACAATTAAGTGTTTCAGTGGATAAGCATATATTTTATAAACCAAAAAAATTCAGAAAAGTTAGGTCAGGATTTTGAATAAATGCTCAGGACCACTGAAGCCAGGCCAGGGAAAATTATTTGTATAAATTTTCTTTGGCTGCCTAACAAATTATTCCAAAAGTTGGTAACTTAAACATTTATTATCTCTCAGAGTTTTCTGTGGGTCAGGGATTCAGGGTTGGCTGGGCCTGCTGTCATCTGAAACTTGACTGGAGCTGGAGAATCTGCTTCCAAGGTGGTTCACTCACATGCAAATGTGTGCTGACCCTTGGTGGGAGACTTTGGTTCCTCTCCATAGGACCTTCTGAGTGTCCTCAGGACATAGCAATCAGCTTCCCCCAGAGTGCATAATCCATGAGAAAAAGCCAGGTGGATACTACACCCTTTTTATAACTTTGCTCCAAAATAGATATAATCACTTCTACCACATTCTACTCATTACAGAAATGAGTCACTAAGTCTGCCCCACATTTAAGGGTTAGGCTCCACTTTTTTAAAGAGGGTGTCAAAAGAATCTGTAAACATATTAACGCCACTACAGGGTTTCAAATGATGAGTAGACAGCTTCAACAACATAGTCAACAAGTCTTGGTTGATTAAAGAATTTGTGCTCAGTCATTTTCATAATATGTACTTTGTTCTATTTATGATAGGAAAGTGATTTCATCACCATTTGTTAAGATTCTCTAAAGAAAAAAAGTAAGCCAAGAGAAAAAAAAGGAAGGCATTTCAGCTTTTCATATCTGATGCAATAATGATGATGAGAAGCAGTTATATTTTGGTTTGGGCTTTTTTTTCTTTCGAAGAGAAGGCAAATTATGGTGAATAGATCATGATCATAAATAATTGCAAAATTGGAGTAGGACAGACAAGTCCTTATGATTCAGAACCACATAAAATTGTCAAATGCCTGGGCTACAAAAAAAATTTTAAAAAGGAAAAAAAAGAACCACATAAAAGATTTTCATAGATATAAACAAAAATAACAAGAAAAGAAAAATTCGGATATGTATTCAAAATTGTGGGGGTTTTTTTTGGGCAAAGGGGGTGTATATTGTGCTATGGTTGCCATGCAGATTTAAATCAGAGAAACTTCTATAACAAGAAATAGTGAAATAAAACAATTAAATACATTTTGAAAATAAATGTCAGTCCCTAAACTCAGTGAACACTTGGCCAGTCATCTGTTAATATAATTGTGAGTTTCATTACAGGAGACAAGAAGGGGTGGGGAGAACTCTCCCATATAAAACAATAAAGCAATAACCATTCTCAAATCCTCAACAGGAAGCTCAAAAATTGTCCTAAACTGGAACATTAAACTGCTTTAAAATAAATTAATTCAAAACTTACTGTACTAGGTTGAATAGTATCCCCCAGAAATTCATGTCCACCCAGAACCTGTGAATGTGACTTTATTTGGAAATAAGGTCTTTGCAGATGATATCAAGTTAAGATGAGGTTATACTGGTTAAGGTTGGCCCTAATTCAATAACTGATATCCTTACAAGATGGACATTTGGACACAGGGACATATAGGGAGAAGAGAACGTGACAACAAAGGCAAAGATTGGAATGCCAAGCAATTCATACATTCCTTGCATTCCTACAAGCCAAGGAATGCCAAGGATTTCCAGCAACCACCAGACGCCAGGAGAGAGGCATGAACAGATACTTCCTGAGCCCCAAGAAGGAACTAAGCCTGCCAACACCTTGATTTCAGATTTCTGGCTTCCAGAACTATGATAATAAATTTCTATTGTTCTAAGCCACCAAGCTTGTAGTAATTTATATTATAGCAGCCTTAGGAAACTAGTATACCCAACTAGTTATTATTATGAAATTTTAATAATTTTATCATTTGCAGTATTAGAAGTATTTATCTTCACCCTGAAAATTGAAAAAAAATATTTACCATTGAAGGTTACTGGAGATGTCATCTCCATTTATGGCACTGTCCCTTTTTGGCTACTGCCATAATACTCCATTGGACTTTGCTGTCAAGCACAAGAGGTCTAATGAGGTTCTCCCAAAGGCCAGTAAAGCACCTGTACAAAACAGGAGCTCAGTTCACCCTTAGGTGATATCCAATGACCTACCAGAAACCTACATCTTTGTTGAAATCCTCCTGCTGGAACAGAAGTCTAACACAAAAATTACAGGTTTCAAGAAGTCAATCTTCCAGATTTAAAGCCTTCTTTTCAAATTTGTAACATAATGATGATGATAATTTTTTCTAACATTAATTACTGGTAAGTTGTGGATTCCCATTTTACTTTCTATTAATTCTGAGTTTCCCAAAACATGATTCCTTTAAGCTCAGATTTATTTATGTCACACTCAAATCAGCGCAAATATGCATGGCTGACTGAACATACCCTCCGATACAATAGGACAATTTCTAGGGTATTTTCAGAATGGCTAGATATTTTTCCATTTTATCACCCCATATCATATCTTCAGCATGAACTAAAAAGGTGTCACATAGGATGAAAGGTAAAATTCTGTCCCATTTATTTCCTATTAAATTGTGTTACCAAATTTCTAAGACTTAGCTATTACTTGAAACACCCAAGAGTAGTAGATTCAGATCCTTCAGAGATGTTCCTGTGTAAGCATCTCTCTTGATTAAAATATGAGCCAGTACAACGTAATTCATCTCCAATAACTGAACATTATTAAGCAATTGGCAAGCATGAAAATGAGAATACTGACCACAAAAAAAGTTTTTGTCAAAGAACTGATTTTCTAGAAAGACTTGCCTCTATCTATACAAAAGGCAATATTGACCTACCTTGTTTTCGAACATCTTCTACAGCAGCTACAAGCTCCTCCTTGAGAAACTGACTCTCCTTTGCAATTTTATCACCCTTCTCCAAGAAATTCTCAGTTGCTTGTTCAACGGATGCAGCCAAAACATGGGCCTTCTTAGAACGACCTCTCTTCTTATTAGAGGGCCCCTTACTATTGGTGTTTACCAGAGTTGTAACCTAAAAGTTTCATTTTTAAAAATTAAACCACAGTCAATTAAAATGAAAATGATAGGAAAACATCTTTAAAGACAGTAAGAACAAGTTATTCATTAAGGAAATGAAACATAACATTTATGAAATTCCACTAAGTATTAACAAATATACAACTCTCCATATTTGAGATATACAGTGATGATACTACAGTTAAGTTTCAAAACAATTTAGTTTTCTCAAGGTGCAAAATAAGAAATATAATACATATTTTAATTCCTCAAATATGATCATTAGGTTTGATTTTACAAATTAAAAAAATGATTAGTTGGCCGGGCGCGGTGGCTCACGCCTGTAATCCTAGCACTCTGGGAGGCTGAGGCGGGTGGATCGCTCGAGGTCAGGAGTTGGAGACCAGCCTGAGCAAGAGTGAGACCCCGTCTCTACTAAAAATAGAAAGAAATTATATGGACAACTAAAATATATATATACAAAAAAAATTAGCCGGGCATGGTGGCTCATGCCTGTAGTCCCAGCTACTCGGGAGGCTGAGGCAGTAGGATCGCTTAAGCCCAGGAGTTTGAGGTTGCTGTGAGCTAGGCTGACGCCACGGCACTCACTCTAGCCCGGGAAACAGAGTGAGACTCTGTCTCAAAAAAAAAAAAAAAAATGATTAGAGCTGGGCACAATAACTCACACCTATGACCCCAGCACGTTGGAAGGCCAAGGCAGGAGGACTGCATGAGGCTAGGAGTTTGAGGTGAGCCTAGGCAACACAGTGAGATCCTGTCTCTACAAAAAAATTTCAAATTAGCTGGGTGTGGTAGTGTGCACCTGTAGTCTCAGCTACTTGAGAGGCTGAGGGAAGAGGATGGCTTGAGCCCAGAATTTTGAGGCTACAGTGAGCTATGATGTCACTACTGCAGTCCAGCCTAGGCAATACAGCAAGACCCTGTCTCTAAAAAAAAAATGATTACACACAAGTTAGATGTCTCTAGTATATGTCACCAAGAAGTTCCAAAAAGAGGTTAACAATTAGCTTTATGTGGAGGTTACATTTTGCTACTGTTTTCAATCTTTGCAAAATGTTTTAAGACAACTTGCTTCTAAAGTCTTTTCACAGTTTATTCACACAAATCTCAGCAATTACTTAGTAAAGGAACAATAAATTCCTTAATAAAGAAAGCAATGATTGTCCAAAGAAGCCTATAGGGATGATGCTTTATGTCCCAGAAAATTAACCCTCATTAATACACAGAATACCAGATGAGCTGTAGGTTGAAGATGATAAAGGTTTGCTATATTGTAGACTTGCCAAACAAAAGACTCATTTTCTTTCTCTCACACGACATAAAATATACATACATACTAAACATGTAAACTATATCAAAACACTAAAAGTACATAGCTAGTTGCTAACAGTTAATGAAATATCATACCATATGATACCTGTATTTGTAATAGAACATACCAAACCCAAACCCTTGAATTGAGTTGCCTGCTAATTAATCCAATACAACGAAAGATGTGTTAAGCAGAGTGAGAAATCAAGGTTCCATATCCCATCTTTCTTGGGTTTTTCCTCAAAAGAAGAGTGAAGTATCTATGAAGTACAAACATTTGCAAAGTTGCACTACATACCACTAACCCCAGTTATTGGCAATAAGACTGATGAAAATGGCATCAGTGTGTTCTAAAGGGTCAAATAAATCCATACATCAATTACTAGTGGAGCCAAATCATCTAAGTACCATCAACCTAAACTCGACCACTTGAAATAAGTTTCTGAACTAAATAATCTTGCTTTTCTGTTTGTTACCAGGCCTACTGCTATGGAAACATGTTACAACTATGTATCTGTGTTTTCAGATCCTTACCTGTGTAACAAGAGGCTCCAGCAGTCTTTCGACGGCCAGAGTCCTGATCTCTAGACTTTTGGGATCCCATTTGAAGTTTATATTGCCTGTGTGGACAGCAGTCATTTCTAAAAATGAAACAAAAAGCCAAAGTCAGGCAAACATCAAACACAAACATGAAATATAAAACAAATCTTCTCCTAAAGACTTTTACATCAGGAAAGCTACATTCACCACAGACAAAAAAAATACTAACTACGCTGCACATAAGGGCCCAGTAACTCTTAACAGCCTCTTATATTTAAAGATTTTGAGTTTACAGATATTAACGCTAAGGGAACTACAAGAGGGCATTCCCAAACACACAGAACCTTTTCCCTTTGGGCTTTTCTGTTTCTACTTCCAGTTTTTCCACCCTGCCTTTAGAAGCAAGACAAAAAGCTAAAGTGAACGAAGTCTACTTCATTTATTCAAAAACTAATACAGAAGATCCTGATTTTTCTTATTTTACAACATTTATACTACAGTACTAACTAAAAGGTATGCCTCACTTCATTTTTTTGACGGATTCTTAGAGAACATCTTGTCTTACTCTATTAAAACATAATGCTTAAATCTGCTGCCCTCTGCACCTACAGCTATTATTACTCATAGCCAGAAGAAATTTCAAGTCACACTTAGTCTAATATCATTGTATCGGTGTCAAGGGAAACTTCCATTAGACAGAGGCTTTAAGACAAGGGGGAAAAAATCGTATGAAAATACAAAGTAGTTAGTGCTTTCTTCTAAAAGTAGTGCCTTCGATACTTAAAAAGAAAAAAAAAATACAGGAAAGGCATGCAGTTGAGGTAAACACTAACATAAACTTTCTAGACAACAAACTGTTGGTAGAAATTTGAAAGCTTATTAAAAAGGCATATTCTTATGGTCCAAAATTCTACTTCTAGAATTTTATTCTAAAGCAAAAGTTAAGGTCATATAAAAACTTGGATACAATGATATTCACAACAGCACTGTATAAAATCATTAAAAATTACAAACTACCAGCTTGACATGGTGGCTCATGCCTACAATCCTAGCACTTCGGGAGGCTGAGGCAGGAGGACCACTTGAGGCCAAGAGTTCCAGACCTGCCTGAGCAACATAGGGAGACGCGGTTTCTATAAAAAATACAATTATCCAGTCATGGTGGCGTGAGCCTATAGTACCAACTACTCAGGAGGTTGAGGCAAAGGATCACTGGAGCCCAGAGTTTGAGGCTACAATGACATATGATGACATCACCGTACTCTCTAGTCCTGGCAATAAAGCAAAATCCTGTCTCAAAAAAAAAAAAAAAAAAAAAAGATAAAGAGAGAGGAGGCAGAAAGAGAGTCAAAATTTCAAAAAAAGAAAAACAAAAAACAGTGTTGTCAGTGCCCAGGTCTTTGTTTCTATTGAATACCATTTCCTGTTGAAAGGAATCAGGGCTTCTTCGAAAAAGGGTTTATACCAGGTCTGAGGCATCCTACTATGCAGAAAGCAAGGAAAGGCATAAGACTAACAAGATCATTTTTAAAAAGACAAAAGAACCAAGGGCTCCCACTGGCCAAATTTAGGACAAGTTGAATATCAAAGAGTAATGACTGTAACTGTCTATAACCAACCAACTAAATATCCTTATGACCACAGGGATCCTCAAAAGAAAAGAAAGGAGGTAAGGAGGAAATTTCTTTACCATGAATGTAGAATAGAATTAGAAAATGATCATTTTGCAACCCCCACTGTAATAACTGATCCAGATGAGGTTGATCAATGAATGTTAAAAACACTAGGTAAAAAGCTATCGGGGGCCAGACGTGGTGGCTCACTCCTGTAATCCTAGCGCTCTGGGAGGTCAAGGAAGGCGGATTGTTTGAGCTCAGGAGTTCGAGACCAGCCTGAGCAAGAGCGAGACCTCGTCTCTACTAAAAATAAAAAGAAATGATCTGGACAGCTAAAAATATATGCAGAAAAAATTAGCCGGGCATGGTGGCGCATGCCTGTAGTCCCAGCTACTCGGGAGGCTGAGGCAGGAGGATTGCTTGAACCCAGGAGTTTGAGGTTGCTGTGAGCCGGGCAACAGAGTGAGACTCTGTCTCAAAAAAAAAAAAATAAATAAAACAACAAAACAAAAACAAAGGGCAAAATATACCTTTCAATGTTGAGATCTAATGGTCCCCCCCTTAAACAAATAACTAAACTTAGCACTGCCAATAATGGGACACCTGGTATTAAGTGCCTAATATTAACATGATGCCATATGAAGTACCCTTTATCACCTATAAAGTATTCTTGATTAAAAAAAGATTTAAATGTTTAACCCAAGTCTAATGAAGCCTCTACCTGGTAATTCAAAACCTTTTTTATGCCATGGACCCCTGTGGCATCTCATGAAGCCTTACATATCCACATTGTCCAAGAGAAATAGAACGTAAACCATATATGTAATTTAAAATTTTCTAGTAACCAGATTAAAACAGTAAAAAGAAACTGGTGAAATTAACTTTAATAATACATTTTATTTAACCCAAAACATCCAAAATATTATCATTTCAATATATAATCAATATTTTTTAAATTACAAGAAATATTTTACATACACACATATTCAAAATATGGTATGTATTTTACACATATAGCACATTTAAATTCAGACAAGACGCATTTCAAGTGCTCAGTAGCCACATGGAGCTAATGACTACTGTATTGGACAGATATAGACCCTTTTTCTGAATGTCTTTTAAATGCATGAAATCCAATTCAAAGGATTAAAAGGAAATACATATACTAAAATATAGTTACAAAAATATTTTGTGAACAATGAATGTGTGATACAGTAACATGTGCTTCTTTTTTAACACATTAAATAAGATCTGGCAAAAGGTCAATTACTTTGAAGTCATAATGAATATGTACTTTTTTTTCCAAGATATCTGACCATTATTGCAGATATGAAAAGCACTGAGATTCCTACTGTTAAGAAAGGTAAAGTTGTTGTCTACACTAATAATAGAAGAAATGCTAATTTCCTGTTAGAGGGTAGCAAAACCAAAGACAAAATTTTTCCAATACAAATTTACTTACTCCCGGTTAAGAAATCCTAATCTAGACTAAATTTTGAGTTTATAGGAAAGACAGGTTATACAGAAGCATGTTGAGCAATGCCATGAGAAAACAGACAAATCAGAATGTAGAGCTCTCTAAAAGACCAAGTGGCCTCAACTTTACAAAGAGTCAATATATGGTGGAAGGAGTGGGAAATCTATTCCAGATTAAAAGACAAGAGCTATAAGGATCTAGGCCAGGCAGAGTGGTTCACACCTTAAAAATGACTGAGTCTCCAAATGCATTTGTTTATGTGGTTCTATCTATCAATATCTACTGTATTAAAAATGAAAACTGAGGCCAGGCGTGGTGGCACACACCTGTAATCGCAACACTTGAGAGGCCAAGGTGGGAGGATCACTTGAGGCCAGGAGTTCAAGATCAGCCTGGGCAACACAGTGAGACCCCATCTCCACAAACACTAATTTAAAAAAAATAGCTGGGCATGGTGTCACACACCTGTAGCCCTAGCTACTTGAGAGGCTGAGGCAGGAGGACTGCTTAAGCCCAGGAGTCTGAGGCTGCCATGAACTATGGTCATACCACTACACTCCAGCCTGGATGACAAAGTGAGACCCTGTCTCTTTACAAAAAAAAAAAAGAGAGAGAGAGAGAGAGAGAGAGATAATAACCTAATGTGCAATAAATGTACCTTTGTTGGACTCTGATTTAAAACAAACAATTCTAAGATATTTGTTGGAAAACTGGGATCAGGTTTGATAATGGAATTGTGGCTATGTAGAAAAATGACTTTATTTTTAAGAGATGCATGCCGTAATATTTGGGGTGAAATGTCAAAATATCTGCAACTTTCAAATAATTCAGCAAAAGTAAATATGTAAAGAAAGATCCAGGAATTATGAAAATATACTTAATACTAATAACTTGATGCTAGGTAGAGGACATGTAAGTGGATGTTCACAGAATTATTCTTTTAACTTCTCTAACTGGAATTTCTCATTTTCAAAAATGGGGAAAATGTTGCAGAAGTTTATGGGTAAATGTTCAAAATATATACTAATGAATATGAAAAAGTGTTTTCAAAACAATCTGAAGCATAACAGAAGTAAGGGGATGAAAAAGAATAAAATGTATTGTAAGTTGTTTCAAAAAAAAAAAACCCTACTCTTTTTGGGAATTAAAACCTGCATTCCTGCCCAAAGCCAGTGATCAGAGAGGCAGGGGAGTGTCCTTTGTACCATAGGAGATGGCTCAATGGAGTTGTCTGGGCAGAGGTCATGAGATTGTCTCCACTGGAGATGCTACAGTTAAACAGCAATCACACAAAGCTGAAAACTCCCTTTAAAAGCTCTGTATGTCTGCTTATAGATAGGATGGTGGTTTTTTTAAGATGACAGTCTACCATCCTCCTCATTTGCCGGCAAACTAATAAACTTCTCTTTCCTTCTCCTCAAACCACTTGTCCTCATTCTTCTGATGTACCCTCAGGGACAAGTCCTGAATTTTTGATAACAGGATTTGGTGTCCCTGGGTGGACCCATCAGTGCCACGGTGGAGCGGCACCTCTCGACTGCTGCCATGGCTGGAGGAAGCAGGGAGTAGCCCTGGGTCAAGCCGTGGGTCTTCTCCAGCAGGAGCAGCATCTTACCGGGGTGAGAGAGTAAGGGGCTGCCCTGGCGGCTGATAAAGCCCGTTTAGCTCCAGGGAACTCCTATCTCTTTCTCCCCGAATTAGACACAGCTCTGACCAACCTGAACTTTTTTTGAGGAAAAACAAACAGATTTGCGAAGTGTCACGAAGCTGCAGTTGGTAAATTCCCCAGTGTGCACGCTAAGACCCCTCATTCCACCCATTTGGGGGAGGTTTTCAAACCTTCCAGCCCTATGGCAGGGCGTTTTGTTTGGAGGCACCACCTGGGGGTGGAAGTTATGGTTGGATGGAACTAGGGAACCTGGGGAATTCATTCCATTTTGATTAGGAGATGTTGGTTCTGGGTTGAGAATTTGGTTCTCCTTTGTGTGTTTTCCATTCATTTGGAAAGGCCTTGGCTTCTGAGATTGTTTGCGTTGGGAACTCCCTGCATTGTCTGTGTTTGTGAGTTTTTTGTTTCAACATTAGGAAGGCTCCGTTTCTATTCCATCTGAAAGCCCCTTGAGGAGAATCTTGGCTGAATGGCCAACTTATAGCTCCAAGTCTATGTCTAAAAGAGAATGGTGTCATTGTGATCCAATGTGCACTGAGGTGTGAGAAGTAGCCGTTGAATGGAGGCTTAATTTATTATAAAATCTTACAACTGGGGTTATTTTGTCAAAGGTCAGGCAAATGGGACAAGATCCCGTATGTACAATCTTTCATACAAGTACATAATAAGGACTCTGCAAGGCCAGGTGATAAAATTGGGAAGGAATTAACCAGGTGGGATTGCATAAGCCCTTTACCCACTCCCCTACCACTAGTTCCCCACCCACCAGGGAAGGCGCCACAGGTTCAGCCATGCTTGAGCTCACGCTGCTGGGGCTCCACTGCCCCATCCCCCAAGGCCACCGCTGGAGACCCACAGCCAGACCCAGGGAGCGGCCCCACATGGAGCCAGGCCTGAGGCAACTGCCACTGCCCACAGCCAGTACCATCTTTGCACTGTGAGAGGAGCCTGGGAGGGCACGACTGGAATTAATTCTTCAGTACCATGCCCACTGGGTTATGACTCAGGAGTGGGAATGGTCTCTCCTTCTAAGACCCAGCAGGGAACTCAATCAGCCACAGGGCACCCATAGCCAGGGCAGGACAATTTCCATCAGGCAATATCAGATAGGGGGCCTGAATGCGCAAGGATGGCTGGCTGGGTATTATTGGACTTACACAAATTGGGATCCTAATGCAGGCGCAGACAGTGTGAGAATAAGTCATTACCAAATGTATTCTGCAGGCCTGTGGAAGGGAGCGCCTAGACAGAAAAGTTTAAACAAGGTCCAAGAATTACAACAAAAAGCTAATGAAGATCCCTCTGAATTTATGAAACATGTCTATCAGGCCTGTCGGAAATACACAGATGCGGACCTAGAAGCCCCTGAAAATTTGCACATAGTTAATATGACTTTTGTAGGACACAGTAGTTCAGATATAAGGAGGAAGCTACAGCACATGGAAGAAGCAATTGGCATGAATCCCTTGCAGCTTGTTGGTATCGCCTTTAAAGTATATAATGCTAGAGAAGAACAGAGAGTCCAGGACTCAGATGACAAAGGAGGGGGCCTGGAGCCCCATGCCTCACTATCGGCTCCAATCCAAATATCCCCATAGAAGCCCCGGGTACGATTAACAGTGGGGACTCTCGATTAATGACAAGCCACATGGGCAGAAGTAGTCCAGAGGCCTCCCTTGGCCACTGTCCCAGCCCCCAGCACCAGCCACACAGACCACTCCCCAAGCAAGGCCCGGGCGGAGGCCAGGCAGCAGCGAGGCAGCCACACTTGTCACTGCAGTCCCAGGAGGCAGGCCCTGGGGAGCCGCTCCCGCCGCTGCCTCCACCACCTCTGGCATCCTCGGTGGCCACACTGGACCTGGGCGAGCAACGAGAGAACTGGGAGCTGTTCCAGAAGCAGCAGAAGCTCATCTCCAAGAGCACAGCCAAGCTCCTGCTGGATGAATACCAAGGCCTGGTAAAGCAGGCAAGAGATTGCCATTGTGGAGCAGTTTGCTTTGCAGTTTGGGCCTCAGCAGACTTGCACATTGTTGCAACATTTGCAAGAAGAGAGCTACCAAAAAGTGAGTAAGGCCATATAGGCTAACTGGATCCCACAATATACAGAAAGAATGTAAATTCCCCATACCAACGAGTCTACATTCTGACTATGAATGGTACTCAGTTGCATTTAAATGTAAGGATCCTGGGACTAGGGTAGCCTAGTGGCACTGCTGGACTATGTTGCCTCTGGGGTTTAAAAAGGCTCTCCTGTCCTGTTTGGTGAGGGCTTAGTGGGAGACATGCAGACCTGCAATTGGACAGATTTGCAAACAGCAGGTTACTTCTCTGGGATTCCAAATTAGCAAGGGAACTCACGACAACTGCACTAGTTCCTAAGAATAGCAGGGTTTGGTTGCATCTGGATCCCAAACTTGGACTAATAGCAAAGCCCTTGTACAGAGCCCTTAAAGGAACAGATGTGGAACCACTGATCTGGACCACAGACTGTAAAAATGCCTTTAAAAAAAACTAAAGCAGAGCCTTATGATTGTGCCTGCTTTGGGGTTGCCTGACTCGCTGAAAGAATTTAAATTATGCATTCATGAAAAAGAAGGACTGAGCCTTGGGGTCTTAGTACAGATGCTGGGAGACATCCCATGGTCAGTGGCATTACTTGTCAAAGCCACTGGACAATACTGTGTGAGGATGGCCTCCTTGCCTCCAGGCAGTAGCAGCTACTTGTGAGTTGTTATTAAAGACTCTGTCTATTCTCAATCCCGCCACCCTGTTACCAGCCTAAGAGAATGAGCCTTTGCAGCATGACTGTTAGAGGTTCTGGAGGTTGTCTATTCTAGCAGAATGTATCTGTCACATCAGCCAATGCCTGAGCCAGACTGGGATCTTTTCATCAACGGGAGCAGCTTTATGGACAATGGACACCAAAGGGCTGGATACGTGGCGTGGAGTGGCGGTCACAGAACAAAGGGCACTGGAAACAATGGCCCTGCCACCTGAGACTTCAGCCCAGAAAGCTGTGCTGATTGCTTTAACCAGAGCTCTTCAATTACCCGGGGGTGGGGGGCGGAGGTAAACATTTATACAGACTCTAAATACGCTTTTATGGTTATGCATGCTCATGGTGCCATTTGGAAGGAAAGGGGGCTTCTGACGGCAGGAAATAAGGATATTAAGTACGCCACTGAAATAATGGCCCTCACACGGGCCATGGCTGAGCCTTAGCCAGTGGCCATCATGCACTATCCTGGTCACAAAAAAAGAGAGACACTGTTGCAAAAAAGAAATCAGGACACTGGCAGAGCTACTAAGGAGGCCGCTGAAGATGATCTGTTCCTTGGGGCCTTGAAACCCCAGCTAGATTTAGATCCCCTTTAAAGCTAAAGACTTGGGCTCTGACATTTGGGATGGCACAGCCAAGTAGAGATAGAATTCTCATGGACTCGTTCTCCTACCCAAAGCCTCGGTTTGGCTCTTATGAGGCACCTACATGAATGCACACAATAGGGACGTGACGCCTCAATGGATTTGGTGGGATCTCATTTAAGAGGACCCCATCTGCAACAAACTATTTATGTGCTCAAAATAATCCAAAGGCAGAGAAGCAATCTGCTGCACAGGGAACCCAACATGTGGGGACCCACCCTTTTGATGATTGGCAAATTGATTTCACTCAGATGCCTAAACGTGTATTAGTAGATAACTTTTCAGGCTGGGTGGAGGCTTATCCTACCAGAATGGAGAGAGTGTCTGAAGTTACCAGAATCCTTCTGAAGGAACTCACTCAGAAATGGGCTCCTATCAGGAGCTGCTGGTCTGGGACAGGGCCTTCACCAAGTTGCTGTGCGTGTATGCCAGCAAGGAGCAGGAACAGGCTTCGGAAGATGACGAATGACAGGCATCAGCAGTCCAGGGAAAGAGGCCAAGCAGATGGAGAACGGTATGCTAGAGATGGACGCTGTGGACAGACAGCTGCAGAAACAGCTCAGCAGCTCCTCCTCCTACAGCAGGACATCAGCAGGCACCACAACAGCACCGCCAAGCTGCAGAAAGCCGGGGCCAAGAAGGAAGAGACCTGAAAGCTGATGGAGGCAGACAAGGCTCAGACAGGGAAGGTCAAGCTCTCCATGCCCTGGGACTACATGAAGGGCAACAGTCCAGACTGTTCATCTCCTTCCTGAACATCTTCGTCTTGTGTAATCACATTACCACCCTGGCTTCTAACTATTGGCTTAGTCTCTGGACTGCCAACCCCATTGTCAGTGGGACCCGGGCGCACACTAAAATCCATCTGAATATCTACAGAGCCCTGGGCATTTGGCAAGGTATCACCATGTTTGGCTACTCCATGGCGGTGTCCATCAGGGGGGATTTTTGCTTCCCATCATCTGCACCTGGATTTGCTTCACAATGTCCTGCAGTCACCCATGAGCTTCTTAGAGTGGACTCCCAGTGGGAACCTGGTAAATTTCTTCTCCAAGGAGCTGGACATGGTGGACTCAACGATCCCACAGATCATCAAGATGCTCATGGGCCCCCTTCCTCCACAAAGAGTGATAATGGAGCCTTCTTTATGTCAGAGATAATCCAGCAAGTAAGCAAAGTCCTACATCTAGAATGGAAATTGCATGCATCCTGGAACTAATGCAGGAAACCCATCTGAAGTGGGATAAGGTGTTGCTGCTTGCCCTCCTCCAGGTAAGGGTAGCCCCTAAAAAATAGTTTTATGAGACCCTAGCACCCCGAGGTAAGTATGGTAATATAACCATAAGTGGGGGAAGCAATATACCAGATACTAACCACTATGCATGAGCTTGCCTCTTTCAGGTCCCCACCCCAGCTGGAAGCAGAGAAGTGAAAGGGACTCTATGAAGTACCTCTAACAACTCCCACCTCATTGAAATTGTCAGGATTAAAACCTTGGGTCCATCATACCAGAGTAAGGAGGTGTCCCATGGAAGAAGAGGACCCAAGCCCCCAGTGGATGGGCCAGCCTTTAGGCAATCTAAAATATCTGTTTAATAAGAAAGAAAAATGAAAATGTTGATATTTTTGCTAACCTTCCTTTGGTTATTTGTTCTGTCTATAGCATGGAGGGGCAACTTCTTAATTTCCCGGGCTATCACCTCTTCTGCTGGTCTGTCTTACTGCTGAGTTTGCTATCCTAAACCTCATTCAGTATTTCTGTACATGATTTCTGAATCTGCAGAAGCCGATCTCTCAGATCACCTACAGGGCACGACTAATAGCCCCATACTTAGAGGTACCATGTTTCTTTTCTCGCCCAGACCTGTATCAGACATTATACACATGGCAACAGCAAAGACTCACAGTCCTATCTGTGTCTCAGATACCAAGGGGGTAAAAATCTCCCTTATCAGATACCCTTCATTTCGCCTTGTCAGTCCTCACAGTTTTTGTACCACAGGAGATGGCTCAACGGAGTTGTCTGGGCAGAGGTCATGAGATTGTCTTCACTGGAGATGCTACAGTTAAACAGCAATAGCCCAAAGCTGAAAATTCCCTTTAAAAGCTCTGTGTTTTTGCTTATAGATAGGATGGTGTTTTTTTTTTGTTTTTTTTTTTTAAGGTGAGAGTCTACCATCCTCTTCATTTGCCTGCAAATTAATAAACTTCTCTTTCCTTCTCCTCAAACCACTTGTCCTCGTTCTTCTGATGCAGCCTTGGGGACAAGAGCTGAACTTTTGGTAAGAAAAGCATCGATATAAAAACCCAAATACTAAGAGTGATGTTACCTCTAAGGGTTGAGGATAACCCCATTGTGGGTGGTTTTAACATTCTTCTCTTTGCCAACTGATTTTCTGGTATTATAAAATTACACAAGTATTTAGAAAAGGTTATTTTTGTAATTAAGAAAAGTAGAATCTTTATTTCACAAGATATAAAGAGGACAACAGAATCAAAAGGCAGGCTTAGCTGGGTGTGGTGGCGCTCACTATAGTCCCAGCTATTCAGGAGATCACTTGAGCCCAGAAGGTAGAGGCCAACCTGGGCATCAGAGAGATCCTGTCTCAAAAAAAAATAAAAATAAAAAGGCATGCTTGATCATCTTAACTACTTTGAACTCATTTCCTCATTTGTAAAATAAGACTACCAACCACCACCTTGTTCAGAAAGCTTTTGCGAAGATTAAATTAGATAAAACAAATTATGATTCACTGAATAATGCATGAGTCCATGCTAATATGAATAAAGAAGAAAAAGTTCTTCCAAACAATAAAAGACTAAGAGATGTAGAAAGAATAATATATTTAGAAAAATCACCATTTAGGAACCATCATAATAATTGATTCAGGCAAGAATCATCAAAGAGTGCTAACCAAGAAGATGAAATTTAAGTGAGAAAATGAATATTTACACAGTATCACAGTAACTCCTAAGAGATTGTTTACTTATGACAAAGGGGAAAAATAGTAAGTTTACAATCCAGAAACCTGCAGACATCACCTCAACCAAGTGATCAAAATTAACATCCCCAATAAGGGTACAATGTAACATTGTGTACCTCAAGGAGCTCAGGAAATTTCACCCCAAAATATGACTCCGTGGTATACAGAATATTTTGAATTACAGGCCCTTTGAGATCAAAAGGCACTGGAAGGGGCTTTCCCTTTATCTGCATAAATCCACCTGACAGATCAAAAGAACCATGGATTTCTCTTCCTCTCCCTATTATCTCAATATATTCCTGAAAAGAAGATCAAGAATGCAACCAGGCCGGGCGCGGTGGCTCACGCCTGTAATCCTAGCACTCTGGGAGGCCGAGGCGGGTGGATCGCTCAAGGTCAGGAGTTCGAGACCAGCCTGAGCAAGAGCGAGACCCCGTCTCTACTAAAAATAGAAAGAAATTATATGGACAACTAAAATATATATAGAAAAAATTAGCCGGGCATGGTGGCGCATGCCTGTAGTCCCAGCTACTCGGGAGGCTGAGGCAGTAGGATCGCTTAAGCCCAGGAGTTTGAGGTTGCTGTGAGCTAGGCTGACGCCACGGCACTCACTCTAGCCTGGGCAACAAAGCAAGACTCTGTCTCAAAAAAAAAAAAAAAAAAAGAATGCAACCAGACCTGGCCCAAATTATTTAAAACATGATACCTGTCTCTCAGGTTAATCTTACAAGTCAATCTGTTTCCCCCATCCGTTCACCCTCCCTAGCAACTGTTTACTGACCCTAAACAAAAATCTATACTCCTCATATCCACCTCCACGGAGTAAAAATATTGGGATACTGAATAATCACTCTGTGATTCTCCCTATGTTCATGGCAAATAAACCTTTCTCTTATTAATCTGCCTTAATTGTAAGTTGATCTTTCAGCCAACTTTCGGGGAAAGGACAGTTTCCTCTCACCCCTACGAACCTCCTGATATGATGCACTGAGAAGAATAAATCATCACGTCTGCAGTATTGCCTCCCAAAATTATATAACTACAATCTAGTCATGAGGAGATATCAGATACGTTCAAAGTAAGAGATATTCTACAAAATAACTGGCCATAGTCTTAAAACATGTCAAAGCCACAAAAAAAGATAAATTGAAACATTCTTCCACATTAAAAGAGGCTAAAGGGACTTAAATATAGTAAGTGTGGACTAAACTTGTGTTGGGCAAGGAGGAGTTTGAGAGGACAAAATTTGACTATAAATTCTGGATTAGGTGAGAGTATTGCACTGATGTTAAATTTCTTAATTTTCATCATTACATTATGGTTATCCAAGCATCAAAACATTCCAGAATCACTAGAGATGGGGTGCCAAAAGGAATTTGGGTTTGCCTAATCTGGCAACAGAATATGCCAGTTTCCAAGGAATGTTTCAGTACAGGTTAAGCAAATTTGCTCTCTACACTCATATATCAGACTTACACTTTGGTTTTTAAAGGTTATTTGTCCACTAAACTGATCAACCCAAGTCAGTAAACAAGAGATGGAATGCTCTAGATTGCTAAAGGGCCGATGACAGCTCAAGCAAATGTCATCAAATGTCACAGATAAGACATTTCAGAAGAAATTATTTGCCCCATGGATCCTACATATCCCAGCATTCCAGAGACACTGTATTAACACAAATAAAACATAGAACCTTTCAGGATTGTAGAAGGGGGAGACAAGAAGTAACCTAAGTGAAGCTAGCTGCAAGTAGACATTTAGTTACATGTGGCCACATTTGTGTTTATTAAACAAATACAACATACACCAATTCACTTTCCTAGGAAATTCACCCTTCCATTTTTCTTAAAATAAAAGGCCTTCCAGGTCTTTTGTTTTCCTAATTTTCTTATTTTGAGGTACAAAACAATTTCACTTCCTTCTAAAAAAAAAAAAAAAGGTAGAGTATAAGCACAGTAATTAATTGCAAGTGACACCTACCCTCTATAGGTTGGGGGGTGGGGGACCAAGACTGCAAAATCAGAAAGCTTGTACCCAGTTGCCCACCAACTCCAGGCAATCTTGATCATGCAAACCCAGGGCTACCATCTGACTTTTCAAGAGAGACCAGGGGTACAATTTTTTTTTTTTTTTTTTTTTTTTTTTTTTTTGAGACAGAGTCTGGCTCTGTTGCCCAGGCTAGAGTGCCATGGCGTCAGCCTAGCTCACAGCAACCTCAAACTCCTGGGTTCAAGCGATCCTCCTGCCTCAGCCTCCCAAGTAGCTGGGACTACAGGCATGCACCACCATGTCTGGCTAATTTTTTTCTATATATATTTTTCGTTGTCCAGATAATTTATTTCTATTTTTAGTAGAGATGGGGTCTCACTCTTGCTCAGGCTGGTCTCAAACTCCTGACCTCCAGCGATTCTCCTGCCTCGGCTTCCCAGGGTGCTAGGATTACCGGTGTGAGCCACCACACCCGGCCAGAAGTGCTTTTACAAGAAATCTCCCAACTTCAATGTTAGCAGTAACTTCCAAAAAATTTTACTGTGAAAGACAAACATATCTAAGTACTATCTGTCCTACTGGTCACCACTTTGCAACCTCTGAACAAGATTCTCCCCTGAAGTCTCTTCCAGTTCCAGAACTCCACATTCTCTTAAGGAAAGTCTCTGAGAGAGTCACCTTCTTCACTCTTAAAAGTTCACCAGACTCAGGTCCCAAGTAAAGCAAAGGACTCACTCACACTGAGAAGCTTGAAATATACTGAAAATTGAGAACTCATACAGTGTGTTTAAGACTTTCAATAACCACGATGGAGGCAGAATATCCTGTGCAACACCTTTAATCAAAAGTGCCAAGGAGCTTCTTTTTGTTTTTTCCTTCATTTGATCTCCTACTAACTTCTTACTTTGTTCCAGACACACTGGCCTTCTCTTTCTCAGTCTTTGAAGATACTGCCTCATCTCTGTGTTACTTCTGCCTGGACTGCTCTCTTCCCCCAGATACTCACTTGACAGGTTCTTTCTTTACGATTTCAGCTCAAATGTTATCAAGACAGAAAGGTCCTTCAAGGGCTCTATCTAATTCCATTATCATAACTCTGCTTAATTTTCTTCCTAGCTCTGTGTTGTCTTCTTGGTCTACTTATTTATGCCATTACTACTGTGTAAGCTTCATGAAGGCAGGGCCCTGCCAAGAGCGACATCGAACATTATTAAACTATATACTACAGGGCCAAGTTATGCCTTTGGTGACCTCAATCTTAAAAGATTTAAAAAAAAAGTAAAAACAGAGAGTTTAAAATCTAAAGAGAACGTGCTCTACTGGCATCTGATACCAGCTTTGTCACTAACTTACTCTCTAACCTTTGGCAAGTCACTTCACTTTTCTGGATCTTTGGTTTTACAACCTACAAAATGAAAGAGGTTGAATTTTAAATTCAAGTCTTTCCAGTCCTGCAATTCTAGTGCTCTTTTTATTTATGTTATCTCTCAACAGGTTTTGAATTGTTTTATTAAACTTAATTAGTTTTCTCAGGTTTAGCAGGTGATCTTCCTAGCTGTATTTTAAGTTTAAGGATGATAACTATGCTTATGCTTCTTTATATCCCTTAAGTTGCTAGCTAGGTGCTTAATGCAGGTCAGACACAGTATTAGTTGAACTGAATTTATGCAACATGATTTGCAAATATTTACAAGCATACCAAGACAAGCTCCTGCCTTAACCTTAGTCATATCTTCTGGTTCTCTACAATTAATGATATTGTTCAGAGTAACTAAACAAATAACTTTTAAACTCCTGGCAGTTTCTAGTTTTCCAATTAACTTACAAGAGCACTTCTATTATAAAACCTAGCCAACCTTAATGAATTAAAGCAACCTTAGGTTTTTTCAGCAGGGATCATGCTTAGTAGAACTAAATAAAAAGTTAAACTGTAGTTATTCAGTCTTCATTACCTTATAAATGGCAATCCTGGCAATAAAGCAAAAGTTTGCTATAAATTCAGAAAGGGGCAGAGATGCAGTTGTTTGATGACAGAAAGAGAAATGGAGAAACGGTGAGGAGAAAATAAAAGCATAGTTCCATCAGAACCCAAGGAGACTGATTATTAGCAAACTGCCTCATTTGTGCAAAGGGCTACTACACACCTTCTCAAAAGACATTAAATGTTCATTTACAACGGAATGGCCACATCAGCCTTAAAATGTGCGTGCTCCAAAGTTTTAGACTACCCTTACCATGTTACTTGACGTCAATTTTTTTAACAGCAAGGTTAATGAAATGTTAGGATGGTTCATTTAAATGCAAATCAGGAAATTTAGAAATTAAAAGTACCCAAAGCAAAGTTAACTGTCACATTGCACAAGACATAGGACTGTGAATCACTCAGTGCTGTCATAGCAATGCCAGGATGCATCTGCATTAAGCAGAGTTAACACAGCTGTCAGAACCTCAACTCTCACATCTTCTGGCAACCTCAAAAAAAAAAAAAAAAAAAAAAAAAAAAAAAACACTCCAAGGGAACACTTATAATTAAGACATACTCTGAAAACCAAATCCTGCCTATCTGACTAAATCCCTTTAACCCCAAAGTCTGTCACCTTCTAAAATGTAAACCAGTTGGGACTGAGGTAAGTGGTAAGAAAATAAGAGGTATAAAAATGCAGATGGTCCAAGTAAACAAAAAAAAAAACTTTTCCTCCAAAAAGTACAATCTCTATTTCTAATCAAAATTGCAATATCATCCAAAAAAATATTAGTCTTGATCAAACCTGAGAGCCAAAATATAGTAAGAGTAAAAAGTTTCCCATCTACTACAGAGTAGCAGGATTAAATGATCACATTATTTCTATGTGATGAACCCATCACATACATGTTATCTCTCTGGCATTTATTAATATATGGCACACGGCAGAAGTTGTCACTCTCCTTCCACTAGACAGACCTATTAGAAAAAGGATACTCGGGCCGGGCGCGGTGGCTCACGCCTGTAATCCTAGCACTCTGGGAGGCCGAGGTGGGCGGATCGTTTGAGCTCAGGAGTTCGAGACCAGCCTGAGCAAGAGCGAGACCCCGTCTCTACTAAAAATAGAAAGAAATTATATGGACAACTAAAATATATATAGAAAAAATTAGCCGGGCATGGTGGCTCATGCCTGTAGTCCCAGCTACTCGGGAGGCTGAGACAGGAGGATGGCTTAAGCCCAGGAGTTTGAGGTTGCTGTGAGCTAGGCTGACGCCATGGCACTCACTCTAGCCCGGGCAACAAAGTGAGACTCTGTATCAAAAAAAAAAAAAAAAAAGAAAAAGGATACTTAGCTAAATCTACAAAAAATAATAATCATAATAGAACACTTAAATCATTCTTTTTTTTTATTTTTATTTTTTTTTTGAGATGGGGACAATTGTTATATTATTGAGGAATTTTTTGTTTGTTTTTTGTTTCATCTTATTGTTATGGGGGATACAGAATTGCAGGTTACATTAAATCATTCTTATTTTGCTCCTTTTCTTATTTTCTTGAGGGCACCAAAGATAATGGGAACAACTGAATGAAAGAACTGACATGCCACAAGCATCAGGAGACACAGTGATTGTAAAAAGCACTAAACAAAAACAAAAGGTAAACTTAGAAAAAAAAAATGTTCAGTCAACCATTTAGCCATTCACTCAGGAAATACTGAAGTGCCTCCTTTGTTCAGGCACTATTCCAGACAGCAGTAAACAAGAAAAAAAAAAAAAAAAAAGGACCCCACCTTCACGAAGCTTATACTGCAGTAATGGCGTAAATAAGTAAACCAAGAAGACAATACAGAGCTGGGAAGAAAATTAAGCAGAGCAATAGTAATGGAATTAGGTAGGGCCCTTTGTGGACTTTTCTGTCTTGATAACGTCTGAGCTGAAGTCTGAAAGAACCAGTCAAGTGAGCAGTATCTGGGGGAAGAGAGCATGCCAGGCAGAAGTAACCTACATGAGGCAGTATCTTCAAGGATCGAGAAAGAGAAGGGCAGTGTGGCTGGAACAGAGCAAGAAGAGATCAAATGAAAAAAATAAGAACAAGCTCCTAAGATGAAGTGACTGTTTGCTGTATGGACCAGCAATCTATGTTCATTTACTTAGCTTCCATCACATTATGGTTGAGACCGTTAATAGAAGAGTGTTTAACAGAAAACTGCGTCAAACCCTCATAACAGACAACTGATTATGGAAGCACAGGAAGTCCCTGTTTCTGTAAGAGACTAGATGACTCTAGTCTGAAGAGCAAAGAATATAAAACAAGCATTTGGACTGGAGGCACAAGAGAAACGAAAGACAACATGAAAAGGAGGGTTTTGTTTTAGAACAATGGGACTAAAAGGCAGAGAAACTTTTGACACAGTTGAGAAGCCCACACGAAGAAGAGTAAGGTACTTCTCTTGGAAAGCTAAGCAAAAAGATGCCTCCACTTGACTAGAGAGTCTGGGAAATTACCCAGACTAAGCGGAAAAAATAGGAAAGAATTGTCTCTAAAACTTGTATTGTAGTATATACCTTTGGTGACCTTTTTTGTCATTCATTCGTCAGTGACTAACCAATTACCATGTTCTGGGATCCTGCTAGATGCCAGGGACAGAAAGACTAATTATAAATCCCTAGCAGATCATTGTAGCAATTAATTAAGACCAAAAGGAAACAGGTGTCTTTGTAACAAAGCAATCTGGCAGATGCTACTTTTTTTTCTTTTCTTTTTTTTTTTTTGAGACAAGGTCTCACTCTGTCACCCAGGCTGGAGTGCAGTGGCCCGTCATAGCTCACTGCAACCTCAAACTCCTGGGGTCAAGCAATTCTCCTACCTCAGCCTCCCAAGTAGCTGGGACTGCAGGAAGGCCACCGCTTCCAGCTAATTTTCCTATTTTTTGTAGAGACAGGTCTTGCTCTTGCCCCACCCAGCCCTCCCAAAGTGCTAGAATTACAGGCACGAGCCACCACAACCGACCAGCCCTAGATGCTACTTAATCAAGGGTTTAAACTTAGCATCATCACAAGTGGAACAACGTGACAACCTGCTGCAATGCCCTAAGAAAGAAACATCAAGCTTGGCATGGTGGCACCTGCCTATGGTCCCAGCTACTCAGAAGGCTGAGGCAGGAGGATCACTTGAGCCCAGGAGCTCAGGATTATAGTGCACCGTGGTAGCACCTGTGAATAGCCACTGCACTCCAGCCTTGACAATATAGCAAGATGCCATATATTTAAAATATACATATGTATATGTATCATCATGTATCAGACAAATCCAAACTGTGGAACATCTACAAAACTGGCCTAAATTAGCCAGGCATGGTGGCACATGCCTGTAGTCCCAGCTACTCGGGAGGCTGAGGCAGTAGGACTGCTCGAGCCCAGGAGTCTGAGGTTGCTGTGAGGTAGGAGGACGCCATGGCACTCTAGCCCGGGCACGAGAGCGAGATTCTGTCTCAAAAAAAAAAAAAAAAAAAAAACTAGCCTAAACTCTTCAAAATTGTCAATGTCATGGAGAGTGTGGAGTGAAAGACTGGTAATCATGACTAAAGAGACATGACAACTAAGTGCAATATGTGATCTTTTACTGATTCTTGATCAAAGAAAAAATCATAAAGGACATGACTTGGAAAACTGTTAGAATGTGAATACGAATATGAACTGTACACGAGATCTGTAATTCTGGGGATCTTGTTAAAAGATTCTGATTCAGCAGGTCTAGGGTAGAGCCTAACACTGCATTTCTCATGAGCTCCCAGGGAGAGCTGATGCTAATCCTCAGACCACTATTTAAAAAGTATTGCAGGGCCAGGTGCAGTGGCTTACTCCTGTAGTCCTAACACTTTGGGAGGCCGAGGCAGGAAGATCACTTGAGGCCAGGAGTTCGAGATCACGCTGAGCAAGAGTAAGACCCCCATCTCTACAAAAAAAATAGAAAAATCAGCCAGATGTGGTGGTGCATGCCTGTGCTCTCAGGTATTTGGGAGACTGAGGTGGGAGTATTGCTTGACTCTAGGAGTTTGAGGTTGCTGTGAGCTAGGCTGACACCACTGCACTCTAGCCTGGGTGACAGAGTGAGACCCTGTCTCAAAAAAAAAAAAAAAAAAAAAAGGCCGGGCGCGGTGGCTCACGCCTGTAACCCTAGCACTCTGGGAGGCCAAGGCAGGTGGATCGCTCAAGGTCAGGAGTTCAAGACCAGCCTGAGCAAGAGTGAGACCCCATCTCTACTAAAAATAGAAAGAAATTATCTGGCCAACTAAAATATATATAGAAAAAATTAGCCGGGCATGGTGGCACATGCCTGTAGTCCCAGCTACTCGGGAGGCTGAGGCAGCAGGGTTGCTTAAGCCCAGGAGTTTGAGGTTGCTGTGAGCTAGGCTGACGCCACGGCACTCCCTCTAGCCCGGGCAACAAAGCGAGACTCTGTTTCAAAAAAAGAAAAGTATTACATAATGTTATTGCATCAATGTAAAAGTTCTTGAGTGTAATAGTAGTACTATGGTTATACACGGCCATGTCCTTATTCTTAGGAATAACATGCTGAAGAATTTAAGAGTGAAGTGCCATAAGGTCTTCAGTTTACTTTCAAATAAGTGTGGAAAAAAAGTGTATATACAGTAATTAAGAAAATTTGGGCCAGGCGAGGTGGCTCACGCCTGTAATCCTTGCACTTTGTGAGGCCGAGGCGGGAGGATAACTCGAGGTCAGGAGTTCAAGACCAGCCTGAGCAAGAGCAAGACCCTGTCTCTACTAAAAAAATAGAAAGAAATTAGCTGGACAACTAAAAATATATAGAAAAAAATTAGCCGGGCATGGTGGTGCATGCCTGTCATCCCAGCTACTTGGGAGGCTGAGGCAGGAGGATTGCTTGAGCCCAGGAGTTTGAAGTTGCTGTGAGCTAGGCTGACGCCACGGCACTCTAGCCTGGGCAACAGAGTGAGACTCTGTCTCAAAAAAAAAAAAAAAAAAGAAGAAGAAGAACCACAGTGTAAGTGAAAAATAGAGATGCACGATAAGGCTGAAAGATAAGCTAAGAAATTAAGAAGGCATTAGAGGTTTGGACTTCTTCCATCCTAACTTAAAAATACTTGGAACCATTCTATTCTTACTGTTCATAACAATTACTTGAGAATCTCTGAAACAACCCCTCCCCCACAAGAAAAAAAAAAAAAAACAGAGACAAAGGAGCAAACCCTAAGTCTTTCAGTTACCACAGGGAAGGTAGAAAGAGGCCAGATAGTGCCTTTACCACCAGAACTGCATTTGCACAAGTCTACAGGACATCTCCATACACTTAATTGCAGAGCTGAGTTCCTCAAACTATGGGCCCCAAACCAAGCATCCCCACTCAGCCACCCCAGCCTATTCCTCCTGTGGGCTTCCCCATCTCCACTGACCAAAGATCCACCATACCAGGTCCCCTAAAAGGAGACTCTAGGCTCCCTTCTCCCCTCCTCCCTCCTCTTCCTCTGTACCTCAGTAAACACCTCACTTACTCTACTAACCCTTCCTATTCAGTTGTCTAGCCTAGGTCCTCGTTATCTCTGGTTTAGAACATCTAGGAGTCTTCTAATTTCCAATCATTCTCCCAGCAGCCCAGTAATCACTATCATTGGGTTACTACCTCTAAATAAAAAGGGACTGCCTACCCATTACAGACAGGATGTAGCCAAACCTCCTGCAAACAAACCTCACCTGCACTAGCCTGCCAGCCTTATCACTTGTCTCCACTCCATGAAAATATTCCCCAGTGCACTTGCATGCCTCCAGATCTTTATACAAGACCTTCCTCTGCCCAGAGCACCCTTCCAAAGACTTTTCCAACTGGAAAGCTACTCATTTTCCTTCAAGACTCAGACACGTCATCTCATCTGCCTCACAGAAATAGCTGCTCCCTCTTTTCTGAGTTCCCCCAGCACTTACCACATAGCACTACACGTGTGTGTGTGTGTGTGTGTGTGTGTGTGTCTCCCATGAAACTGAGAGCTTTGAGCACACGGACCATGGCTTTTTTGAGGACAGTAACTTTCATCTAACACAACATTGTATACGTGTTTAACTGAATTGGCTCAACCATTTTAGGTTTCATCTAGCAACACTGACATGCAGAAAGAAATAAGAAATGTCGGCCGGGTGCGGTGGCTCACGCCTGTAATCCTAGCACTCTGGGAGGCCGAGGTGGGCGGATCGTTTGAGCTCAGGAGTTCGAGACCAGCCTGAGCAAGAGCGAGACCCCATCTCTACTAAAAATAGAAAGAAATTATATGGACAGCTAAAAATATATATAGAAAAAATTAGCCGGGCATGGTGGTGCATGCCTGTAGTCCCAGCTACTCGGGAGGCTGAGACAGGAGGATCGCTTGAGCTCAGGAGTTTGAGGTTGCTGTGAGCTAGGCTGACGCCACGGCACTCACTCTAGCCGGGGCAACAGAGTGAGACTCTGTCTCAAAAAAAAAAAAAAAAAAAAGAAATAAGAACTGTCTCATTACCGATTAGCAAAAAATGGGTATAAATTGCTAATTCTCACCTATCAGTAATATTACTAAAGCTAAACCAATTAGTTTGTAAACTTCATGAGATAAGCAATGGTGACTTACACATTCTTAACATCTCCCCAGCACCTGGCACAATACTTTCCAAGGCAGACTTTACAAACATACTATATTTAAGTGAACCCTTCCCAATGTAATTAAGATACAGTAAACTAAATACTGCCTTAGACTCTGACTCAGTTAAGCTACCTAGAAAACATCACATCTTTCACTGATCTTAAAGACTCCCAAATAAACTTAAATTTCTCTCAAAGGTTGCCATCTTCCATTTCCTTGGATTTTTTTTCCCCTCCCAAGGGATCAAGCTTACATTTCACTTAGTCACTTCTCTGCAAAATGACAGGTTTCTAAAGCTACACTTCACAGTCAGTCCAAAACTTTTCTGAGAACATGATGACCCCAGGTCCAGGGAAGCAAGAGAATTATAACAGATGATTATAGGAAACTTTTGCCAATTTAGAGATCCCCAGGAATACAAAACCGCACAAACACTGACTCATGAGTAATAGTAACTTACCTCTCCCTTTAAGGTTCTAGCTTATTCACTGCACTATCATATTTCACAAACCATGATCAAGAGTCTGGAATTAATATTGAAATATTTAACATAATGAAATATTCACCATACCATGAGAGAATGGAAAGAATACATCTTTGCCTGGAAAGAAGGCATGCATCGGAGCCACACAGGGCAAATGGACTAATAGCAAAGGCTCTATCCTTCACGCCACTTGAAATGGGCCACACTGAATGTGTTTTCTGAGTTATGACAGCATTTTCAGTTTCAAGAACAGTCTGCAGTCTAACCTGGCTATTAATAAACAAAGTACAGTATTATATAACCTGATAATTAACCAGGTTTCCAACTCGTATCTTCAATTCAGAATGTCAAATACTAGTAAACCATAGCAATAAAACATTTTCAAGACAATTGATAGTCCGCTTATTTTTGACAATATTTAATAATGAAACCTCAGAACAAGAAAATGAAGGAAATCCATAGCTCAATATAATGGAACAAAATAGTCAAAACTAAGCAATCCAGGAAAGAACTAGCCTTAAAATTAGCAATTAAGGAATAAGACCAATTATTTAATACTAAGATTAGTCATCACAAATTTAAATGGAAAACATATATTTTTCTTCTGTAAAACCCTTTAAGTCTTTAAAAAAAGTCTCAAAGATGAAAATTATAGTAACTTCCACAGTATAATTCCATCCTTTAATAAAATGGAAACATGAAAAAGATGACATTTTAAAAATGACATCACACTACTATACATTTGTTCCAAATGATCAAATAAATCTGTTAGAAATATTTAGAACACCCAAAGTTGCCCTTTGAACTGTATTTACATTATATGCATTACTGCACACTTGCAGCCATGAAAAAACACAAATTAAATTCCAATCAAAAAGTGGGGTTGATTGATGATAGTCCATCAACAAGTAAATAGAAACGCATGCTAATTTCAAGCTCCATTAGAAATGGGGTTGGGGCATACTTGCACATGGAGAAGAGAAAGTTTGATAGTTATGAAAAAACTAAAGAAAATAATGAACATTTAAAAATTCCAACAGAGAAAGGGCAATGTTGGCATTGTATTTTGAAGTGTGGTTATTTCCATACACTTTGAACTTTCAATAATGGATAATTCAGTACAGTGCTCTCACAAATGAGCAAACAGCATGAAACAGGGCAAGTCAAGCCAGACTGTCCAATTCCCCACCCTGGTTCGTTCAATCCAGGCCCACATCAAACAGGGAGAGCAGCAGACCATCAGGTTGTACAAGCAACATCCTCAAGGACTGGAAGAAGGCACACTAGCACCTGGGCAAGTTTCAGAAACTGCTACTCTGTGAGACTCTTCCAGATGCCTTATGTGTTTAACTTTTTTCCTTAAGAGAAAACAGAAGGTGCTAATTAGACTTAAATCCTCCAACATGTACCATATAACCAAAATTTCTTTAAGACTTCAAAGTGTGTGGCTTCACAGTCACTTGTGGAAACAAATGATATGGGCTAGGAAACCAGAAAGGATAACTGAGTTTGTGGTTTTTACTACTTGTTTACCTCCATACAGAAGGTCAAATTCACCCCCAAAAAATATTTTGGAAAATTTATTTTTTACTTTTCATTTTTTCACTTTTTACATGCAGTAAAATTCATTCTCTGGTATACTATTCTAAAAACAGTTATGCTGTCACTTCCACAATCAATATATAGAAAAGTCACATGAAATTTATTTTTTATAACAGCATGTACAGACAACTAAACCACATAATGTAAATATACCAAATATTATTTACTCAGACCCCCTGCTTCAATAACTAAGTCGGCATCAACCTCGGAAGAGGATGAAGGACTACAGGTGAAAACGTAGATCCATAACCATCCCTGACAAAGAGGTTATGCATTGCTGGACAGAAGTTCAGTGCCAAACCCTTTCTAGATGACACAGCAACACGAGCAAGTGGCCTACGAGGACTTACTATATACCTAATCAACCTGAGAGACATTTCCCCCTTTATCCAAGGGGCCTGACTGCCATCCAAACCTTCCTTTCATCTTCATTCAACAGCCAGCCTACAGTCACCACTCCCAAGTACTCAAACGACAGAGAATGTTTAAAGTGGAAAATACCCTGATACACCACAGATGCAAATAGAATACACTTCTGGAGGGGAATCTGGCAAAATTTTAAGAGCTACAAAAAATAGCATACCCTGGAAACAATCCAACTGTCCATCAAAAGATGAATAAACAAAATGTGGTATATGCATACAATGGAATATTATTCAGCCTTAAAAAAGAAGGGAATTCTAGGAATGGATTCTAAGACAACAGAGTAGGACAATTACAAAAAAAGCACATAAAGTAAAATCTATTTTTCATAAACATTATAGTCAATATACATGCCTAGAACAAAAGATTAAAGGATATACACTAAAATGTTAATAGTATTTATCTCTAGGTAGTAAAATATGACTTTTATAAAAGAAAAATTTTAATAAACTGGATGTCAAGCCATGTCTCCACCCCCATATTAACTTGGCACAATCCTATACATACTGCAAGTATATCTACTATAACTAATTCAATATTTATTGACTAATACCTGCCATGGGCAAAGAAATGAGTCAGGTGTAACAGTAAACAGAAAGATACAAAATAATATAATTGCCTTGAAGGAGCTCAGCACCTAGCGAAAGAATTTATGGTCTGGAAGAGTTTCAGTGAAGGTAAGTCAGCAACGTAATGATATTTACATGCTGAACTTATTCACTGGTTTTACTCCTAAGACAGCCAATTTAATAGAGATAAAAACATATACTGTTCAGCATTCCCTAACTGAAAGAATAAATTAGCATTTTATCACATCAGAAGTTAAAATAAATATACTTGATAAATCATTATATTCATTACACAGATGACAAAATTCAAATTTACAGGCTGAGTCTCATAAGTTTAAAAACTTCTAAGAGCATGTTATCATCATAACTCATCAGATAATGGACACATAATCAATGAAAAACAATAACAGGAAACATTCCAGTACATAATTCTGTTTATTATGACCTTTTAAGAATTACATTTTTTTTTTTTTGAGACAGAGTCTCACCCTGTTGCCCAGGCTAGAGTGAGTGCCGTGGCGTCAGCCTAGCTCACAGCAACCTCAAACTCCTGAGCTCAAGCGATCCTCCTGTCTCAGCCTCCCGAGTAGCTGGGACTACAGGCATGCGCCACCATGCCCGGCTAATTTTTTCTATATATATTTTTAGCTGTCCATATAATTTCTTTCTATTTTTAGTAGAGGTGGGGTCTCGCTCTTGCTCAGGCTGGTCTCGAACTCCTGAGCTCAAACGATCCGCCCACCTCGGCCTCCCAGAGTGCTAGGATTACAGGCGTGAGCCACCGCGCCCGGCCAATAAGAATTACATTTTTTAAAAATTCTAGACTTGTTCACTATGTGCTCACTGTGTGGGAGGATTAAGTGGCTACAACAGCAACTTAATTCCAACCCTCAAGGAATCCATAATATAGCTGATGGAAAAAAAAAAATAGGGGAAAAGCTCCATGACACTGGATTTGGCAATGATTTCTTAGATATGACACCAAAAGTACAGGCAACAAAAGAAATAGCTAAGTTGGACATTATCAAAATTAAAAACTTTTGTGCACTAAAAGACACTATCATCAGAATGAAAAGGCAACCCAGAGAATAGGAGAAAATATTTGCAAATCATATATGTATCTTTAAATATCCAGAATATATAAAGAACTCCTACAACTCAATAACAAAAAACAAACAACCAAATTTAAAACTGTACAACCTGAAATAGATATTTCCCCAAAAAGATACACAAATTTTCAATAAATACATTAAAAGATGTTTAACATCACTAATAATTAGGGAAATGCACATCAAAACCACAATGAGAGCTAGGTGCAGTGGCTCATGCCTATAATCCTAGCACTCTGGGAGGCTGAGGCAGGCGGATTGTCTGAGCTCTGGAGTTCGAAACCAGCCTGAGCAAGAGCAAGACCCCGTCTCTACCATAAAAATAGAAAGAAATTAGCTGGACAACTAAAAATATATAGAAAAAATCAGCCGGGCATGGTGGCACATGCCTGTAGTCCCAGCTACTTGGGAGGCTGATGCAGTAAGATTGCTTGAGCCCAGGAGTTTGAGGTTGCTGTGAGCGAGGCTGATGCCACGGCACTCTAGCCCAGGCAACAGAGTCTCATTCTGTCTCCAAAAAAAAAAAAAAAACGCTGGGCACAGTGGGTCATGCCTATGGTTCCAGCTATTGGGGAGCCTGAGATGGGAGGATCACTTGAGGCAAGGAGTCAGAGACCAGGCTGGGCAATACAGGGAGATCCCATCTGTATTTAAAAAAAAAAAAAAAGGAAAATAACAAGTGTTGGTGAGGACATAAAGAAACCGGAACCCAGGCCAGGCACAGTGGCTCACACCAGTAATCCTAGCACTCTGGGAGGCCGAGGCAGGAGGATCGCTCGAGGTCAGGAGTTTGAGACCAGCCTGAGCAAATGTGAGATGCCATTTCTATAAAATACAAAAAATTAGCCAGGAGTGGTGGCCCACATCTGTAGTCCCAGCTACTTGGGAGGCTGAGGCAGGAGGATCACTTGAGCCCAGGAATTTGAGGTTGCAGTGAACTATGATGATGCCACTGTACTCTATCTAGCCTGCACACTGGCGACACACCGGCGACGCACCATCGAGAGAGGGAGATTCCATCAGGAGGGAAAAAAGCAGGGGGTGCGGGTGGCACAGGAGGGAGGAAGGAAGGAAACTGGTACTCTTGAACAGGTGTGGTCGCTCACATCTATAATCTCAGCACCTTGGGAAGCTGTGGCAAGACGATCAGTTGTAACCAGGAGTTCAAGACCAGCCTGGGCAACATAACAAAACTCTACCTCTATAAAAAACTAAGAAAAATTATCCAGGCATGGTGGTACATGCCTGTAATCCCAGCTACTCAGAAGGCTGAGGCAGGAGGATCGCTTGAGCCCAGGAGTTTGAGGTTGCTGTGAGCTAGGCTGACGCCACGGCACTCTAGCCCAGACAACAGAGTGAGACTCTGTCTCAAAAAAAAAAATATATATATATATATATTTACTAAACAATACAAAAGATGCAACCACAGATGTACAAAGTACCCAAGAAGCACTGAGATCCAAGAGAGACACCAGAAGCAGTGACATCTAAGGTGGGTTTGTCAGACGGATAAGAGAAAGAAGGGTGGTCTGGGAGGAGGAAAAGTGCACCAAAGCAAGCAATAGAACAACAATTTATCCAGAGAACTACGAATAGTTTCCCATAGTTCAAGGAAGATAATATAAACTAGAGTGGAAGTAGAGAACAAAAAAAAAAGGAATATGTGTAACTGTATAAAGAGGATTTCATCACTGATTAGATCTGGGTGGAAAAGAAGAAGAATGGGTTGGAGATGGTCCTCAATTTGCCCAAAACAGCAATTTCGTATTTGAGGCCATCCATAATCTGACTGTTGCCTTATCTGTCATTCTTCCACCCACAAGCCACAATCCAGACAGAAAAGATTTTCCTCTTTCATTCAACAAGCATCTAGTTTGCCCTTCATGACAGATACAAAGCCAAGAGCCAAAGCTATCAGTTCCTGCCTTTAAGGAGTTTACAAGACTCACTTTCTAGCAGGAAAGGCAAGCACAGACACCAGCAATAAGATACAGCACAATGTAATACACCACCTGGTGCTAAGAAGTTTGCTACCAGAAATGAAAGTGCTGAGTCTTGAGATATGACCAAGAGCTCATCATGAAAGTGTGTTTGGGGTTGAGGGGAGAGTCTCTAAGGAAACAACTTTACAGAGAAGCCCAAGCCCCCCACATCCAATTCATATTTTAGTCTCCTTTCTCCAAAATACAGCTTCCTTCATCCCTACCACTTTTACCCCCACCATCTTCCTAGCTCAACTCCTTGCTTCCACATGCACACAAATACAAGCCCTTTCCAAGCACTAGCAGGAGCGACTGTCTCAAAAAAGAAATCAGATCATGAAACTCCCTACAGTGGCTTCTTACATCTCTAGAATAAAACCCAAACATGGCCCTGTGACCAGGCCTCTGTCATCTCTGGTAATCTCATGTGAGGTCTTTTCCCCTGCCCCTAGGGTATTCAAGCTACACTTGTCTTCTTTCAGATCTCTAAACACGGAGTCGTTCCTGTCTCAGGACCTTTGCACATGCAGAGAACCCTCGTCCCTCTATCCAGATCTTCACCAGCACACACACTATCACCACCACCACCAATCAGGGCTGTCACATCCCACACTAACGTTATTTTCTCAAAGAAATTCCAAGACCCGGGCAGTTACTCTGGAACTTCACATCTGGTTTACGTCTCCAGAAGCGAAAGGAGACCCATTTTGGACATGTTGTGTTTGAGAAGCCCCTGAGACACTCAAAGAGCTGCCCAATGCACAGCTGACTATGTGGGTCAGGAGACATCTGCACTCAAAATAAAGGCTTGGACGTTAGCACATAAGGTTGACAAGGTGACTGCCCAGAGCAGCAATTCCCATCTTGGGACACCCAAGGTGAGAGCACCCCTCACCTCTAAGTCACTATATGGAAGGAGATGTCACGAGATGGGAATGAAGGTGATGCTACATCAGTGGACCAAGATATTTGAAGAACTGTGGGTA
This sequence comes from Eulemur rufifrons, assembly GCF_041146395.1. Lineage (NCBI taxonomy): Eukaryota > Metazoa > Chordata > Mammalia > Primates > Lemuridae > Eulemur > Eulemur rufifrons. Next base: position 5,689,119 of record NC_090992.1, on the reverse strand, counting down.
TGAAAAGAAAGGGGTTGAGGGGGTTGGGGAGGGAGAAACTGAGATGAGCCAAAAGTAAAGGAAAAGCAGGAGAGTGATATCACAACTCAAATTCCTAGGCCCTTTTATGCTTCTCATGACTTTCTCCCTGCACTTAATAAAACACAAATCACGGTTCACACAGTTTGAAAGCCACCACCTCCCAGAAGCCTTTCATGACTTATCCAAATAAAACTTATTAGTCCCCTCTCCATGTCTCCAAGAGTTTCTTTTGTTATTAGTATTATACAACATTTGACCCATATATAATAGTTTCTCATTAGCACCGTTATGGCACCTAAGTCTGCTTTGTACACCTACCGTGTAGTACCTCCCTATTGCACAGGGAATCCTTAGGGGCAGGGGCCATATCTTAATCATCTGTGAACCCTTAAGAAAGTGGATAAAAAATTATTTTTTCAATAAAATCAAGAAGGGTGAATAATTAGGCAGAGACTATGGATAATTTCTCCACTCCTTCCTCTTGTGAAACAAAATAACACATCTTAATTAATTTGATTTACAAATTCCATTTCTTAAAGTAACACTCATCTTTACAGTCTTTAAAAAATCACTGCGAGACCCAAAATATCCTCTCATCAAAATGCCTATCCTGTCACAACAAAACAATAATGTAAGCATTTCCTTCATCAAAAATATAAAAGGCCCCTAATTTAGTTGGAGACTTCACCTATCTTACTCTTTTCTAAATTATTGTAAATCACGTACAAAACAAACACAAAGTTACAAAGATGCCGGAGGACACAAGAGGGTGTCAATCTGAATTTGAGCCAACCACCGCCTGCATTATTGGGAAGCCACTGCTCCCAAGCAAAGGTTAGGCAGTCAGTCAACATTTTTTCCAACAAGTGCTTTGCACACGCACGCACGCACACACACTCCTTTAAAAGTCAACAACCACCAAAAAAAATTTCTCAAGCCACTCCTGAAAACTAGGACCAAGAGCGGAGCACGTCCAATCAACCAGCACAAGGAGGCTGAGTAATCCCAAGGTAAAGGTTAAGGTGGCAGACGCCAAAAGTCCACACGGGTGTGGCGCACCTCACCGACCAGCCCGTGTCGGAGAAGGGAGAGCTACGACTTTCGCGTCCGTTGCGGCTCAGCCAACGTCCGGTCGGGCACACCGGGAAGTTTCAGTGGCCGGGAGGGGGAGGGGGGACAGAAACCACAAAATCACACAACAATCACTTCCCTGCAAAACTCAACTCCCCGAACACACGCGCACAGCGCCAAGGCGCCGTCGCGCCACCAAAAGGCAGGCGGGCGGGGGGCCCAGCGCGGGGCTGGCGCGCGCTCCGAGGCCATGAAACAAAGTTTAGAAACCGCGAGAAACTTTTGCGAGAGGAAACGCCGCGGCTGCGCGGGGCCTGTGGCTTCTCTTTTCCACCCGCCGCGGCCCCGCAACTTCCCGAGCGCGGGGAAACGCCAGCCCCGCCCGCCCAGGGCCCAGGCCTGCGCCCCGCGGGGTAGGGGCCGCCGGCCGGACGCCAGCCCCGCGCCCCGCTCTGGGCGGCGGCGCAGCAGAGGTCGCGCCCCGCCGCGGGGCGCAGCTTGGGGCGGCCAGGCCTGAGGGGACCCTCTCGGCCCGGCTGGGAAGCCCGCGTCCGCGCGAAGGGAGGTGCGAAGAGAGTTACCTGCGGCGAGTGGGGCGAGTGCGGGATTCCGGAGGCCCCAAGCTGACGGCCACTGCTTTGTCTCCCGCCCGTCTGGCTCCGAGGAGGAAATGGGCCGCCAGGCGCCCCCGCCCCCCGCCCGCGGCCCGGGCCCCGGCCCCGCCCGCCCTTCCCGGCACCTCCCTCCGGCTCGCTCTTCCCGGCGCCTCCTGCCGCCGCCCTGCCCGCTTTTCCCGGCCTTTCCCGGCCCGCACTTTGGGGAAGAGCCGCCACCGCGAAGAGAGCCTGCCGGGCCAGGACCCCTAAAGTATGTCTTCTCCGCCCCCCGCCCCAGAATTACTTCATGCCAGGCCCCTATTTGGCGCTTAGGCCGGGAGTGACCCCCGAGAGGGAGGAGGAGCGGTGACTCCTGGAACAGCCCGCGAGCGGGGGAGGGCTGGGGGAGGGCAGGTGAGTCACTGCTCCGCTCACAGGTGAGTCTCGGGCGCGGCCCAGCGCAGGCCCGGCCCCCGGCCGGTGCCGTAGAGACGGGGTGCGACAACGCAGGGTCCTGGGCATGCTCCTCTGAAGAGTGTCACAGGTGTCCCGGAGTCACAGGCGCCTAAAAAGTAATCTAAGCCCACTCCCTGGCTTTACAGAAGGAGAAACTGAAGCTAAGTAAAAGCCCCACAACATGGGGCGGAGAGGAACTAGAATCCGACCCTGGGGACCTCTTATAATGTGAGGTGGAAGCGTCTCTAGAAGGTGAAAACCAGAGCCCTCCTGATCCAGGACAGGAGGCGTACCACAGTAGGGTCCCCTCCTGGGATTGTTCCCAACCCCGCTCCCCCGCCCCCCCCCCACACAAATTTGAGGGACCTGACTTCTATCCCTATCCTCTGGCCATTTAGGGAATTTTATTCCCACCCTACCTTCGTTATCTTCACGGTGAATACTCTAAAAACAAAACTATAAAACAAAAAATACTACCAACTATCAGCCTGGTATAGAAAACTGTAATGACGTTTTACCCTGGTCATGGGGTGATGAACAAGATCGATTTCAGTATTGCCCTGAAATCCGAAGTAATGCAAGACAACAATATCCACAGCTGTCTGTGCTGAGTAGTGAGCCAGGTGCTAGGGGAGACCTGCCCTCGACATGTTTACCCTCTACTCCTCATATCTGCCTCTCCTTGAAGGGAATACCAGCTCCTGGAAGACAGGGGCGTGTCTCCTACAGAACCCAGCACAATGCCTATCCCCTAGGGAGTGCCCAGTGAGCATCTGGGGGTGAATGTGTCCACCGTAATTCAAAGCACGATGGGGTTGTGCTAGTTAAGCGATGCTGACAAAGGGCAATAGGACCATGAAGTAAGGAGAGAACAACCTTCAAGAGAAAGACAAACCTTGACAAGACCGTTCCTGTCCAGCTACACCCCATTCTGCTGGTTTCGGAGTCCTCACTCCTACAGTCCCTTCCACCTAGGGTGGTAATAGCTTCCTCCCACTTCACCGGGCTACCTCTGAACCTAGTAAGCAATCAATAAATATTTGTTTGAAATAACAAGAGACAGAGTTAAAGGATTATGCTTCATAACTTTGTATAACCAGGACTTCATTAAGGGCCAGCTACTTAATTTGCAAGACCCTTCTTTCAAAAATTATTAACCATTTCAAGATGGCAACAATAGAGCATTAAAATCACATGTAGGGCATGGGACTGTTCTAAGCGTGGGGCCCTGAGGATGAAAATGCAGGGTTTGTTTTGGAAAACAAGGGTCAAGTAGGGCTGGGAGCAGTGGCTCATAAATATAATCCCAGCAATTTGGGAAGCTAAGACAAGAGGATCACTTGAGCCCAGGAGTTTGAGGCCAGCCTGGACAAAAAAGCGAGAACCCATCTCTGAAAAAAATTTTTTTGATGAGCCATTAGCCATGCACGGTGGTGTATACCTGTAGTCCCAGCTACTTGGGAAGGCTGAGGCAGGTGGATTGCTTGAGCACAGAAGTTCAAGATTACAGTGAGCTATGATCAGGCCACTGCACTCCAGTCTGAGTGACAGCAAGACCTTGTCTTTTAAAAAAAAGAAAAGAAAGAAGGAAGGGAGGGAGGGAGGGAGGAAGAAAGAAAGAAAAAAGGGTCAGGTGATAGAATATGATGAGAGTTAAGACTGGCAGTGTGCCCCTTAAACTAAAGAGAGTCAGTCTCCTACTTATGAGAAACTCTGACAAGCTTATGAGGAAGAGTGGAGCATTCACTATGTCCCAGGCACTTGATATACACTGAGGAAGTGAATAAAAACAAAACTGGGCCAGCCCAGTGACTCACTCCTGTAATCCTAGCACTCTCGGAGGCTCTGGCAGGAGGATCACTTGAGGTCAGGAGTTCAAGACCAGCTCTGATCAAGAGTGAGACCCCATTTCTACAAAAAAATAGAAAAATTAGCCCGGCATCATGGTGCACCCATAGTCCCAGCTACTCAGGAGGATCCCTTGAGCCCAGGAGTTTGAGGTTGCAGTGAGCTACGATGACACCACTGCACTCTAGCCCGGTGACAGAGTGAGACTCTGTCTCAAAAGAACAAAACAAAACAAAACACAATAGGCTTACATAAACAAGAGCTCCTTGAGATCCTAAAAATTTTTCAAGAGTGTAAAGGGGTCTTGAGATCAAAAAGTTTACGAACTACTTTTAGAGTGTCCCGGGGCTCCATCCTTAGACCTCTCTTTCTAGCTGCTGTCAACCCATTGATGCCAGTCTTTCGTCTTTAAATATGCTGACAAATCCAGCTTTGTATCTCCAATCTGAACCTTTCCCCTGAATTTTTAACACACATATCCAGCTCCCTATTGATATCTTCACTTGGATATCCAATAGGTATCTAGGGACCTCAAAACTGATTTCCGATACCTCTGCCCAAACCTGCTTATCCCACAGTTGTCTTCATTTTCTTCAATGGCAACTCCATTCTTGTCATTGTACAGGCCCAAAACCTTGGAGTCATCCTTGATTATTTTCTTTTTCTCACGTATTTCACATCTAATTCCTCAGCAAGTTCTGTGCTTCTGCCTTCAAAATATATTCAGAATCCACTAGCTTTTTACCGTCACCATTGTTACTGTTCTAAATCAAGCCATCATCATCTCTTAGCCTGAAGTTCACAGGGAGCTCCTAACTGGTCTCCCTACTTCTGCCCTTGCCTCCCCTAGACTAGTCTCAACTCAGCAGCCTGAGTGATCCATGTAAGTCCAAACATGTCACTCCTACTCTGCCCAAAACTTCCAGCAGCTCCCATCTCACTCAGAGTAAAAGGCAAGGTCCTTATAAGGGCCTCCAGAGCTCACCTGCCCCCACACACTTCTCTGACACAGTGGCCTCTTTACTATTCCTAGAATACATCAGGCAGGCTCTCGCCTTAGGACCTTTGCTTTGCCTCTGCCTGGAACACTCTCCTCCAAATAGCTGCCTCACTCACCCCCTCACTGCTGCCAGGTCTCTGCTCAGGTGTCACTTTCTCAGTGAGGCTTCCTCTGGGCCACCCCATTTAAAATTGCAGCCCCTTTCCCAACATCCCATTCCCCTCTTCCTTGTTTTTCTCCTTAATGTTTATTACCTTCTAAGAGCGAGACCCTGTCTCTACTAAAAAATAGAAAGAAATTATCTGGACAACTAAAAATATGTAAGAGTCTTTAGCTCTTGTGTCACTCAAATTCTAATAGGAAGAAGACAGGAAAAAGTAACAAATTATATATATAAGCTATATATTATATATAATATATACATGTTAAATATATATTTAAAAAGTATGACTTTATATGTCAGAAGGTAATAAACTTTTTTTTTTTTTTGAGACAGAGTCTCGCTCTGTTGCCCGGGCTAGAGTGCCCATGGCGTCAGCCTAGCTCACAGCAACCTCAAACTCCTGGGCTCAAGCGATCCTCCTGCCTCAGACCCCAAGTAGCTGGGACTACAAGTGTGCACCACCACGCCTGGCTACTTTTTTCTATTTTTAGTAGAGACGGTCTTGCTCTTGCTCAGGCTGGTCTTGAACTCCTGACCTCAAGTGATCCTCCCACCTCGGCCTCCCAGAGTGCTAGGATTATAGGCGTGAGCCACAGGGCTGGTCCCACAAAAGATTTTAAACAAAGGGATGACAGGATCATATTTCATTTTTTAAAAATTCACTTTAGAAAAAAGACCTGTAATCCTAGCACTCTGGGAGGCCGAGGCGGGAGGATTGCTTGAGCTCAAGAGTTCAAGACTAGCCACAGCAAGAGCAAGACCCTGTCTTTACTAAAAATAGAAAGAAATTAGCCAGGCAACTAAAAATAGAAAAAATTAGCTGGACATGGTGCCGCATGCCTGTAGTCCCAGCTACTTGGGAGGCTGAGGCAGAAGGATTGCTTGAGCCCAGAAGTTTGAGGTTGCTGTGAGCTAGGCTAATGCCATGGCACTCTAGCCTGGGCAACATAGCGAGACTCTGTTTAAAAAAAAGAAGATAATAAAGCAATGCACAAAATATCCCATTTATGTTTGAACAGTGTATACATATTCATATTAATGTTCTTTTCTCATAGCAGCTGAGCCACTTAAAACATATCACTTTTCCGTTCAAAACCTTCCACTGCTTCTCATCTCAGTCTGAATAAAATGTCCATGATCTTGCCCAGTCACTTCAGACCTGTCTTTGTTTTTAACACTCTCAATGACTAAAAACAACAAGAGCTCATATTTACTAAGTCTTTAGTGTACGCCAGGCTCTGTGCTAAGAGCCTCATGTTTCATCCTAGCCTGCCAACAGCCCTAAGATAGCGTTCTATAAATGAGAAGACGGAGGCTTAGGTCATGCCCAGAACACGTGGCAGCACTGGGGCTCAGATCTCTCAGAATCCAGAACCACACTCTCAACCACTTCTACTTAGCCTCTGAAATGTCAATGGCTTTTAAAAACTCTGTTGAAAAACCACATTCAAAATAGACTATACCGTGATAGAGGTAATTTAAATGCCTCGCGTCGTTATGCTGCATGCGTTTGTTTTGTCCTTTTGCACAGCTTCAAGCAGTCTGACAAGTGGAGCTGTTTGGGGAGTTTGGGGGTCCCAGGACAGGGGCTCACTTGCATCCCTTCCAGGCCTCTTCTAACAGAGGATGCTACTGGCTTTAAACAGTGAGTTAAATTTTAAATAAGAAGAACCAAACTTAAGCCCTTGACACTTATGAAAGATGTGCGAGCTTCTCTTTATTTCATGTTATTCATCTTCCCTGTAAAAACTGGAATCAAGAGTTAGTTCTTAAAATCAGTCAGCAGTGGGTGTTCATGATTCTTTCCTCTCTGATATGATCAAAGATGTGTACATAAAAACAAACACTTTCCGCCCCTTTCATGCTCATATTTTTGTTGATAACAATGGGGAAAGAGAAGCTGGGGGAAGAACATCAAAGACTGTGACAAGCAAGCAAAATTATATCTTAAAAGAAGTAATTTGAAAAGGGGAGGGGGATGGAGGAGGAAGAATGTGCTTTTTTCCTTCTCTTTAAGGTATCAGTGGGCTTTAGTATGGAAACCTGGCTCTTTGTATTCACCATTCTAAAAATTCTTTTTTTGTCTGGCATTTTCAGATTTGTATAGGAGTATGAAAAGTGCTATCAAAATAAGAATTGTTTCATTATAATATAAATCGAATTAAATTAATAGATTTTAGATCTCAAATGTATTGGTGAATGAGTCATCTGTCTTCATTCATTGTTTCTGTTGCCTAACAACAATTTTTTTTTTAATTCCAAGAAACTTGAAGATAAAGAAAACCTGTTGGAACAGAGCAAGTAGATACATCTGCCAGGAATCTTTGCATGCCCCCATAGGTCCCTATTTGCAGACTTTGAATTCAGGGGGACTTAAAGTAGAAGCCAGGGCAGCCTTTGTTTTTGGTTTACCCGTGTTGAATTTGATTCTGGGTTGACTGGAGTCAGGCGGGCTGAGTTAGCCCTGGGATTCCCAGACCCCATGAGCTCACAGTGGAGTCTGCTAAACCTACATTCCATCCTGGCTCCCTCCATCAGTTCTCAGCAGTCCACCTTCTTTATTTCTTTAATCACAATAAATCATTCTTGGCCGGGCGTGGTGGCTCACGCCTGTAATCCTGGCACTCTGGGAGGCCGAGGTGGGCGGATCGTTTGAGCTCAGGAGTTCGAGACCAGCCTGAGCAAGAGCGAGACCCCATCTCTACTAAAAATAGAAAGAAATTATATGGACAGCTAAAAATATATATAGAAAAAATTAGCCGGGCATGGTGGTGCATGCCTGTAGTCCCAGCTACTCGGGAGGCTGAGACAGGAGGATCCCTTGAGCTCAGGAGTTTGAGGTTGCTGTGAGCTAGGCTGACGCCACGGCACTCACTCTAGCCTGGGCAACAGAGTGAGACTCTGTCTCAAAAAAAAAAAAAACAACAATAAATCATTCTTTGTCTGCCTGTGAGTCTGGCAGGACCTGCCCTCCATCACAGAAGGAAGGCTATTATCGTATTCATTCATTCATCCATGTGTTTGCTCAATCAACACATGTTTTAGATCACCCAGTATGTGCCATGTGTTGTATTAAACCAGGAGATACAGTGGTGGGCAAGCTTCATGATATTTACATTCATGAAATGCAGAGAAACAGACAGTAAATAGGTAACAATTAAAGAACAATATGATTTCAGAGAGGGGCCGGTGTTAGGAGGAATGAGGAGGAGTACTCAGATAGAAGGGTCAGGAAAGGCTTCACAGAAAAAGTGATGTTTAATAGCTGAGCATGGCAGCGTGAGCCTATAGTCCCAGTTTACTCAGGAGGCTGAGGCAAGAGGATCACTTGAGCCCAGGAGTTTGAGGTTGCAGTGAGCTGTGATGATGCCACTGCACTCATCATAGCAGCGACAGAGTGAGACCCTGTCTCAATAAACAAAGCAAAACAAAAAAATGAAGTGTAAGAGAACATGAATGAATGCCTAGCATCATTTATTCATCTATTCAAGGTATTTTTGGGTGCCTAATTGCCAGGCAGTGGACCAAGCACTGGGAAATCATAGTGGCAAAACATCATTCCTCCCCTCAAGGAGCTTATTTATAAGTCAACTCAAGAGACAAAGAAGTATGTAGGCCCTTATGATAAGTGCTGTGCTAGGGGTAATCTCCAACTGATACGGGAGCCCAGAGGAAATCATTCATTTATTCATATGGTACATATTTATGTGCCAGGCTCTTGAGATACAATGGTGGCCTAAGCAGACAAGTTACAGGCCCCCACGTTGATCACAGAGTAGTGTAGGTCTCCCAGACCCTATCATTACCCACTGTAATATGAGTTAAAAAAGAAAAATAATGTGACAGTGTATAAGAGTATTAAGAGGGGAGTCTGCTATAGCCTAAGAAGACTCATGAGAAGCTGTTTGAGCTGATGTCTGAAGATGAGTTGCAGTCAAGTAGGTAAGAAGAGTGGGGTACTGTTACATAAGGGATTAGGGAAAAATTTTTTAAAAGAAAGAGAGAAAGGGAGGGGAAGAGTGCTGTGGGCCTACTGAACTCCAGCCCCAGCTCCAGCTCTGTAGGTCAGGAAAGACTTTCTGACATCTAAGCTGAGTCCTGAAGGAAGAGTAGGAGTTAGCCAGTTAAGGAGTTGGAGGGGAAGGGAAAGCATTCCAGAGCAACATAGTAGCCGGTGCAAAGGCATGGAGGCAACAGAACATAGTGGATTTGGAGGAAAAGCAAGTGTTCATTATGGCTGAACTATAGAGTGGGAAGGCACAGAGTGATCAAAGACAGTGGAGAAATTAGCAGGGTCAAAATCCCACTGTACTAAGAAATCCTTTTAAACTTCATCCTGAGGGCAGCAGGGAAATGCTAACAGCAGGAGAGAGAGCTGGCCAGATGGGATGTTAGAAACCACTCTGGGGTGGGAGTGGTGGCTCACGCCTATAATCCTAGCACTTTAGGAGGCTGAGGCAGGAGGGTCACTTGAGCCCAAAATTTGAGGTTGTAGTGAGCTATAATGATGCCACTGTACTCTAGCCTGGGCAACAGAGTGAGACCCTATATTAAAAAAAAGAAAAAAAGAAGAAACTGCTCTGGCCGCAGAGAGGAGGCTGGGCTGGGCCCCCACAACATGCCATACTTTATCTAGCACAGCAGATCCTACCAAAAGTGGGCATTATGCCCTCAGTGAAATCCCTTTTGGGAATTTCTGGGTTGAGCAAGAACAAGTTTAACAAATGCCACTGGTCGCCCCATTACTGCCTCTCCCCACCGTCCACAGCCCAACCCTGGACCAGGAAGGCATCCGCCCGCTGTGCTGAGCCATGAGCCATCATTGCCTCCAGAACCGGGCATGCCGGGGACCCCAGTTTCCTCTGCCTGATGGACCATAATGTGATAAACAGTGCGAGGTCCCTTTGGATATCAATGGCTTATTCCTTCTCATTAATTTGCTTAAGGTAAAGGCTGTGACCCCCCCACCCCCTACCCTGAGACTACTACCATTTGCCCTCAGCAGTCTTGCTCTCACCTTGAACTTTCAGCCCAATGGTTGGCTCTCTGAACCAAAGCCGTTTTTGTCTTGTGGTGGGCAGTGTGTGCCATTTAGGTTTCGGGGGTGGGGAAAAAGATATCCTGTGTCTCCATGAAGACTGAAGCTCAGGAAACCAAGGTGAGATTTCTAAAATGTGACCAAGCGGGTCCTTCCTGCCTCACATGGCTTCCGTTGTTACGAGATAAATCTTAACAATTTAGCCTGGCCTAAAGCAGCAGGGGGCCCTTTGGGATCTGCTCCTTTCCGCCAGCTGTCCCCTTGCCTGTAGGGCTCTTCCCCTATCTCTCCCTGTGGCAGCATCTTCTTATCATTCAGGTCTCAACTCAAATATCACCTCCTCAAAATGCCCTTCCTAACTACCCGATCTAAGGTATCTGGATGGTCATTCTCCATTCGATCACCCTGTTGTATTTTCTTCATAGCACATATCTCCATCCAGAATTATTTGTTTGTCTACTTGCTTATTGCTGGTCTCCTTCAAGAGCCGGGATCTTGCTTATTGTTGGCCCCTGACAGCAGGGACTTTGCCTTGCTCATTGTTTATTCCCAGTGCCCAGAACAATGTCTGGCACGTAGTAGGTGCTGAATGAATGAATGAATGGTCCTGGACTATATTCCCAGCCTATTTCTATTCCATTCTTGCACTCACTCCCTGAGCTTTGGAGGAATAGGGGACTATGGAGGTCTTTGGACCTGCCTTGCTAACTGAGGCCCTAATTCCTTCCTCCTGGAATGTCTTTTCTCCTCTCCTCACCACCTACCTCCTTGCCCCCATACTTCTTCTCCATTTCCTTTCAAATTCTGAAATCCTCCCAGATATTCAGTCCTAGTACACACCTCTGTCAAGGCTCATCTCACTGAGTTGTAATGACACATTTACCTGACACCTATGGCACCTGTCTGTGAGCTAAAGGAAGACATGGAAGACATCCATTCACCTCCTTATCCTTAGCACTAACACAGTAACCAGCACACAGTAGGTGCTTCACTAATGTTTGTTGATTGACCAGATAGCAAGATGTGGTTTACAGAAACATGGATTAGGAAACTGTGGTCATTCTTATAGCAGTGGTAGGAGGAATTGTCATAAACCTAAACCTACAGCAGAAAGGCAACCCCTTCCTGTGGGCCAAACCAGGAAAATAACACCATATTAAATTCTGATAACTAAGAGTGAAAGGAGGTAGCTGTGGCCAAAAAGATCCTGTTTCTCACCACCCACGGACTCCCCAAGTGGGAGAGAGCAGTTAATTGAGAAGTACAGGAGCATTCTCATTATTAACTCTGGCAGGATCAATCAAAGAGCCCAGAGAGGTGCCAGCTAAAGTGTGCACAGTGCTTCCCACTCCACCAAGCATGTCCCCAACCCTTGTCTCACTGGGGGCTGGAGGGAAGGAAAGGAGGTATCATCCCATCCGTGAGTCTCGGAGAGGCCCAGCAGCCTGCCTAAGGAGACAGCCATGGGAGCGAGATGCTCTCTGGCTGCCCTTTATTCTGCTACTTGGGAGCCCTTAACATGCTCATCCAAGCTTCCTTTGCTAAGCTCCTAGAAGTCTGGGTAATTATTGTCTAAAATACAGAAGAGCAGAATGAGTAATTAGTGGCTTTTAATAAAGCCATTTTGGATGATGCTGATGCTGATAATGCTGAAGATGGTGGCAATTTTGATAATGATGATGATGAACATGCCATCCCTGAAGACAAAGGCCAGGAGGGAACCCCTGCCTTAACGTGGAGCCACACCAGGGGTCACAGGCAAAGGGCTGATCAGGATGGAGCATTGCCTCGCCGTTGAGTTGGACCTTTGAGTTGGGCCACCTGTGATCTCCTCAGGGTTCCACTTCTTACGGGCCGTGTGGTCCTGCCAAGCCTCAGTTTCCCCATCTCTAAATGGAGAACTTATTACCTGAATCGTAGAGTTGTTGGGAAGCTATTTTGAAGTAATATCTGTAAAGCATTATCACAATGCCTATGTCACAATAAATGCTTCATGGCGATAATAAGCAAATTCTTACATACAGCATACTTTATGGCAATGTTCTAAGAACATTACATAGATGAGCTCATTTAGGTAATATTAGCACCATCGCCTCTATTTTATAGATAAAGAAACCAGGGCACCGGGAAGTTGTGTAATTTGACCATGGTCATAGACAAAGTACCAGAGCTGGGTGTTGGACCCCGGCCGTCTGAGTGCAGAGGCCAGCCTTGTGACCACCGCGTTCCACAGCTCTGGCAGCTGTGGGGCACGCGGCTCAGATCTCTCCTGAAGAGCATGTTGCGGGGAGCGGAGCTGACCGACCTTGGGATCCCTCACGGCCTTCACACCAAGGCCGCTGTCCCCACGCGCCACTCGCAGCCAGTGACTGAGCACAGCCGGAATATTAGGCCCGGATCATTCCTGCCCAACGTGGAACTCCTCTGACAAGCAGCTTTTTCTGTGCATGTGGCAAAATACACATAAAATAAAATCAGCCATTTTAACCACTTTTAACTGTACAGTTCAGTGGCATAAAGTGCATTCCAATTGCTGTGCAACCATCACCACCAGCCACCATCCATCTCCGGAACTTTGTCATCTTCCCAAACCGAAACTCCATACCCGTGAAACAATAACTCCGCATCATGTCCTCCCCGCCAGCCTCTGCAAACCACTGTACTTTCTCTTTATGAATCTGGTTGCTCCAGGAACCTTGTATAAGTGGAACCACACGGTATTTGCCTTTTTGTGACTGGCTCATCTCACCTAGCATAATGCCTTCAGGGTGCATCCATGTTATGCCATGACTCAGAATTTCCTTCCTTTTTAAAGTGGAATAATGTTCCGTGGCGTGTATGTAGCACATTTTGTTTATCCATTCATCTGATCGACAGCCTTTGCTCAGTGGCTGTCTTCAGCCTTGCTGAGACTTTTTCAGAACTGCGCTTCGCTCTGAAGTTCTTCCTGCCAATCTTCCCTTATTGCCCACCTCCCTTTACAGATTGCCAAACCCGCGTCCCACTCAGCAGGCCAGCGCCACCCCCTCCTGCTCCGCCCCCTTGTCCTTCACAGACGTTCCCCCAATTTATGTCTGGCACGCCCAGTCTCACCTTGGTGTTTGTTTCTCAGAGGACGATACTGACACAACAACCTCTTAATAAACATTATTCATCATCATTATTATTTCTTGGAAAGGAGAAAAGGTATTTAAAGCAAGTTTGTAAAAACAATTTAAGATAGTTATATAGAATAATTATGTGTAGTATATTCTTTTTTTAATTTCTTTTGATGTATATGCATATAATTGTATATATGTAGATATGTAGCTATTTCACTACAGAAAAATTAGAAAACATAGATAAGTAAAAAAAAGAAAAGAAAATTCACGTGTTTTTCCATTACCTCAGATTTTCATTTTTGGGTACATCTCCCTGCGTGTTTCTGTCTACACATGGAGTATCACTTTCTTTGTCGGAAAACTGGCTTCTCCCATGGGGTGAATTGAGTGGAGTTGACTTGGATTCCATAAACAGACTTGATTTAGGAACACATTCATTCATCCATTCATTTAACAAATATTTATTGAACACAAAGAATACAAGTGAGATACAGCTCTTGCTAGTGGAAAGCGTACGGTCCAATGGAGACTCTCCAGTCAGTTACAACGTTGGTGTGCACACTCAGAGCACGGCAGGCCAGCCCAGCCTGGCTTCTTGGAGAAAGTGGTGTTTAAGTCCTGAGGAATAGCAAGGAGTTAACCAGGCAAAAGAGGGGAAAATTTAAGAGACATTGTAGGGCTAGAACCCAGGAAAAGGGGGCCATATGTAATAGGTTTGGTTGCCTAAGGAACAGATGACTCTGTCCACAACCACCAAACACAGCTAATGACTCTACGTGTGTGTATAGCAGCCACTCATACTGAGCAAACGATAAGACCATACTCAGCCAAGAACTCTTGGGCTGTCAATGGAGAAAGCGGATACCCAGGTATATACCAGAGGAGAGGAGCTAATTGATCTGCAACCTTAGACTGGAAATATTGGCCATTAAGCTCTCTGAAGGCAGGGATGTCAGCTTCTCCACCTCTGTGGAGTCTATAGGCCCAAGACAAAGCCATGTACAAAGAGGCCCCCTCTCCCTCTCTCCCTCCCTCCTCTTCCTTCTTTCCCCCTCTTCCCTCCTTCCCACCACCCCATTCTCCCCAAAAAAGAAAAGAAGACAAAACAAAGCCATGTACAAAAAGGACCCTCATCTTAGGACTAAATCAGAAAAGAAAATGCTAGGTCGTGACTGGTGCCCGTGGCATCCTTGATTCGCAGCCTAAAGAGGTCACAGGCAACAGGACGACAGATTGAACAACTCCGGCATCATCACAAGCCACCTCTGCGTAGGAGTGCGGTTGGTCCAACATCAAGTACAGATCTGGGGTCATAGAAGTAATGCAGATGTGAAAGGCCAGCCTTTCCCTGCGTCAACCTGTGTCATCACCAACGTCAGCAGCAGCACTGCCCATCACAGACTTTCCAAGAGGAGGTATTGGGTCAGCAGGAAGTAAGTATTGTTTCATTTTTTTTTATTTTTATTTTTTTATTTTTATTTTTTTTTTATTTTTTTTTGAGACAGAGTCTCACTCTGTTGCCCAGGCTAGAGTGAGTGCCGTGGCGTCAGCCTAGCTCACAGCAACCTCAAACTCCTGAGCTCAAGCGATCCTCCTGTCTCAGCCTCCCGAGTAGCTGGGACTACAGGCATGCGCCACCATGCCCGGCTAATTTTTTTCTATATATATTTTTAGCTGTCCATATAATTTCTTTCTATTTTTAGTAGAGATGGGGTCTCGCTCTTGCTCAGGCTGGACTCGAACTCCTGAGCTCAAACGATCCGCCCACCTCGGCCTCCCAGAGTGCTAGGATTACAGGCGTGAACCACCGCGCCCGGCCAGTATTGTTTCAAATATTGTTTTAATGTTTAATTTTTTTTTGATTGGCACCAATCAACATCTTATTTTCTGCATCTTATAATTCTTGTTGGCCAAGTTCTATTTTAGCATATAAGTATAAATAAAATTATTCAATGAGATAATATCAAAAGGGCTCTAAGTGTTCTGACAGGCACCACCATCTCATTAAATGTGAATATCTTTACAGTGTTACTTGGTTAAAAAAAAAAAAAGAGGTAGACAACCACGGTGTTGTATTTTTAGGAACGTAGGTGAGACAGGCACCCACACATGCCACCACATCCCTCTGAATGACAAAGACAGACGGCTCCTGTCCTCCCAGGCTCAGAGGGGATGGGGCTGCACTGACCTGGCAGTGCCTCCTCAGTGTCACCTTTCTCGAGAATCAGCAGGCCCCCAACGCTCATCTCCAAATCTAACGCTTGGCAAAGCAGCTGCCAGCAAGTGGCTCAGGAAGTCAAGGCCCATCTCTGTGGTCAGGGAGGCCTTGGCACCAAGATGGCCAGGAACATGCCTAGTCCTGGTAGCTGGACCCCTTAAGCCAGGTAACCACAAAGACCAGTACTGCCCAGGGTCTGCATGTCCTGCCCATGGAAGAAATGTCACCACCTGAGGCTGGGCGTGGTGGCTCAAGCCTGTTATCTTAGCACTCTAGGAGGCCGAGCCAGGAGGATAGCTCGAGCTCAGAAGTTCAAGACCAGCCTGAGCAAGAGCAAAATCCGATCTCTAAAAATAGAAAAAATTATAAAACGAAATGTCGCCACCTCCCTCAGGAACAGGCCCGGGCAGGGGTCGTCGCCGGGTGGGTGAACACCCACTGGTCTTCTCAGCCAATTTGACAGTCAGGATAAAAATAACACCAGCCGCATCATTTTCCAAAATTAAGGGCGATGCTACAGCAAATGTATGCAGATGTATACAGACACAGATGGGAACAAGTGTATTTAATTGTAAATGAGTCAGAACGGAGCAAATGAGATTTCCCTTATATTTGGGTTCCAAAAATTACAGAGAAAATGTGCCTGAGGCAGAAACAAACCAAAAAAAAATGGGGGTAGGTTATTGAGGCAGGAGCCACATGGGAGAGAACCTTCGGCATCCAGAAGGCTGGGATGGCTTTGGTTTCCTCTGGGGGTTACGAGAGTGGCCTGGCTCCAGAGAACCTCATCCCAGAGGCCCTGAAGTGGCCAAAGTGCTAATGGGACAAGCACAGGCACAGAAGAGCAGGACTCAAGGTGCCTCAGCCTTATGTGGCCCATCAGTGTCAGAGAGAGTAGGGAAAGGGGGAGCTGTAATGGGACTGTCCCCACGGAGGGAGCCAAAGGCCAGCTTTTTTGTCCTCAGGGAAACAAGCTGAGGCAGAGAGAAAGAGAAGGGGAGAAAAACCATCTCTGCCCAGCTCCGTGTGGCCAGAGAGAGAAAGATGAATGAGGGCAGAACACTGCGTGTTTGGAGAATACCATTTCTCTTTAACAGCTTTGAGGAAAGTACCCAGTGGGGTGCTGGGCTTTTGGGAGATATTCAGTAAATACTGGAGGAAGGAAAGGAAAGAGAAAGGATGGAAGGAAAGAAGAAAATGTCATCCTACAAGTTCCTCCCATCCTATGGACTGAAGAACTGCAGAAGCAGTAAGGCAGGTCACCCGAGCGAAAAGGAACACCCTCCCTGGGGGCTGGAGGAATGTAAGGAATGCCTGCACCCTCTCCCCAGGCCTTACCCTTGTAAGCTCAGCCCCTCCGCAGGCCGCGTCTGGAAGGCTTACCCACTCCTGTGCCTGAGCAATTGGAACCTGCCTCTCAGAGAACAGAAAACATTGGTTTTACCACAGCAGGAGGCCCAGCTCACCCCAGGGGCAGCAATCGGACACTGAGTTAGCAAGCTCTGGCATGTCGTGGGCATTTCATAAATGCCTGCTAGCAGACGAACATATGAATGAATACATGCATGGATGAATGAATGCAACACAGACTATTCCCCACCCTAAAAGGGTCTTACTCTGTGGTTTGGACCCCTTACTTTGGCCTCCCCAGGCTGTTTCCTCCGTGTACTGCCTCCCAACTGGAGGAGCAGCAAACCCAGCCTTTTCCCTCGGGTCCAACTGCCCTGGCCGGAGGATTCCAGGAAGGCAGGAAGCACGAAGGCTTCTCTTGGGGAAAGGGCAGGGGAGCTTTCATCCCCAGCCAACGCTGCATTCTTTGGCTGATCACCTTTGCAGTCCTGGACTTATCTCCCCAGAAAGCCTGGAGGGTGAGGTTGGCCTCGCTGACATTTGAACCCAAGGCTACCCTTCAGCACTCCCCACGCCCTGTATTTCTGCCTTGAAGAAATCAGATACTGTGTGTCTGACAAGTACTGCAGGTTCTGCTGGGGGCGGGGGTGGGGATGGGGGCGGTCCAAGTGCTCTGAGTGCCACACACCCAGGATGGCACATGCCTCAGCCGGCAGGTCCTCTGAGCCACCCGTCTCAGCACCCGCCCTGCCAGTTGCCAGTGGATACAGAAGGAAAAGAGGAAAATGAAGAAACAGCGCTCATAGCAACACTCATCAGAGCTGTGTGCAATCCAGCTTCGTCACTGCAGCTCCAGTCTGCCACACTCCAGCCTGGCAGAAGGGTTTACTTAAAATGAAGTCAAAGAAAGCTAAAGAACCACCTCTAGGCAGAGCCCTGGGTCTGTTGTTCAAAGGCCTGTTTTCAACACTGGCTTCCTACAAAAGCTCAGTGTATGAGCTCCGGCCACTTGCTTTAACCCACTCCCCTGCCGGCTCTTGCTTCCTTTGTCTGACTCTGCACTCCATGTTCTACTTTTCTCTTTTTTTCTTAAGAGACAGGATCTCTGTTGCCCAGCCTGGAATGCAGTGCTGTAACTTCGAACTCCTGGCTCAAGAGATCCTCCTGCCTCAGTTTCCTGTGTAGCTGGGACTACAGGTGCACACCACCACACCCGGCTAATTTTTCCATTTTTTGTAGAGACAGGGCCTCGCTATATTGCCCAGGCTGGTCTTGATGTTCTACTTTTTAGCGCTTCCTCTTCCTTCCACTTTTTTTTTTTTTTTTTTTTTGAGACAGAGTCTCACTCTGTTGCCCAGGCCAGAGTGCCGTGGCATCAGCCTCGCTCACAGCAACCTCAAACTCCTGGGCTCAAGAGATCCTCCTGCCTCAGCCTCCCGAGTAGCTGTGACTACAGGCATGTGCCACCACACCTGGCTAATTTTTATAGATAATATTTTTAGATGTTCATATAATCTCTTTCTATTTTTAGTAGAGACAGGGGTCTCACTCTAGCTCAGGCTGGTCTCGAACTCCTGACCTCAAGTGATCCACCCACCTTGGCCTCCCAGAGTGCTAGGATTATAGGCGTGAGCCACTACGCCCGGCCTTTCCACTTATTTTTCTTCCTCCTCCTCTGTCTTCTCCCCTTCGTCCTCACCTGTTCCATTTCTTCAGTTCTTTACAGTTTATGAAGCTCTTTCAAGTACGCCAAGCCCAATAAGATGAGTCCAGTGACATACGTGACAGAGTGGGGACTGTAGCATACACCAAACCAGGCAATTAGCAGGCAGATTTTGGATGGAGAGAAGAGAGAGGATTTCCTGCTGTTAGGACAGTAACCATCAGGGCTATATATTAATAATAGAGGGAAAAGCATCTCATGGGAGCTTCATCCTGACTCTGAGCTTTGGCAAAGCAGACCCTTACTAAGCTTGGTGTACTTGGAAGAGCCTCATAAAGTACCTAACAAATGGAACAGGTGAGGAAGAAGCAGAGAAGAAGAACGAGGAAGAGGAAGAAGAAAAACAAGTAGAAGGAAGAGGGAAGGCTAAAAAGTAGAACATTGAGATCAGCCTGGGCAACACAGCGGGACCCCCTCTCATCTCCTCCAGGAGAGACCTAAAGATTTGGGAGACATCTGTCTTGATTTTGGGTTCCCTGAAAGAGAGCCCGAAACAGGAGTTGGAGTACAAATAATTTATTTGGGAGGTGACGCCAAGAAACCCTGGCTCATGCTTGCACTCTCTCCCAGCCCCCAGATCATTTGCTCTGGGATTCAGTTGCCATATCGTCGGCACCTCTATGGAGAAACTGGGACCTTCAGCAAATAGCCACGTCAGCAACTCATCTTAGAAGTAGATCCTGGCCGAGTGTAGTGGTTCACATCTGTAATCCCAGCACTTTGGGAGGTTGAAGTGGGAGGATAATTTGAGGCCAGGAGTTTGAGACCAGCCTGAGCAACATAGCAAGACCCCATCTCTACAAAAAACTAAAAAAACTTAGCCAGGCATGGTGGTATGTGCCTGTAGTTCCAGCTACTCAGGAGGCTGAGGCAGAAGGATCGTTTCAACCCAAGAGTTTGAGGCTGCAGCGAGCTATGATCATGCACTCTAGCCTGGGCGACAGAGCCAGACCCCATCTCTAAAAAAGGAATAGATCCTCCAGCCTTAGGCAAGTCTTCAGATGCCTGCAGCCCCAGGCAATGCAACTCAACCTTATGGGGACCCAGTGCCAGAACCACCTTACTAAGCTTCTCCTCAATTTCTGACCCTCAGAAATTGTGTGAGATAATAAATATTTATCTTTTAAGCTGCTACTTTTGGGAGTAATTTGTTACACAGCAATAGATAGCCAATATACTATCCTCCACCCTGTACCCTTCCTCTCAATATTCAGGGCCTTTCTGTTTGTCTCATGCAGTTCCCTCTGTCCACCTGCTCACCAAAGGGCTCCAGCACGGTTCTGAAGCTGCTCTCAAAGCTCAACGTTGGCTAAAGCACTACATACTTTTCTTTCCCTTGGCAGTTTTTTTTTTTCCCCTTTAATTTATGTTCCCTTTTGCAATCAAAGGAAAAAAGAAGCCATAATTTCCTGATTCATTTATACTCCCCTCTTCCCTGTGGCTTTGTGAGAGTGATTTGACATGAGATAGGTCTTTCTCTTAGCCCCTTAAAGCTTCTCTTCTCTTTGAGAACAAAAGAAGTGAGCTTGCCAAGAATAAATGGAACTTGGACTTCAAAAGGTTGGAGTTGGATGTTAAATTCAGAATTTGTGTTCTCTGAGTGGGCTCCAAACTTGGCGGCTTCCTTGCCCTCCTCTGATTCAGCCTCCCTGCCTCGTTGGACTGCTTTCTCCAGGAGAGCCACACACGCACCTCCCTGGGCAGCATCCTCAGTGCGCGTGGTGGAAATACACACTCCGATATAGAACTATCTTATTGCCATCGCACAGGGCTGGGCATGCTTGGAACTGAATCACAGGACTGGATTCATCAGAGGGTTCAAGTCCTAGACCTTGGTTTTCTCTTCTTGTTTTAATTTTCTATCCTGGGCCGGGCGCGGTGGCTCACGCCTGTAATCCTAGCACTCTGAGAGGCCGAGGTGGGCGGATCGTTTGAGCTCAGAAGTTCGAGACCAGCCTGAGCAAGAGCGAGACCCCATCTCTACTAAAAATAGAAAGAAATTATATGGACAGCTAAAAATATATATAGAAAAAAAAATTAGCCGGGCATGGTGGTGCATGCCTGTAGTCCCAGCTACTCGGGAGGCTGAGACAGGAGGATCGCTTGAGCTCAGGAGTTTGAGGTTGCTGTGAGCTAGGCTAACGCCACGGCACTCACTCTAGCCTGG
This sequence comes from Eulemur rufifrons, assembly GCF_041146395.1. Lineage (NCBI taxonomy): Eukaryota > Metazoa > Chordata > Mammalia > Primates > Lemuridae > Eulemur > Eulemur rufifrons. The sequence continues at coordinate 5,668,367 of NC_090992.1, read as the reverse complement.
GCAACAGAGTGAGACTCTGTCTCAAAAAAAAAAAAAAAAAAAAATTTCTATCCTGAAAAGCAGCTCTGAAAATCCCCAAGGGGCAATAATCTACCTACCTGCCCCAGGTCAGCACCCTAAGATTTAGCATTGAGGAGATTGTTTCTCCAGACTTTGTGATAGTCCGGAGTAGGAGATAAGACAGAAAAGAGGGAAGAAGTTTTCATTATTTTTGGCAGCTTTGGTTGTGTTCCTCTCCTTTGGAATGAGTCCAAATTGCTCCGAAGGGCCTGAGGAGTTGGGAGGATACAGAATATTATTTACTGAGCTGTTACTATGTACAAGATTTTTATTTTTCTTATTCCTCACAAGAACCAAGTGAAAAAGGACTTGATGGCAGTTTTAAAACATGGCTTCAAATTCTTTGACTGTCCTCTCTCCAAGTGGTGTGATCTATTCTATGTCCTCTCCCCTTAAGTCTGAGCGGGCTAGTGACTTCTTTGACCATACAGTATGGTGGAAATGATGCTATGTGACTCCAAGGCCAGGTCATAAAAGGCCATGAAGTTCCTGCCTTGCTGACTGGGACACTCACCCTTGGAGCCCAAAGTCACCAGGTAAGAAGTCCCAGAGGCCACCATGCTGTGAGGAAGCCCAAGCCATTTGGAGAGGCCATGCAGAGATGCCCTGGTCAATAGCCCCAACTGAGCCCAGTTCCAGGTCATCCTGGCCACATGTAAGTGAAAAAACCTCCAGATAATTAGATAATTCTAGTCATTAAAGTCACACATCTGTTCAAGGCATTGCAGCTGAAGCCCTAGACATCATGAACCAGAAACAACCTACCCCCACTGTGACTTGTCCAAACTACTGACCCATAGAATCTGTGAGCATGGAAAATTGGTGTTTTTTTTTTAAATGCTACTAAGTTTGAGATTCTTTTTTTTTTTTTTTTGAGACAGAGTCTCACTCTGTTGCCTGGGCTAGAGTGCCATGGCATCAGCCTAGCTCACAGCAACCTCAAACTCCTGGGCTCAAGCGATCCTCCTCCCTCAGCCTCCCGAGTAGCTGGGACTACAGGCATGCGCCACCATGCCCGGCTAATTTTTTTCTATATATATCTTTAGTTGTCCAGCTAATTTCTTTCTATTTTTAGTAGAGACGGGGTCTCACTCTTGCTCAGGCTGGTCTGGAACTCCTGACCTCGAGCGATCCTCCTGCCACGGCCTCCCAGAATGCTAGGATTACAGGCGTGAGCCACCACGCCCGGCCTTAAGTTTGAGATTCTTACACAACAAGAGATAGCTGTAACAATATTGTTAGTCCTGTTGTCCCGATGTGGAAACTGAGACTTGGAGAAATTAAGTTTTAAGGACAGTAAGTGACAGAAGAACAATTTGAACTCAGGTCTGTTTGAATATAAAATCCATCGTTTTTCCATTAGAGACCTAATCAGGGATAGGGCGAAGGGACTAGCTGGGTTGGGGCAGGGGTCATACTGCTGTACTTTTCCTCAGTTGAACCACACCCCAAATCTGTACTCACCTTCCCATCACTCGGCAGACCTGCCCACCTACTTCAATTCCTGGGGACGTTTGGCAAAGATCAGTCCCGCTTCCCTGACCGGCTGTTGTCTGCTGCGAAGTGAAGAAAGCTGGGGCAGGGCCCCTGGGTCTGGAGGCCTCAGCTCCAGCAGGGCAGACCTGTGTGCTGGTGCCATGTTGACCCATTTTCAGGCGATACTGCTCTCCAGGAGACGCTCTGAGCCGCAGTCTGAGAACCGGTTGGGAGCCCTTTGAAGATTAGCCTAAAAAAAATGCGTCCACTCCTGGGGTGAAGGTGAGACGGGATTGGTCTTTTGTTTCCTCCAGAGAGAGGATATGGGGTCTGCTTTCTCCTCTTCCCTATTTACAACTGCCGAGGGCTTCATTTCATTATTCTTTATAAAGTCTCTGGAGGGTATCAGGTGCCAGGTGCTATAATAAGTGTGAAATTTAACTACTTTCATCAAGGCAAAAAAATTCAGCCCACAGAGATTCAAGAGCTGGGAATCTGCTCGTAAAAGACAGGAACCCTATTGTCAACTTTAAATAAATTGCAGCTGAAGCATGATCAGGCACTGAATTATCACAGCAAGTCCTCGCAGGAGCTTTTGCTGTCCAGCAAGGGATCAGCAACAAGGATTTGTTCCAGGAAGGGGTCCAGATTGAAGCCACAGCCCTGCTACCTCTCCTAGCTGGGGGCTTCCAATGGACTGTCATTTTTTTCCAGAATATACCATTCTCATGTCTATTGCCGTATCACCCTGAACGCGCCTGATCTCGTCAGGAGACACCATCCTCCCTACAGAGGCTCACCATCCTACCCCGCAGGCCTTTAACACACTCCTCACATCCTCCCAGCCCCACCGCCCCGCCTCCCCCTCTTGCAGTTATTTCGGGTGAGCACTGCTGCCGGAGTTTTCCAAAGGTACAGCCCTGGCCATTAACCTTTAAAGAGCAAAATGCCAAGAGTGCTGCGTCATAGGGAGCACGTCTTCTATTTACAGCTGCTTCTGCAGACCACAAGGTGCTAGGCAAAGAGAGAATTTTGCTTTAATCACAAGCAGGTGCTCAGAATTAATGCGGGGGAGAAAAAGCCTCGAGGAGATCTGAGCAAGCAGTGGAGAATCCGGGCCAACCCAGAGGGCACGTTGGGAGCACAGCGCAGGTAGGTGCCGGGGCCAAAGCTACTAGGAGCAGCTTCGGTCAAGTCCGCAGGGAAGGGAAATGAGCATTTCCTGAGCTCTTGCCCTGTGTCAGTGCTATGTAAGATATTTTACATACATTATTTAGTGCTCATTACAAACCCGTGAGGTCCTAGTTTATGAACGAGTAAACTGAGGCTCAAAAGAACTAATTAATTAACTGAGGTAATTGTCCCCAAATCACATAGCTAGTATGGGAGGGACCTGGGATTCAACCCCAGGAGCTCTTTATTTCAACTCCACACTCCTTATTTGACCTACCGCTGGAGGGGGGCATTTGTTATCCTTGCCTTGGCACAGGAATCCCCCAGTGGGTGACCCCCACCCTCTTCAAAAAGAAAAAAGAAAGAAAAGGTTAAACACTACTCCTAACATGTTTCTAGAATGACCTGAATGAAAGGATTTTTTTATACCCCTTGAGAAGGTTCCAAAAAAAAACCTCTGAACATTGACTGTTGGGCTCAGAATCTGGAGTCTGAGCCATCGAAACACCCACCATTCCTAACTCCGCTGCCGAATCCTCGCCACCCCTCACAGTCAAGCCCAAACACCAGCCCTTCCACAGCGCTCCTCAAGTTCCTACGCTCCTTTCTTCCCTTTGAGTTCACTTAAAGGTGACTCCAAATACCCGGCTCTCGAGACTGGCAGAACACGGATGCCCAGCCGCTTCCCGCACCCCGCAAAGCTCAGCATCTCAGGCAGTGTAACGCACGCTTTTCTGCTCATCTGCCACGCAGGCCACCACCGACACACCTGTCATCTCATTGGTTGCTTTGGGCCAGGGAGCCCTGCTGCTTTGGGGCCAACTTGGGGCAGAGGGCTCGTGGGTCCAGCCCCCCTGTGCACTCCCTGGGGAGGTACTGCCAAGGAGCTGGGTTCAGGTTTGCGCAGCTCAAAAGACCCTGACTTCAGCTTCCTTCCTGATCTGGCTGCCCTCCAGGGTACCCTCCTCTCTCCCCACGCACCCCAGGACCCTCACACAGTCCCATCAGTGAGCTTGGGATTAGAGGGGGAAACAAAACAATACAAAACGAAAACTTTGGGCTCATTCTTCCTTATGTCCCATTGCAGGAAATGAAACCACCATTCACTCAGTTGCAAGCCCAGTGCTACCACCTCACTCCAGGCCCTATCACCTCGTTTGGATTCTCGCACTCCTGACTAGTCTCCCTGTTTCAATTCTTGCTCCCTTTTAGTCTATTTTCTGCACAACATCTAGAACTGCACTGGCTGTTGAAGTTCATTAAGATTTCATTTCCTCACTCATACTTGCCCCATATCAAGTGCTCAAAAGCCACATGTGGGCAGTGGCTACCAATATTGGATGGAGTAGATAGAATGTTTTCATCATTGCCCAAAGTTCTGTTGGACAGAATTAATCCAGAGCGAGCCTTTTACTATTTCAGTGAGATCGTGTCTCTCACCTGTGCAAAATGCTCCAATGACTTTCCATTACATTTGTTAAAAAAACCCACACACTTGACCATGGTCTATAGACATTATGTGGCCAGGCCCTTTGCTATGCCTCCTATCTCGTTTCCTATTGCTGTCTCTCACTCAGTTTCAGCCACTGGCCTCGGACATCTCTTGAATTCTTCTTCCTCAGGGCCTGCACACTTGCTGTTCCCTTTGCCTTGAACGCTCTTTCCTTAAATAATCACATGGCCTACTCCCTCACTTCATTTAGATCTCTGCTCAAATGTCCCCTCCCCCACATCTGAAAGGAGTCACATCCTCTCCCTGCACTCCCAGTCATTGTCTTACTCTCTAGCCACTCAGTCTGCTCTATATTTCTTTTTTTCTAGAGACAGGATCTCACTCTGTCACCCAGGCTGGAGTGCAGTAGCCCAATCACAGGTCATTGCAACCTCCAACCCCTGGGCTCAAGCAATCCTCCTGTCTCAGCCTCCTGAGTAGCTAGGATTATGGGCTTAAGCTCCCATGCCTGGCTGATGTTTTAATTTTTTGTAGAGATGGGGTTTCACTATGTTGCCCAGGCTGGTCTCAAACTCCTGGCCTCAAGCAATACTCAGCCTCCCAAAATGCTGGGAGGCATGAGCCACCATACCTGGCCTTTATATTTCTTTATAGCACTTCTTACTGCCTGACGCTGTATTATACATTTTTTTTTTTAATTTTCTGTCTCTCTCACAAGAAGCCATGCTTCATGAAGGCAGAGTCTTTGTGGTTTCATTCATTGCTCTATCCCCGTGTGCCTAGAACATGGCCTGGCACACAGGAGGGCCTCAGTGAATGCTTATTGACTGACTGAAAGAATGAATAAATGTTTCCTGTTCTGCAGATGCCCCCGAGGCAAAGAATCACATAAGACTTGGCTACCTTCTTGGAATGGAGATGAGGAAAAAAAAATGTAGAGAGAACATTTAGACTAATATCTTAATAAATTATCCTGTTACGAGTCTATATTATGGAATTTGGTGTATACACTGTGTCTTACGCCTCTATAAGGCTTGTTCTGAAAACATGAATTTGTTCCAATGTGATTGATATATTAGGGAACAATTTGAGCAAAGATGCAAATTTCACATTTGCTTCTGCACAATTCATCTGCTAGAAACACTGAGTGAGCGCAGAAAACCGCACCCAGCTGCACCCGCCCACACAGAAATACACAAACCCTCCACAAACACCACACAGAACACATCTGCATCTGGTGTTACAACTTCCCATCAAATTTCAGATAACTCTTCTTCCACCGCTTCACAATAACTCAAGCTGCAACTCTCTGACAACCCCTTCCACAAGCAAACTTCAGTTCTTTTTCAAGGTTAAGTGATATATTTACTATAATATTTATTTATTTATTTAATAATTTAACATCTGTAAAACTGTGCTACCATTTTTATTAGGTTCCTTTTTTCTTTTTTCTTTTTTTTTTTTTTTTGAGATAGAGACTTGCTCTATAACCCAGGCTACAGTGCAGTGGCATCATCATAGCTCACTGCAGCCTCAGCTCAGACTCCTTGGCTCAAGAGATCCTCCTGCCTCAGCCTCCTGAGTAGCTGGGACTACCAGCATGCACCACCATGCTCAGCTAATTTTTTCTATTTTTGTAGAGATGGGTGTTACTCTTGCTCAGGCTGGTCTCAAACTCCTGACCTCAAGTGATCCTGATCCTCCCACCTTGGCCTCCCAGAGTGCTAGGATTACAGGCATGAACCAGCCGTCTGGCTGAGTTCCTATCTTTTTTTAATGTGTCACTGATGAAGTTTTCAGGGTTGTGCCCAACCCCATTTTTCCCATAAGCCCTGAGGGCTGTTGCGTAGCTCGGTGATTTTTAGGTGCACACGCATTGCCTTATAACAGAACTAACAGCACTTGGGTCCGTCTACCCTTCCTCCACCTCCCAGCTAGATGGAAAGCACCTTAAGGACCAGGACGATGTTTTGTTTGTTTTTGAATCCCCAAAGCCCTAGGACAAAGGCCTAACCAATCCCCAAAGGCCCTAGCTTGGCCTGTGATCGATGCTTGTGAATGTCTGTTGCCGGTTTGTTCTACCCCAGCCTTCTGTCAGGTCATCCTTGAGAAACCGAGCTTGGAGCAGGGGTGGCAAGAAAGGCTCTGAAAAGCTTCTGCCCGCGGAAGGTCTTTGCCCTCCCAGAGCTTCTGCAGAGCAGCCACTCCCCCAGCCCCCAGAGGTGCAGAGTCCCCAGGTCGTGGAGGAAGGGCAGGCGCAGGGTCCCAGCTGTCCTGCCAGCAGCACCCTGCAGGGAGGCCCTCCCAAAAGATATATTAACATCACAAAAGTTAATGGACCAGAAAGGGGGAAAATTAACATAAATTACCTTCGGAGCTTTCCTTGGCAGCCACAGAGCAAGGAAAATCAGGCCTTGGAAAGCAGTGGCCTCAATGGGCTAAAATGTCACCTCAGACCCTCCCCCCAAAACAATAACTCTCCAGTCATCTGGGCCTAGTACAAATTATGCTGGGTAAATGCTGCTTTCTGGCTAGTCCTCTGTCCAGCGAGGGCTTTATGTAGCTTTTGCTAGGTGTGCTTTTCATGGGGAGACGGTAACTTCTCTCAGTCTGGGGACCTGCAGGGACATCTGTGCCTCTTGCTGGGCCTGTCCCGTCTCCTTGAGTCCTGGTAGTGAGAGAAGCATCTTTACTAGAAAACTACCTCCAAGGCCTCTTTGGATGTAAAAGACGTATCTCCCGGCCCCATCACCCCACAAAGAACCACGGCCCCCAGCGCCCCCTCATGCAGGGCTACAGAGAGGCTCGAAGAGAGAGCAGCGTGTCCAGCGTGGGGCCGGGGGAAAGAGAGAGATGTGAGAAGGTGGAAAGAGGGTATACACAGCAAGGCAGCCGCTGGCATTAGAGGAGAAAAGTGGCTGGGAGATGCCTAGTGGCAGGAATGACCGGGGACTTTGAAGAGCAGCGATGCCCAAGACAAAATTTGAAGCCGCTCGCTGAGATGTGTGGTGCATTGCGCCTTCCGCTTGCCTCAAGCTTTTAGTAAGTGTCTCGCACACAAAGCCTTGAATTAGGGATGCTTTGAGAGTGGCAATGGGGGCAGCATGAGGAGAGAACGGGATGAGGCACACAGTAGGTCAAGAATTCAGCAGAAACAGGGAATCAGATGAAATATTTTTACAGTTCTAAGTGCTTTTCCTGTACTACTGGTGATTCATTTAATCCTCATATCAACTCTACGCAGGAGAAAGTATTATCACCCCCATTTTATATAGGAGGCACAGAGAAGTTAAATAACTTGTCCAAGGCCACAACACCAGTAAGTGTAAGAGCTGGGATGTGAACCCAGGCTCCAAAGCCATCCTCAGACATGACACACTCCTAGCTGGGCACAGTGACACACACACCGGTAGTCCCGGCTACTTGAGAGGCTGAGGCAGAAGGATTGCTTGAGCCCAAGAGTTCATGGCTACAGCAAGCAGTGATCATGCTTGTGAATAGCCGCTGCACTCCAGCCTGGGCAACATAGCAAGACCCCATTTCTAAAAAAAAAAACAAAAATTACACACTTCTGTCCCTTAAGAAACCTCAAGGACATATAGGATTCTGGACATGGATTTCCCATTGTACGTGGGGTGGAGGCAGTGTGAGTCCTCTAGCTGGGCACAGAGGGAAGAGCGACCCCAGGAGGCTGGGAGACTTGGGTAAACCCAAGGGTCTAATAGTTGGGCTGCATTTAAATCAGGAAGGGAGGGCCAGATGATGCCCAAAGTTCTCTCCTGCATTAAAGGGGTCTGTGAGACCAAGACAGGGGTCCCACCTAGAAGTTGTGATGTCATTATAGAGGGGACACATATCCGGAACAAGCTGAGTAGCTCTCTATGGAAGTCAGAGAGCCTACTAGGCAACAAGGTAGTAAAGGATCCAGCATGAGGTCTTTGGGCCAAATGATACATGCCAGATGAAGTGCTTTGGGGAAAGAAAAAGGCAGGGAGACTTCATGGAGGAGGTGGCATTCCTGTACCAGTAAAGTCTCCTGCAGACCCAGGGGCTAGGATCTCAAAGCTCTGGAGTCTCATTTCAAGCATTTCCCACTCCCAGCCCCCTTTCTTCAGGCTCCTTCCTCATTCTCTTTCCTTCCATTTCCTAGACTTCCTCTTATCAAATCAGTAAAACACAGGGCAGCAGGATTTGTCAAAGGCTGGGTTGGTCAGACAGTCAGTAGAAAAGGCTCTGGTTCCCAAAAATGGTCCACAAATTGAATTTGAAGGGAAATTTAGACTTCCCATCCCAAGTTATCTTTGCTTAACTTTCAGTTTTTAATTGAGATATAATTCACATACTGTAGTATTCACCATTTAAAAATGTACAATTCAGTGTTTTTTTAATATATTCACAAAATTGTGCAACCATCACCACTATGTAATTCCAGAACATTTTCATCATCTCAGAAAGAAACCTTGTACCCATTAGCACGCACTCTCCATTCCCTACTCCCTCCAGCCCTGACAACTGCTAATCTACTTTCTGTCTTTACAGATCTGCCTGTTCCAGACGTTTCGTATCAATGGAATCATATGCTATGCAGTCTTTTGTGTCTGCCTTCTTTCGCTTAGCCTGATGCTTTCAAGTTTCATTCATGCCGTAGCAGGGATCAGTCCTTCATTCCTACTGGTTCCTGGCTCCAGCGGCTTCTGCTTCAGATAAACTGTATTCACCTGTCTCTCCAGTTTTCAGGGAGGCATTTTGTCCCATGGCCTCAGTTCTCTGATGGATCTAAGAAAAGTTGATTTTAGCTCAACTGACTTTTTCCTTATTGTGAGGAAGCTGGGATTTTGATAGCAATTGTGTTGAATCTGTAGCTCAATCTGGGGAGTACTGCCATCTTTATAATACTAAGTCTTTCTGTGAATACAGGATGTCTTTCCATTTGTTTAGGTTTTCTTTATTTTCACTCCGTTTTTTTGGATATTTTTCAGTGTACCTTTGCATTCCTTTAATAGAAGGGTTAAGATGTGAGAAGGGGTGGAGGGGGCTGTCACCATTGTTCACCCAAGTGCAAGACCAGGACTCCTCTGGGATGACCCACACTGGTGCTGGGCAGCTACCAAAGGGCTTTCATCATAGTCCTGGGCACAGCGGCTGGTCGGCATGCATTTGGCTCTGTCCCTGTCTGGGCCGCTCACTGACTGTCAGCTCCTGACTGCTGTGGTGGGGAATCTCTCAGGCTCATTATTCCAGGAAATCATCTTCTAGGGCCAGCCGTGGAGCAGCAGCCCCAGTGACCCTGAAGTCTGGTCCCCAGTTCCTGTCTGTCTTTGGAATTTCTTCTGCCAGGAAGGACAAGGGGCCGTCTCCAGGAATGTCATTGGCAAAGAGGGCTGGAACCATGCAAATTATATTTCCAAGCCTTTCCCTAATCACATCAAAGTCCTTTTCAAGGAGTCTTCTGGCCTAACTGGAGTTTGATAATTACAAATTATTTCTAGCAGAAATGCTGACTGCGGGAAAGCAGGTTAGAGCAGATTTGATTCATATTAAAGCCATGGTCAGATCATCATGAACCTTCAGGGTATTTATTTTTCCATCAGTTCCTCCCTGGTTCCTTCACCTCCCTCTTTGGCCTGGCTGAGCTGGAGACTCGCCTAATACAAATAACTGCATTAAAATAAAATCCTGTGAAAGCTCAGGGGAACACGCCTGAGTAATGGAGAAGATAATGGGCTTGGACAACCACCCCAGCCCTCTCCTCTTACTCCCTCAAGGCAGGAGAAGGTTCACAACTGATTTGGGATCCTCCTAACAGTAAACAGGAGGGAGGCTAGAGCTTAAGTGATTTCAGGAGAAAATTGTAATAATGTAGCAGATTGCTATCACTCCACTGATCCTCAGTCCCTACATCTCTAAAGTAATTTCCACTTTCTAAATTATGATGGGAGGAGCTGTGGGTGTTTAACAGAACAAAGTAACAAAGCTATGAGAAATGAACTAACACAGAGATGGTTCTTTTCATTCATTCATTCCTTTTCTCTTTCATTCATCAAGGATTTGGAGCTGACCATGTCCTAGGCATTGTGCTGGCCTCAGGAGAAGCAAAGATTAGGAGGGGTGGGAGGGAGGGACCTTGCTCTTAGTATAAGGGGGAAGCAGGTGTGTAGCCAGATAGGCCACACCACCTGCAAATTTGTTACTTCTAAGAATCTGCCCCTAAGACTAAGACTCTTCCCCTAGCTTGCTTTGGGCTGGGGACGGGGAGGGTGAGGGGTGGTCATCTCATCATTTCACCTTTGCCTCTCTCTAGGAGCTGGAAATTACTGAAAATTAGAGCTTGCTAATCCATCTTTTTTTTGTTTAAGAGACATAGTCTCGCTCTGTCGCCCAGGCTGGAGTGCAGTGGCATGATCATAGCTCACGGCAGCCTCAGACTCCTGGGCCATCATTTTACAAAGAAAGAAGTTAACAAAAGAGAAGGAAAGAAGGCAGGGAAGGAGAGGGGAGGCAGGAGGGTTGTCATTCCCTGAGAGCTTTCCCATTGATCTAGTAGCTTTGGAATGGACAACTCTCTTGGTCTCAGAGGTCTAATTCTCTGGAGATAGGGCCAGGCCCCAGAGGTGAGAGAGATGTTCAGGAGATCATGAAGAAAAACCAGGAAGAGAGTCTGAACCTGAAAGGTAAAGTTTGGTAGCAGCTGCTGCCAGTACCAGGGAGCCCCTCCCTGCCTGCCCAAGAGACGGTGAGAATAAGGAGAGGCTGAGAAGGGTCTTGAGGCCCACGGAGGAGGAGAAGCACCTGGGGACACAGCTGTCATCCATCAGCAGCAACAGCAATTGAGGGGCAAATCACTAGGGAGCAGCTGGGGACTGTTTTACTTCATGACCACAAAAACGCTACAGTTTTTTATTGCTGGGCACAGTGGCCATGTTTTTGGCTCCTCCAGGGCCTGGGTTTTTGGTGACAGTCATCCCTCAAATCTTCTCTCAGTGTGAAATGGATTGCTGCATTTCCAGGGCTTAATTGTCCGCACCAGCTAAAAGCACTCTGCCAGTAATGAAAATACATCCACTCTTTTTATCAAGAAAAAAGGATAATAACTGAGCCAGCTTTAGCCTACATTTTATTGAACACCAGCCTAGCTTGTTTCCAAGGACATCTCTGATATGCAGCAGAGAAGGCTGATGGGAGACTCGGGGGTACTGAGAGGAGGTCTGGGGAATGAAGGGCCGAACGGTGCCCAAGGCCAAGGCTGGCCTCCTTGCTCCCTCAAAGGACACAGCTCTCTAAAATGACAGACATCCCTTCTCAAGGAGCTGGAGGATGTGACTACCCACAACTTAAAATCTGTTTGTTTCTCATGGAAAATGAACAGCAACAATAGCAATAATAATAACATTGGCACGTCACAGTTTTCAAAGAACAAAGAAGGGCTCCCTCATTTGATCCTTACAACCTCCCTGAATGGCCAGCAGGACAAATGTTATTGCATCGTCTTTTCATAGATAATGAAACCGAGATGTAAGGAAGGAACAGTAACTTACCTGGTGTCAAAGTCAGTGTCTGATGCCTTAACTGGGCAGTCTTTCAATAACTCTGTACCCAGAGGTGGGGTGGGTCCTGGAAGGTGGGGGCGCTAGAGGGAGCTCCTGGTGCAAAATGGGGAGATGGCCTCAGGGATTTATGAGATCTGAAAGGCTGCATCCAGGGAACCTAAAACAAGCTCTGCTTCCCTCAGTTCCATCTCCATAACCTCCTCTTACACCGGTGCTCCAGCCACTTGACCTCCTGTGGCCAATATTCCTGATCCTACTTACAGCAGACTTCCCCCGCCTCTGTGCTTAGTGAAGCCTAGTTTTTCTCTCAGAAGCCTGTTTTTTTGTTCGTTCGTTTGTTTTCCCAGGAACTGAGAGCACTAGTCCTTCAGTGAAGTTCAGTACAAGCTAGGCCTCTCCCCTGCCCAACTCTAAACCAGTCTTAGGAATTCCATTCCTTTTGCTAATGACCAGTTTAGGGTTTTCTTATGCTATGAGATGTGAAGGGAAATCTGTGCAGGATCATGAGAAGGGTTGCCTTGCTCTGAGGTGAGGATTTTCTCTTCGCAGGAGGACGAGGAAGCTGTGTGGGACGGGAGCTTTGGCAGCCATCTTGGGATCTGGAAGGAAGCCGGCCCGAGAGGGCGGCTGAGTAGAAAGAACGGCTAGTCTGGCCTTTGACGCTATTGATTTGCTAAATTAACCACTCTTAGAACTCTGCCCCCCATGGCCCCCAGTCTTCTGTCTGTGAGGTAATAAAATTCCTTCTTGTTTGTGCCATTTTGGATTCGGACTTCTCTTTACATCTGTTGAAAGTATTCTAAATGATATGCCCTCTCTCTGTTCCTCAAACGCTCCAAGCTCATTCTCATTTCAGGGTGTCCTCATTCACTGTTCCTACTCTCTGAAACACTTTTCCACCAGATGCGCCCATGGCTGTCTCCTTCTTATCACTCACTGCTCCAGCGAGGCCTGGTATAATCTACTGAATTTAAACCAGTCTTCCAGTTACTCTGCTTTCTTTACAGTATTTATTAGTGTCAGAACACATCCTTTCATTTTTATTGATTTTTTTTTTTAGGTTGGTCAAGTGAAGCAATGGGAGTGGAGAAGGAACAAAGGAATCTGTACCTGGTTGTGATCAACTAGTTGTAAACACCACTGTACTCGGACCAACCAACACATCCTTTTATTTATGTTCACTTGTTCATCGTCTGTTTTCCTCACCACAGTGAAACCTCTATGTATGTAAGAACCGTGCCTGGTCTGCCCACCACTGTACTTCCAGCAACTGGCACAGGGCCTAGCACACAGTAGGTGCTCAATGAGTATTTGGTGAATAACTAAATGAACCCCAGAGACAATCTCACAATGCTATTTGGGTAGGGTGTCTTGTACCCTTGGCCTTTCGTCAATTCCTTTTACAAAAATCTAAATCGCAGGACAAGAAAGAAATAAAAAGGCAGCAGAGAAGGAAAACACCATAAAAGCAAAATTATTTTAGGTTTAAATATAAAAGGAGAGCAGGCTGATTGCATAACATATGTAGATCTATGCAAATTACCATGAAGTTAAAGAGAGGAGAAGTTTGAAGTGGTGGGCAATCCGGAGTCCCACGTTGGGTGTGTTTGCCTTCTCACCGGGAAGTGGTATCTACTTCTCAGCCTCAGAAAGCGGGGATGCCGACAAACGGGGGAGAAAAATCAATTGCGAGTGACACGAGTGAAAAAGGATTTAATTTAGCTGTTGTGTTTTTCCAAGAGACAGAAATCAAAAACACCAAACTCAGCCACTTTAAATAGTAGGAATAGAACGCCTAAAACGCTCTTCAGCTTTACATGATGACCAAGTAGGATTAGAGGAAGAGGGAGAAAGAAAGCAGGGAAAAGAAGAGGAAGGACAAGAGAATGAAATACAACCCCTGAGCCACCTCAGTCCTCCAGAGGCAGGCACCTAATCTGTGTAATAACAAGGGCTTTTGTTTTCAGAGTTCGTTACTAAAATTGTTTAAATTCCTACCTAAAACATGGGAGAAATGGTACTCATTCGTTCATTCTTCAACAACTATTTTTTGAATACCCTGTTCGGGATGTGGGCACAGTATCTGGCCTCATGGAGCTTGGATTCTATCAGGTTCTCTATTCTAATTTTCAATTAGAAACACCCTTTACTTTTCCTCTCTTTAAAAATAAATAAATAAATAAAAGAGTATCCATCTCAATTTTCAGAGGAAAGAGTCCATTTTTGGGTACCACACTGTGGGCAATCCACGTGCTACAGTTAAGGACTCGAGGGCCCTGACTCGACCTCCCACGGCCAAGTGCCAACGCAATTGCCTTTGGCACAGATCTCAAGGGGCTGCTGACCTTCCCTGCTGGATTTTCTAGGATATTTCTGATTTCAAACATTTGGAGCCAGTGTGCCCCATGTCACCAGCTCCTGTGCTGTCACTCTGGCCACCACTGTGTCTCACTTCAGTTCCCACAATAGCCTCATGACTCCCCACGCCAAGCCGCGCCTTCCCGCTGGCTGTTCCCCACCCGGCAGCCCCGGCCCACCAGTTAACATGGAGGACAGAGCTTCGCTTTTCCCTGCTGCAAACCCTGCCCTGGCTTCCCGTTCACTCAGAGAATGAACCAAGTCCCTGCAACGGCCCACGGGCCTAGGGCCCTGCTCCTCCGGCCTCACCTCCTCCTCCTCTCCCTCCTGCCCACTCAGCCCCCGCCATGCTGGCCTCCCTCCTCGCTCCACACGCCAGCCACTGTCCCACGCAGGCCTTTGCTCCCGGCATCCCTCTGCCCCCGCGCCCCCACGGGAGGGCCTCACTCCCCACCTTTTCGGGTCCTGACTCCGTCCTCACCTTCTCATCCAGGCCTCCCCAACAGCCCTATTTAACATCACAAACTGCTCTGCCCTCCACGCTCCCTCTCCTCCTTCCCTGCTTTATTTTTCTCTGCGGCGCTTACCGCTGTCTAACTTATTGCACACTTCACCCATTTGTCTTGTTTATTGTCTGTCTCTCCCCTGCAGAATAAAAGCTCCGGGAGAGCAGGGATTTTTGACTGTTTTGTTCATTGCTGTATCCTCTGTCCCTTGAAGAGTCACTGACCAATTAAGCACTCACAAAGTATTTGTTGACAGTCCTTTAATGGAAATTAACTTAGTCTTATGAAAAAGTGACACCATCATTCTCATTTTTGTCATTTTACAGAGGACCAGTGAAGGCTCCTTTAAAGGTTCAGACTGGTCATCACAGTCCTGCTTAAGCCCTGGCCCAGTGGCTGGAAGTGCCTGGAGACAAACCCTGGTTCTGAGCCCCCAAATGGGTCCCAGAGGGGTGGGCCCTCTTTGACACCCAGCTCACATAGGCTAGGTGCCTGAACGGCAAATGTCAGAGCCTCCTCCTAAACGCAGGCAGATTTACTTTGCAGACGGTGAGGATGCATTTTAATTTGTTGATGTGAAATCTTAATTGAACTAAACTGCTAGAGGTAGTCTCTGTTCTCTGTCATAGTCTTAATTTAGTTGGCAAAACAAGATATCATCAGAGGAAAATCACAGGCAAAGACGCCATGCCCAGAGGGCTCGGGGAACACCCTCTGCCTTTGGAGGTGGGCTGGCATGTGACTGGCACCAGCGTGAACCCCATCCACACACCTTAGGATGCCAACTTGGCTTTCCAGGGACACTCAGGCAGCATCACAAGGGCTCAGACACATGGCCCACCCCCCAACCAAAGCAGCCAGGCTCAACACGACTCCCTGTCATGTATTCACTGTTCTATTTTTAGTGTTAAAGCAGGAAGGAGAGGAGGGATTTCTTACCTGAAGTTACGGAAGTGTAGGAGGTGGCAGCTCCATCACTCACTTGCTGTGAGACCTTGAGCAGGATACTTCCCCTACCTGAGCCTCAGTTTCTCCATCTCTGCAACAAGGAGGCTGGAATCCATGTCCCTAAAGGCTTCCATTGCCAACATACCACGTATGACTCTTCCAGGACCCTCAGGCCTGTGTCAGTGTCCAGTCTGAGCTCCTATCTCTTACCCACCAAATCCCTGCTGAGCAATCTACCCAAGTTCTTGACCAAGGCGCCTGCTCACACCACTGGCCTCACGTTCTCCTGTAGGGGGCAGGCTGCAGGCCTTGCACTAAAGTGGCCTCACCCCTGACTCGAAGAGTCACAGGTTGCCATTGCCCTGCCCTGGGAGGGGGCCTTAGGAAGCATTCTCTTGGTGACAGATGCCCATCCCACCCCTTTGCCAGATCTCTGCCCCAAGGGCCTTCTACACTTGCTGCAGCTTCTGTCTACCAGGCTTGTCCCTATCTGGAAAAGACCCTGCTGGGGTCTTGCTCCAAGCTCACCCTTGCTGCGGCACCCCCAACAGGCAGGGGCAAGTCCCAGTAGTGACTGGCAGGAATTGGGCCCCCTGGGCACTACAGCCCAGACTCCTGCATTGTCTTGCTCCAAGGAAAGCCTCTGCAAGGGAGTTCCCAGGGAAGTGACTCAGGCCTTGGTAGCTCCCTCTGACGCACAGCTGTAGAAGAGCTGGGGGCAGCAGCTTCCTTGAGGGATAGATTCCTGAGCTGGCAGGTCCTTACCCTGCTGACTCATTGGCTGGAACAGGAGGGCTGCAGGTCCCAGGTCCCAGTCACCTACATTTAGTCACAAGTTCTCCTGCTGGGAACCAGGTGCCAGGAGGTTTAGGAAAGAGGCAATTCCGTGTAGAAGAACGATCACAAGGCCGGGGGGCGGTGGCTCACGTCTGTAATCCTAGCACTCAGGGAGGCCGAGGCTGGAGGATCACTTGCGGTCAGGAGTTCAAGACCAGCTCTGAGTAAGACTGAGAACGCATCTCTTCTAAAATGGAAAAATTAGCCAGGTGCAGTGGCACACCTGTAGTCCCAGCTACTTGAAAGGCTGAGGCAGGAAGATCACTTGAGCCCAGGAATTGGAGGTTGACGTGAGCTATGATGACAAGCCTGAGCGACAGAGTGAGACTCTATTTCAAAAAAAAAAAAAGAAAGAAAGAAAGATCACAGCTTTGCAATAGAAACCACCTGTCAAGTCCCTTCTGTTCACTGAGCCTATTTCTTCATCTGGTAGGTGAGGATAATGACACATGCTTCAGAGAGCTGTCGTGAGAATGAGATGACATAATGCTTATGTAGGGCCCAGCGCTGGGCTTGGTCCATGACCTGCACTCCCCAAATGGCAGCAGTTGATGCCGTTCATTTTTTTTTTTTTTTTTTTTGAGACAGAGTTTCACTCTGTTGCCCGGGCTAGAGTGCTGTGGCATCAGCCTAGCTCACAGCAACCTCAAACTCCTGGGCTTAAGTGATCCTCCTGCCTCAGCTTCCTGAGTAGCTGGGACTACAGGCATGTGCCACCATGCCCGGCTAATTTTTTCTATATATATTTTTAGTTGGCCAGATAATTTCTTTCTATTTTTAGTAGAGACGGGGTCTCGCTCTTGCTCGGCTGGTCTCAAACTCCTGACCTTGAGCAATCCTCCTGCCTCGGCCTCCCAAGTTGCTGGGATTATAGCTCATGCCGCTGTGCCTGGCCAATGTTATTATTAAAGCCCTAGCACAGTGGCTGGCTAGGAACATGCTCAGTAAATGGAATTGTGATCACCATCCACCAGAGGACACAGAGCTGCAGAGTTCCTATCAATTCTCTGGAGATGGTGGCAACCTGCAGATCACACAGACACGTCCCTGAGGTTCCTTTCCCCCTCCATCTCCTGTCTTGCTCCGCTTCCCTCTCAGTCTGGGAGGAGGCCAGCAGCAGGGAAACTCTGAGGGCATTTGGGAGATAAACTGTGAGCCCTTCCTCCCTCTACTCTTGCTGGAAGCTGGAAATGGCCTTCTCCCATCACAGGATGGAAGGTTTGAGGATGCTGAGCTAAAGTCAACAGGGCTTCTCGCACAGGAAGGGCCTGAACTTATGAGCAGCCTTCTGTGGGATGGGGTCCATTGTAGAGACTGGGCTCAGCCTTTGATTAGGCTACACCCTTTCTACTGAAAGTGCCAGAAACCTCCCTCAAATTCTTTTTTTTTTTTTTTTTTTGAGACAGAGTCTCACTTTGTCACCCAGGCTAGTAGAGTGCAGTGGTGTCAGTGTGGCTCACAGCAACCTCAAACTCCTGGGCTCGAGTGATCCTCCTGCCTCAGCCTCTCAAGTAGCTGGGACTACAGGCATGCACCACCATGCCTGGCTAATTGTTTCTATTTTGAGTAGAGACGGGGTCTCACTCTTGCTCAGGGCTCAGGCTGGTCTCAAACTCCTGAGCTCAAGCAATCCTCCCGCCTCGGCCTCCCAGAGTGCTAGGATTACAGGCGGGAGCCACTGCACCCCGCCCTCTCTCAAATTCTTACATGAAAATGGAATGCGTTGACTCCCAGACCGGACTGGGAAGAATTCTAATCAAAGTGTCCAAGGAAGGAAGAGCTGCCAGAGCCAAGGCCACAGAGACTGGAACGAGGGACTCCACATGCAGGGAAACGCGCTCCTGTAAAGGAAACACGACCTGGTCGTGTGGGAGAGACTGGGCCACTTCGTGTCGGGAGGTCAGGAGAGGTCAGTCGTGGTGGATGGAGCGGCGCCAGCGCAAAGGTGCTATGGTGGGAATAAGCTTGTTCGAGGGCGAGAAGGAAGCCTGAGAGGGAGAGCAGGAAGCAGGAAGAGAACGGCGGGAGATAAGAACCACAGGGAGGCAGGGGACGCTGGTTTCCACCCACCGTTCCTGCCTCACGACGCCCACAGCTCTTATTATGGTCTGTTTCATATTGTTGAGGCACATTAGGCCTCAGATAACGGAATCTCTCTTTGACCTTCTGCCCTCCTTCTGCCTTCCTTTTTCTCCTCAAGGCAGGACTCTAACCTTCCCCAGCCTTTCTGTCTTGGAGCTGGCCGTAAAGAAATTCTCTGACCCACCTTGCCTGAATGTAAGGCGGAAGACCCTCATTTGGGCATTCAGAAGGGATCCTGCCCCACGCCCTGGAGGAAGGAACGCTGCACAGAGAGGCCAAGAAGAATCAGCAGACGGGCCTTGCTGGGCTTCCCCGCTCAGTCTGTTATTAATCGTGTTACAGCTAGGTGGAGGGACACGTTCCAGTGACCCTCTCTAGGGTCAATATGATTAACAATAATACAGCGTAGATTTTCAAAAAGCTAGAAGAGAGGATTCTGAATGTTCACAACACATAGAAATGATAAATGTTCAACATATGGATATGCCAGTCAGCCTGGTTTGATCATTATACATCGTATACGTGTATCAAACTATCACCCTGTGTCCCATAAATATGTATAATTAATATGTGGCAACTAAAAATAAAAGAAAAAGAATTTAAAATAAAACAGCAAAGTTCTGTTCTGGTCATGTTACGTTTGAGACACCTATTAGATGTTGTATTGGGTTCCTAGGCTGCTGCAACAAATGACCACAAACTGCGTGGCTTAAAACAACAGAAATGTATTCTCTCACAGCTCT
Organism: Eulemur rufifrons; assembly: GCF_041146395.1. NCBI lineage: Eukaryota > Metazoa > Chordata > Mammalia > Primates > Lemuridae > Eulemur > Eulemur rufifrons. The sequence goes on along the minus strand of NC_090992.1, from coordinate 5,649,184 downwards.
GGGGGCCAGAAGTAGGAATTCAGGGTGTCATCATGGTTGGTTCCTTCTGGGCACTCTAGGGGAGAATTTGTCCTATGCCTCTCTCCTAGTCTCTGGTGATTGCTAGCAATCCTTGGCTCGTAGACACATCACTCCGATCTCTGGAGCCATCCTCACATGCTGTTCTCCCCGTGCCTCCGCCTCTGTGCCTTCTCCTCTTCTTATAAAGACACCAGTCACATTGGACTTAGGGCCCACCCTAATCCAGTATGACCGCATCTTATCTTGATTATATATGCAAAGTCCCTATTTTCTAATAAGGTCATATTCACAGGTGTTCAGGGCTAGGACTTCAACATATTTTCCTAGAGGACACAATTCAACTCATAACACATATCAAAGGGTAGAGGAGGAGAGGTCTAGTTTGGAGGTATTAATTCTGCTGTCATGGAAAAACGGTCATGAGACTAGATGTAGATAGAGAAGAGAATATTTAGCGGTTCAGCAAAGGAGGAGGAGCCAGCACAGGAGACTGAGAAGAAGTGGCCAGTGACGTAGAAAACCAGGAGAGTGTGGTGTCCTGAAAGCCAAGAGGAGCCAAGGCTCCCACCCCACCGCAGTGATCCACCTGCCCAGCAAGGGGTTCCTGGACTGGGGAAGTGCTTGCAGTTGCTGGTAAATGAGTCCAGAATAGGCAGCTTTTAACTGGATTCTTCTGTCTTTCCTGTGTTGACCAAGCCCAGATCCTAGCCCCAGGTCAGTTTCTCTCTCTCAGTGCCTCTGTCTCAAATCCTTTTTTTTTTTTTTTTTTTTTGAGACAGAGTCTCACTCTGTTGCCCGGGCTAGAGTGCTATGGCGTCAGCCTAGCTCACAGCAACCTCAAACTCCTGGGCTTAAGTGATCCTCCTGCCTCAGCTTCCTGAGTAGCTGGGACTACAGGCATGTGCCACCATGCCCGGCTAATTTTTTCTATATATATTTTTAGTTGGCCAGATAATTTCTTTCTATTTTTAGTAGAGACGGGGTCTCGCTCTTGCTCAGGCTGGTCTCGAACTCCTGACCTCGAGCGATCCACCCGCCTCGGCCTCCCAGAGTGCTGGGATTACAGGCGTGAGCCGCCGCGCCCGGCCTCTCTCAAATTCTTGTTGGGAATTGTGCTCCTAATGTTCTTACAAAGGTTTCTATGGATTTTCTGTTTGTTTCCTCTGCCTGCTTCAGCCAGCCTGCTATCCAGAGGACGCTCTCAAACTGAAAGATGTTAGAACCCAAAAAGAGCTCTTCCCAAAGGTGGCCGGACAGCCCAGAGAACCTGGCGCAGTGCCCGTAATGGCAGAGAAAGCCTCAGTCCTCACCCTGCAGGCTTCTCTCTCCTGTGGCAGCAAAATGAATTTTTGTTTTGTTTTCCTGTAGAACAAGATCCTGTAGTTGACTTTGTTCACAATGTCATAAAAGAAAAACATAATGGTTCTTCACAGTTACATGCATTACAATATGAATTTCATTGTCTTTTTGGATTCAGCTTATTATTGCAACAATGATTTGGGTTAAATGTTTATGTAACAGAAACTTTGTTTCTTACTATGTGATAAGAATGTAATGATCAGGTAAATTAATTTTATAACAATCTTGTTTTTCTTTGTAATTATAAAATCCAGCATACAGATTGGAGAAACTTTGTGAGGGTGGGTACTGGCTTGTTGGAATTAATGAGCTGCCCACATGGTGGGCATGTAGCCTAATTGATACTGGCCCTGGGCAGGTTTGCACTTTTAATCATGAATGCCCTGCAGCCTGCTAGAAGCATGGAAAGAAACAGGCTGACTAGGATGTGTCAGGAGACAGGCCAGAGCCACAGAGAGGCCTCCCACTGCCCAGGAGGGGCCTGCCTGAAGGCACAAGTGGGGCCCAGGACCCTGCTTCTGGGCACAAACGGTGGTGGTCCTGCCTCAGGGGAGGCAGGGAGCTTTCTGCCTTGGTAGCCTCCAATGTAAAAATTCTCAGTAGGTGCCAGGGCCCATTTCTGGCCTGGGGGCAAGGGGGGGTTGCATGTCACCCATTCCATCATTCATTTGCTCAAAAATATGTATTAAGCACCAAATCTGTGCCAGGCACTGTATGTAATAATAAGCAAAGCAGACAAGTGTCCTATTCTTTCCGAGTTTCTCTTAATCTGAGAAGCAGACAGTAAACAAATTAAGGAATAAATCAGCTAGATAAGGTAAGTAATAAGTGCCTCAAGACAATAAAAGAGTAGTGTGATAAGAGTATCTGGATGCAGTGTGGGCTTACACTAGATAAGGTGGTTGGGAAAGGCTGCTCTACGAAGCTGGCATTGATGCCAAGGCCTGAGACATGGGAAGGAGTAGCTTTCCCAAGTGCTGGGGGAAAAGCATTATAAGTACATATTGGGAACAGCAGGTGCAAAGGGGGAATGATTTGGAGATAAAGGTTGGAGAGTTGAATAAAAGTTAGAATATGCAAAGTTCTGTAAAGCCAAGTATATTAGTCAATGGACAATCAGGAAAAATCAGAAATCACCCTAGGTATTTCACGTAGAAGGAATTTAATTCAAGGAATTGGTAACAAACATGTTGGAAGGGCTGGAGAAGAAAACAGAGGGAGATGAGGTTATCCGAAGATTAGTAATTACAGGAAGTCTCTATCTGTCCTAAGGCTAGAGAGTAAAATGGTGATAATCATAGTCAATTGCTGAGCCACTGAGGCCGCTGTATAGGAACTGAACTGCGTGTGCTGGAACCCAAGAGCAAGCAACGTGGCCAGTGCTAGAGATACCATCAAAACACAGCAAAGAACATGGCTCCTCCTTCACTCCTGCCTTTCAGTCTCTGGCCAGTGGTTGCAGGTGGCAGAAGCTAACAGGGAGCCAGCTCTCCAGGGAAGGTAGAAAATGTGGATTGTGGGCCCCCTGGTCTAGGAGGGAAAGTGAAGCAGGGCAAAGGTGGAGCTAGAAAACAATAGTCTCCAGCCCACCAGGGTGAGGGGTCTGGATACCATTCTACCTGCCCCCTTCGTGAGCCCCGCATCTGGTATGCGGAACAGACTGCCGGGACAATCTGACTACCTCACTCCACATCTGTAAAATGGGAACAGCAATAGTCATAGGTTTGTTATGAGGATAATATATGTAAAATACTTAGCACAGTGCCTGGTACTTGTGTAAGGTCTCAATAAATATTAGCTATGTATGAGTCACCGCTCCTGGCCCATCCAGGCCCTTTTAATGAGAAAAAGGAGGTCTTAGCACTTGGAAAGGTTGGGAACCAAGGGTCTTAGAAGAGTGCAGTCTATCAAATTGATAGGATCAGGGAATCTCTATTACCGCTTTGTCTCCCACGGGGCTGAGGTAAAAGACCTTTGCTGTGCTTGGCTTCCGCAGGCTCTCTCAGAGTACACGGAGGGTGGTGGAGGTTGAAGGAGTCTGATGGAAGAGTGGGCTGCCAGACAAAATAATTAGCATAGTTCCAATCATCTATTGCTATGTAGCAAAATACCTGAAAGCTTAGAGCTTAAAACAATCATTTTGTATGCTCAGGATTCTCTGGGTTAAGCATTTAGACAGGGCACAGAGCAGAGTGGATTGTCTCGGTCCAGGGCCTCAGCGGGTAAAATTAGAAGAATGTGGGTCTCTCAACATCTGGGAGCTGGAATCACTGACAGCTTAGTCACTAGCACATGTGGTGCCCGGACCGGGCCGACCGGAAGACTCGGACCGCGGGCCCAGCGCCTACACACAGCCACTCTGTGTGGTTTGGCTTCCTTGCAACATGGCGGTTGCGGGTAGTCGGACTTCCCATGCGGTGACTCCCGGTCTCGGCGTGGGTTTTCAGCTACCAAGGTAGAAGCCACATCACCTCTTTAAACCAAGCCTCAGATGTTTCTCAGCATCGCTTCTGCTGCAATTAGTTACAAGAGAGTCACAAGCCCACCAGACTTAAGCAGAGGGGAACTATACTCCCCTCTCTAGATGGGGGAAGACAAGCTTCTAGAAGAGCAGGTGGGATGGGAGATATTATTGTGACCATCTTTGGAAAATATACTCTGCCACAGGCCTGTGGGTTAGAATTCACACTTGCCGTGGGCCTTGCCAGCCATCCAGGAGGACAAGGTCTAAGCTCCCTGAGGAAGGGGACCAAAGGCACACGCCCCCTCTGTGCTCTGCCGTAACCTTCACAAGCCTCCCCAAAACCCAAACAGGGAGGAGATCTGAGGCCCAGAATGAGTCCTCAGAGTCCCCTGGTGAATACTCAGAGGGCATCTATCACATCAGAGAGCAGGAGAGCTGGAAACTGTGGCAGAGGGTCCCATCACACATGATGCCGGATAATGATGATGATGGTAATGATGAGATATTTTTTGAGTGCCTATTTGGAACTAGGCACTTAAATGTATTTCTTTTTTCATTTAAGCCTTCAGAAAGAAATGTATAGCCTTAAATGCACATCTTAGAAAAGAAAAAAGATTGAAAATTAATGATCTAAGAATCTATCTTAATAAGTTAGAAAAAGTATAGCCAAATGAACTCAAAGTAGGAGGAAAGAAATAACAAAGTGGAGAACAGAAATTGAAGAAACAAAAAACAAATATTCAACAGAGAGGATCAGCCAAACCAAAAACCGATTCTGTGAAAAGTGATAAATCTCTGGTGATAATGATCAAGAAAAAGGTGAAAGAAGACAATAATAACTCAATGTCAGGAATAAAAAGACAGATATCACTATGGATGTTTCAGGCATTAGAAAGAAAAGAAGAGGATATCATGGATAATTTTGTGCCAATAAAGTTGAAGATATATGTGAAATAGACAAATTGCTGGAAATATATAACTTAGTAAAACTGACTCATCTTGAAATAGGAAATCTGGATAATCCTATATAACCATTAAAGAAATTGGATCAGAATTCAAAAACGTTCCCATGAAGAAAACCTCAGGCTTCACTGGCAAATTCTAATTCTTAAAACACTCCATGAGGCCGGGCGCAGTGGCTCATGCCTGTAATCCCACACTCTGGGAGGTCAAGGCGGGAGAATTGCTTCAGGCCAGGAGTTTGAGAGCAGCCTGGGCAATGCAGCAAGACCCCAACTCTACAAAAAATTAGACAGGTATGGTAGCACGTGCCTGTGGTCCCAGCTACTTGGGAGGCTGAGGCAGGAGGATCGTTCAAGTGCAGGATTTGGAGGCTGCAGTGAGCCATGATCATGTCACTGCACTCCAGCCTAGGTGAGTGAGACACCCATCTTAAAAAAAAAATACACCCCATGAGAGTATCTTTAGATGAGGAAATTGGGGCTCTGAGTGTTCCAGCAACCTACCTCAGGGCCCAGAGCTAGTTAATGTTAAACCTAAAATTTGAACCCTGGCTGGCCTGGCTCCAAAGCCAAGAAGCTTAGCCATTGCCCTCCCCAGCTTCCTCTTCCACTGTTATAAGTAGTAGCATATACGTGACAGTGAAGGACAAGGCTCTGGTCCAGAAGCCCTAGAAACACGGTATCTGATGATGTCCACTCAGAGAAGGAACCTGGAGATTATCCCCAGGTCCCCACCCCACCATCCTTCAAGACCTATTCAAATGCCACCACTGCTTCTCCTTAGAGCACTGTTAGCGCCACACTAAGCCCCATAGCTGCCCCAGCCTCCCCTACCCTTGGGTGCCCACAGCACTGTCTCTGGGCCTCTTCTATGTACTGTCTGCTCTGTACCATTCTCACCAAAGTTCACCAACCTTGCAAATGCTGGGCTCCCTGAAAATACAGACCCTAGTGTAAGAAAGCTGCTTTGCAAAGTTAAATGCCGGCACTGTAGCTGCTCACTCGGGCTCTGAAAACGATAAGGCAGCTACCAGTCTTCTTGACCATCCAGAGTACTAAATGCAGAATACAGAATAAAATGCTTATTCAAAAGCATTTTAAGATTTTCACTAAAATAGGCTGGTCCGAAGGTAGTGAGTTATCTCACTTGATTGTTCACAGTCAGTTACAGATTGAACTCCTTGTTCTACTACTTTCCCCCCTCCTCACTACTGCACTTGACTAGTCTAAAAAAAAAAAAAAAAAGATTTTCACTAAAATAAAAACTAAAAATTTAAATAGTCTCACAGCAAACTTTGTGGTCCCTGAAGATAGATTTTATAACAGGTATGAACTGCTCCACAACATAATGTAGCATTTCATTCTCTCTCTAAATCAAAATTAAATACAGTTTAAGTGCTGTGGAACCCCAGACTGCACTTCCATCTCTTTGCCCCCTCCTGGGTAACAGGATTATATATCCTTACTCTTTGCCAGGTAACTTTGCAGGTTCCGTACCTGACTCTGGGCTCAGCCATGTGATTTGCTTTGACCAGAAGCATTTTAGCAGACGTGACGTATCAGAGGCGTGAAACGGGCTTGCACACTGGGGCCGTCGCGCTGGTGCTTCTGCTGTCTCCACAGACATCCCCTGGCTGGCCCGCTGGTCCTGAAAGGAGGGTAAGAGACGTGGAGTGGAGACACGCCGGCCAAGGCCAGCCTGTAGCGAGGAACCCCCAGCCGCTCCCCAAACACACGAGCTAAGTAAATGGTGACTGTTGCATGCCACTGAAATTTTGTGATTATTCTACAGCATAACTGGCCACCTTGCCTTGGTGCTGCCTCAAGCAATTGCCCCACCTGGGCAAGAAGGACAAGGGCAGGTGCCCCCTCTTGGTCCCACCCCACCTTAATCCTGCCCAGGGCCACTGCCACACCTGGGGGCAGGAGGAACCCCCTGCCATCTGCAGTTCCCCGCCCACAGCCAGGCGGCCCAGGCACAGCAGGATCTGGAAAGCGACCTAGAGTAACCTAAGGCTAATTACCATTCCATTAACCTTCCTTCAGAGTGGTTGCATTGTGACATCTGAACCCGAGGAGGGTCCAATCTGGACAGCATAAAACAGGACCCCAGACCATAACCAGAGCCTCTTGTTACAGTTACGGTTACAACATGGGCCCATTCAGTCATCTGGTGAATTTTTCTTGCTCTTCCTCAATGAACCTCATTTTCGTGCTTACCTTGCTTTCGGTGTGTCTGGTCATTCTCTGGCCAAGAGCAAACCAAGGACCAAGAAGAAGATTGCTGACCGACAGTAATGGGGCAGAGACAGGCCTACCCAGGAAAGGCCTTCAGCCAAGGAGAGGCCCTCTGGCCCCCGCTGCCCCCCAGGGCGGGTTCTCTCCCCTTTACTCTGGCTCAGTTCCCTCTGCTGCTATCTCAGCCCGTTCCTTGTCCCCTGAATGAAAAACAGGCAACTCTGTTGTCCATGGACTCTTTCTAGCAGGAAAGCTGGGGCCCCCTTTACAACCTACCCCTAAACTTCAGCTGTCTTCCACTTACCTCTGCCTTTGCCTAAAGATGATCCTTTCTTCTTCCCGCCCACCCCACCTTCCGAGCGTGGTGGGCAGCAGGGAGAGAGATTGGAAGCCCTCTCTGAGCCCTGCACTCCCACCCCAGACCTTGGTTTCTCCAGGACGCAGCTGGCAGGGGCAGGCCCATCTCAGACCGAAGACAAGGCAGATGCTCATTAGGGAAGCTGAGAACCGAGGGAGGTGACTAATGGCGTCAGGAGCAGAGCTCAGCGGGAGCAGAGCTCAGCGGGAGCAGAGAACTGAGCAACCGGATCAGAATGGAATGCGGGAGAAGAGAGAAGAGAGGAGTCGGGCCCGGGCCGAGCCAGCAGGGCTCGCTCTCCAAGATGATTCTCTTAGCATGAAACAAACCAGCCTGTCCCACAGCCTGACCCTCACTCTCCCGGGAGCTGTCATCTTAGAACAGATGACTGCTCTGTCACCTTGTGTCGGGGGAGGGGGTCATGGATACAGACAAGGATGCCTATTCATTCATTTCACAAACATTGAGTGCCTACTATATACAGGGTACCAGCACTGAATGAGACAAATATAATCCCTGCCCTGATGGAGCTTATTTTCTGATGCATTTAAAATGCAAACACCCTACTGTGGCCTACGAAACTACACGGGTCTAGTCCCTGTCCTCTCCCACTGCATCTCGTGCCCCCCTTCTTTCTCCCTCTCTGCTCTAGCCATGAAGGCCTTCCTGCTACACCCTGAGCATGCTAAATCCATTCCTGCCTCAACAGCTCTTGCACTGGCTGTTCCCTCTGCCTGGAACATTCTTCTCCCAGATCTTCTCATGGCCGCTTTCTTCTGGTCGTGCAAGTCTCAGCTGAGCAGAGTGAAAAACACTCTAGGCAGTTGGAAAGTCCTGAGTGGCAAAGAGCAGAATAACTGAAAGGAAACCAGTGTGGCTGGGCAGAGAGGGCAAAGGGAATAGGGGAGTGGTTTAGCTTGAGTTCCCCGGAGAGCTGAACCTTAGACAAAAGGCCGTGGTCCAGGGAGCAGGGGTGCAGGACAGGGGACTGAGGCAGACTAGGGGAGCCCAAATGAGAATGTGTTTTTGAGTTGGTCACAGCTTCAAGCAACCAGGGAGCATTCTGAAAAGCTTTATGACGGGTCTCAGAAGTGTCCACGTGGGGCAAGAAAGAGGGAAAAGCATTTACGCAGTGGTTCCCAACCCCATTGTCCAAAGTTGCCCCAGAGCATTGGCCACCCTGCATCTCTGGGTCGCCAGGCAGGAGAGCCAAGCACGCCCTGCCCACGGAGAAGGCCTGGGGCGGAATGCAAGAGGGCAAGGTCAGCGCCCTGAGGGTGAGGTGCTGTCCGGTCACACCCCATGAACTGGCGGAAGCCAACCGAGGGCTGGATGTCACAGCAGTGACTGGAATAAGAGGTGAGGCTGGGAGAATTTTAAGTGGTCCCTAAGAGGTGTCTGATATGGCAACAGGGACACAATGTGAGGCTGGAGAGGGGGCTGGAGATAGGAGGGACGAGCGGCACATGCCCAAGAAGAGGGGGGAAGCCGGGCAGGCAGATGTTCCCAAGGCAACGTGAGTCATGGTCTGAAGCCCTGGACAGCATCTCCTTTGTGTGGGGCCCAACCAGGCCACTACCCACCCCTTCGTGTCCTGAAGAGGCCATTTCTCACTTTTAGAGGGATTTACTAACGATCCCACAGCATCATCCCTTGGGCCGGGTGAGGAGGCAGGGCATTGGCATGTTTCTCAAGGTGACCTATGTTGCGTGAGAGGCTGGGGTGGGGGGTTTCTCACTGTGTTTATCATGAGACCCTGGCCAGGTGCCTAAGTGTGCACATTCACTCAGTAATCAGCATCTATTAATACTTACTGAGCATCTACTATGTGCCAGCCACTGTCCCAGGCGCTGGGCACGTGGCAATGAACACATCCTGCCCTCACTGAGCTCATACCCTGGTGGGTGACACGCAGACTTGTGTGTTTCACAGTGCTATCTCGTGGGGCCTGCGATGCCACTTCCCTTCCTCCGTCCCCACCTGCACACCCCGCTGCCTGCCCCCTCCCCGCGCAGACGGCCCCAGGCAGGGGAGCAATGCCAATCCCCTTATGCTGGGGGCCAGCTCATTCTGATTTCTCAAGAAGTTTAATTTTGCCAACAGCCAGAGGCAATGACAGCAGCTCTGGAAATCTGGCTGCAGATACTCTGGGCTGGGATAGGCAGCCCAGAAATAATTGCCTCTCCCAGTGCTTTATTGGAATGTGCACGTGCTTCCTGCTCTGTGGGGGCTGCTCCCTCCCGGGGCCCTTCTTAATGTGAGGAATGAATTAGGCCTGCGAGGCTGGTGGGGGCTGCTTCAAGGAGAGGGTGGAGGTGGGTGGGCCTCAGGGAGGTGACCTCATGCAGCCCCTTTCCCCCAGAACCACATTGTCCAGGCAGGTGTTTGGAGGGCACCTGCCATCTCTGTTTGTCGCCAGCACAAAAGCCTCACCACTTGTGCTCATAAAGTTTCCGCCAAGGTCTCCCTGAAACCCACCCTGTGCTGGAAGCCCTGCCTGCCCTGGCTGAGGGTGGGTGGCCCAAGACTGGGGGTCTGAGCTCTGAAGCCCGCTTTGCTCCAGGCGGCTCCCCCTTGCCGCTGTGCCTCGCCAGGACGCTGCCTCTCCTTGCTCGGGGTCGAGAAACAGAATGCTAATGATGATGAGTCCAGATTTTTCCGGGTGTGGAACCAGTCAGCCGGATCCTAATGCCACGTCCTGGCTGCGGTGCCAGGACTGTGACTGCGCCACGACGGCCGCCTCCTCCGCGGCTGCTGTCTGCAGCCAGGGAGCAAACAGGCAGAGAGAGAGAGCGCGGGGGAAGAGATTTCATTTTTATCTGCCCCAAATCTGGCGGGTCTTCCCAAGGTCATCCAGACTGTCTCCCTGACTCCAGCCCATTCTGTGCCTCCCAGCCTCCCTGGGGAGCCCAGTCCACGCCCTGACTCCCCTGGCACCTGGCGCCCTCGGCTAGGTCAGTGGACTTGGGGGAAGAGGGGCTCCATCTCCACGCAGTTATTTCAGCTCTGTGATTCAGCTGAAATCCCTGAGATTGCAGGCTGTTAACTATATTCTTTCTAAAACAATCACCCTCCATTTATTGAGGTTATGATACGGTGTTGAGGTGCATGAGAGAATGGCCGTCAGGGTGGGTGCAGGGAACCGCAGCTCTGTTTAGGAACACAGTGACCTCCAGCCTGGGAACCCCTGCCGATGCTGCTCACAGCTCCAGGCCTCCTGCAGGCCCACAGAAGTGCTGTGCCATGTCCCTCCTTCCCAGTCTCGGCTCCTGCAAGACTCCTACTCATTCTTCAAAATCCTGATCAAATATCACCTCTTACCTGAAGCCTTCCCTGATCCCTTTTTGGGACTAGCTAATCACTATCCTTAAAGTCAATACTTCATTCACTCTGCAATGGCCCGATAGCGAACACATTACTAATGATTATGGAACCTCTATAAAGTGGGGTTAATACATCCCTCACTGGGTTAGGGAGGAATCAGGGAATAATGTAGCTTTAAAACCTCATGTTGTACCTGGCACATGGTTGAGGCCCAGAAAGTGACAGTTTTTGGAATGATGTTGGCCGTGATCACACTTTTTCAGTGGCCTGTTTACACATCCGGCACCTCTAATAGGCTGTGAACTCCTTAGGACAAGGACCACAGCTGAGTCATTGCTGTACACATAGCACCCTGGCTGGCTTAGAGTGAGCACCCAATACCGGGTAACAAACGACAGCACTACCATTAGGATACTTAAAATAATGCTAACTGGCCTCTAATGAGTGTTTTCCATGTGCCAGACACTGTTCCAAGCAATTTACCAAGATTATCTCACTTCGTCTTCACAACAATCCTCTAAAGTAAGAATTATCGTCCCCATTTGCAGATGAATTAACTGAAGTTTATCAGGGTTAGACAACTTGCCTGAGGTCACACTGTAAGCAGTGAGGGTCTGAGGCAGTTTTTGAACCAGATCAGTCTGCGGAGTTTCCCCCCACCTGCCCTGCTTGACTGCTGGGCATGGTCTGTGCTGTGTCATAATCCTCAGACCACCGGTCTTTCTCTTCTATCTGACACCAGGAACTAGGTTTGTTTTATTTCTGTAGCCCCTGACCCCTGCACAGCTCCGGCACACAGTAGGCGCACAGTGCTTGTTTCTAGGATAAGCAGATGAGGAAAGGAGAGGAAGAAAGGAGAAGGTGAGAGGCTGGTAGCAGGGCTGGGTGGGGCAGGAGACCTTCTGTTTTGCAGAGCCGTGGGAGGCCAGGCCTCAAATGGGCGGGGCTGTGGCCTGGCCCTGACACTCACAGGCCTCACCGGGCCCCCAGCCAGCCTACCGTCCCCAGTGCAAGCGCATGTGCAAGGTGTCCCCTTGGGAACAGACTGAAGCTCATGAGTGTGAGCTGAGGGCACAGGTGGTCCTGCCTTCCCTGGGGTGGCTCCTTCCCACGCCCAGGACCCTGGCCTGAGCTGGGGGAGACAGAGAAAGCTTAGCAAGCCAACGCAGGGGAGAAGAGGAAACAAAGGTAGGCAGCAGCATCTTCAACATCTTTGTGTCCCAGGAGACTGGGGTGGCGGGAGTCCAGGGAGTCACCCCTTCCTGAACCCAGCATTCAGGGCCTGACCTCACTCAGGAGGGTTGTGGCCCAGGGAAGCCAGTCTTTTTTTTTTTATTTTTGCTACTGCAACCCCTGCTCTGGGAAGCCAGTCTTGATGGAGGTAAACCTCTCCTGTGCGTGGGTGGATGAGCCTCTGCTTCTTGTTGTCCTGTCAACACCCTGGAGGGGTGTGGGTGGGGAGGGGCCTGCCCAGCTGACCTCAGGGCCAGGGTCACGGAACCTTTGCCAGCCGCCAGGCCCGGCTTCTTCAAGCCCAGCTGGTGCTAGGGAGGGAGGGGGAATTTTTAATTTCTATTTCTCTGCCTGGTTCACAGTCTGGGCAGCAATTTTGACTGCTTCACTGGAATATTCTTTAATTCTGAGTTTCTTTTTCTCATTACGGCTCGAAAATTAAAATCTCTCCGCCTTGGGCAAGTGCAGGCTGAGTGAGGAAAGGCCGCTGCCGACACACATTTCTTATTTAAGTCAATTTGGAAGCACCGAACGCTTTCTCTCAGGGCAGGTGACCGAGACACGAGGACAGGGCACGAGTTTAGCCTCCCTCCTTCCCACGTCCTGGGCATTAATCCTCCCATGACTCCTGCAGTCCCCGCTGACCTGGCCTCGTGACGATCTTAATAACACCCTGCGCCGGCAAAGCGCTCCCCGTGTGTCCTCTCCAGCTGCTCCGCACGGGCCCTGCGAGGACGGAAAGCAGATGTTCTTGTCTCCGCTTTTATTAACGAGGGGACTGGGGGCCCAGGCATTGTAGAGATCAGAGGTGGAAGCCCGGAGCTCCTTGAGGAGGAGCAGTGGGTGGGGGTGTGGAGGCTGTGACCCCCCTGCAGGTCCCCTTGCTTCGGAGAGGACAGCTGAGGCAGGACCCCTGCTTCTCATTGTACCCAGAATGCTGAATGGGAGCCCCGCTCCGGAGCGGTGTGACCTAGAGCAGCTGCTGTCCACTCTGAGTCCCGACGTCCTTATATTTAAAGCTTGCCCTAAATTATGCCTAAGGCCAGTGCTTGTGCCCAGACCCCAGGGGAGGAGAGGACAGTGGTTCTCTGTCGTGGCGCTGTCCTTGGGAGGCCGCTGCTCTTCCCCACGCGAGCACATCCAGCTGTCTGTGCCCGGCTCTTTTCTGTATGCGGAGCTCTCCCTGTTCACTCTCAGACCCTCAGAGGGACATTTGGTCCACCTGGGGTCTCCCAGTGGCGTTCCAGAACATCCCCTCAGAGAGGGGCCCGGAGGTGGCAGTCTGGGGGAAGGTGGCTCTGAGGCAGCCGTGATGCCATGGCAGCACGCGGCTTTCACTGAGCTTATCGGGAGGTCCCTGGGGGGCTTCCAAGGTCTGCAGCAGGTTCCCCTCACTGAGGGAACAGGGTCTAGAAACAAACGCTGCATCTGCCTCAAGCATTAGAAGTTGTGACTGTCCTGTGGGCAAGTAACAGCACTGGCCTTGTTAGCAACACAGGTTGTGGTGGAAAAGGAGCTCTTATTACACCCCTGCCCCATCCCTAGCTCCCTCAAGGACCTGGTAGCTTTCTACCGTCTTCTACTCCATTTGTGGGGCTCCAGGGCTTTGCCAGGTGTCTCCCCATGGGAACCAGATCCCAGGGCACCAGGTGACCCTCAACCTAACCTCTCCGGCAACCTCATGTTGTTCCTGGTGTAAAATGACAGCCATGCTCACCTTCCTCTCCTCCTCCCACGAGAGTGAGAGCCGAGTGCCAGGCTGCTCTCTTCACCGCCTCAATCTGCAGGGCCACGGAAGGAACTCAAACTCAGACCTGAGCCTGCAGGAGACAGCCCCGCCACCGGGGCCTTCCTAACGATGGCACAGGCCAGAGGGAGAGCTGAGGCGGGGAGAGGTGGATGGACACTTCCTGGAGATAGAGGCTTTGAATTGCACCTCAAAACCCCAAAATAGGAGGATGCATTGTTGAGGTAGGGAAAATAAAAATAAGTGAGTGGGTATGGTGGCTCACGCCTGCAATCCCAGCACTCTGGGAGGCTGAGGCGGGAGGATTGCTTGAGCCCAGGAGTTCCAGACCAGCCTGAGCAAGAGCGAGACTCCAACTCTACAAAAAATAGAAAAATTTACCAGGTGTGGTGGTGTGTACCTGTAGTCCCAGCTACTTGGGAGGCGGAGGCAGGTGGATGAAGTAAGCCCAGGAGTTGGAGGTTGCAGTGAGCTATGATGACACCACTGTACTCTAGCCCATGTGACACAGTAAGATCCTGTCTCAAAAGAAAAAAAAAAAATAAGCAAAGTGGAAAGCCAAGGACTTGGAATCAGACAGTTCTAGGTTCAAATTTCATTTCCATCTCAAGCTGTGAAATCTTGGGCAAACTCTGGAATCCTCACTTTCCTCCTCCACATTCCTCAGTGGTGATTATCCCATAGCGTTGTTGCAGGATTAAATGGAATAAGTACAAAGATGCTTACCAAAGTCTCTGACATATATTAGGCAATCAATAAATGGTCGCTACGATTATTATTATTGATATCACTGTTGTTGATGGTGATGATGAAGAAAGAGGTAAGAAGTGGGGATTGGAGAGCAGACTTTCCTGTCTGCAGAGACACAGCTGCAGCGAGTAGGGGAAGAAATCCCCAGACTGGGGTCTCTACCAGAAGCCATCTACGGTCTCCTTAGAGCCTGGGCCTGGTCTTACCCCTCTGGTGCCATCTTGTTGACGCAGACATGGACATAAAGGCTTTGATTTCCTCGGGGCAGCTCATTGTACATTGGGAACAAGCAGCACTGGGACATTAGAGTCACAGAGACTGGGCCGAGTCTCTCTCACTGTCAAATAAAGGGGCCCCTGTTCTGATTCCCGTCAGTAACAAGGGATGACGCTCAGGCTGCCCCTGAGCACAAGGGCCAGGCCAGGAGGAACAATGGTTGGACAGGTGCCAAGGTCCTGGGAAAATCTGAGGTCCCGAGAGAGAAACCAGAGCTGCCCCACTGGGCACTGCCTTTCTCTCTGTGCCTGTCACTTTTCTAATCCCCGCAACACCCAGTTCTGACCAGGAGGGTGGGACCAAGCTGAGACATCCTAGGGTCAGGGGCCGATACCACAGACATCGGAGGTCCTCTCCCAGGGGAGCTGGTTAAAGTGTTGGGCTTCCTCCTGCATCATTAGGTCTAGGGGAACCAAAAGAGATTGGTGGGCCAGGAAGAAGGTGTGCAATCCTCGGATCTTGAGAAGGGAGCGTCCACAGCTGTCAGCTTCCCCTCACCCTACTCTTCCTCCATCCCAGTTCCCTACTTCTTTCTCTTCTCTCTCTGTCTCCTTTGCCTCCTCTTTTCTCTGCCTCTTCCTCAGACTGGCTTTGCAAGTTTTCAGCTTCTGCTCCCGAACTCCCTTCTCATACGGGAGAGTCTCTCTTTGTTTCTCCTGTTCCCTGTCTTCTCATTCGTATCGGATTGCCTCACCCATAAGCAGGGATTCCTGCCTTCTCTGATAGAGGGTTAAAGGAGAGCCAAGGCCAAAGGCCAGGACGGCTCAGACTCCTCAGAGGCACAAGGAGGGCAGGGACCAGGTCACGTGGAAGAGGAAAGCACAAAGTGGCTCAGGAGGGCATAAGGATTACAGGCACAGTGGCTCACGCCTGTAACGTTAGCACTTTGGGAGGCTGAGGCAGGAGGATTGCTTGAGCCCAGAAGTTTGAGGTTGTAGTGAGGTTGCTGATGCCACGGCATTCCAGCCGGGTGACAGAGCAAGACCCTGCCTAAAAAAAGAAGAAGATGGCAGAGATGAATGCAATGCAGTAGTGACTGGATTCTGTGACTCACCACCTCAGGGGAGGGATCTGGGAGAGTGACGTCATTACTGGAGCCGACGGTGACACTGGCAGCTGCACCCCATCCCTGTCCTGAGACCTTTTCTTGCCTTGCTAGCTTCTTTTCTGCCTCCCCATTACAGGGCAGGGCTGCGAAAACAAGTTTCACCTTTAATGACATTTAGAACCACAATGTGGTTTTCTTAAACCAAGACCTTCCTTCCCACATCCTCACCTCCTCCTCCTCTGCCTGGCTCAGTGGATGTACCAATGCGCACGTGGGCATTCATTGTCTCACACATGCGTGCACACTTGTCATATGTGTGTGCAGCTCACGTGCATGCACACACACACTCACACACACGCCCACCTGCCGTCTGTTTCTGCCAGTCGGGGGAATCACAAAAACTGGGCCTCCAAACAGTGCTGGGGACTTGAGGGGGCTGATTCTCCCTGAGGGTGGTCTGGGGAAGAAGCCCAGCCTTTGGGTGTGTCCTGGAGACTGTGCATGTCCAATTCCATAATCAGAGGGGAACTGGTGAGGAATTAGGTTGTGCGTGGGGGCAGGGGGTATGTGGAGGAGGACAGTTTGGGTAGGGCCAGAGACTTTAGAAACTGACTCCAAGACAAATGTCAAAATTGTCCCCTCCTACCACCCACCTCTGAATTGAATGTGTCTTTCTTTCCCTCTCCATTTTGGGAAGTTGCATCTGACTTGGGGATAAAGTCCCAGGAATCCAGCTTAAGCCGGGCAGAGAAGGGGTTCCAAAACATGAGGGTGAATATTAATGCTATGGAAATCACATGCAAATGTATCAAAAGCAAAGATAAATAGCTGACGGGTCTTGAAAAAGAACAATTAGCCTGAGGGGAAGGCAGGGGAGGAACCACAGCTTGGTAATGGGGTGACTTCCAGGGTCTGGGTGGAGAATGCAGCCCACTCCTGTCCCCTGCCTGGAGATCCTGGCCCAGCTGTGGCCAGTAGAAGTGGTTTATTTTGGCCATAGGCAACTAAATGAGAAGTCTTTTTTTTTTTTTTTTTTTGAGAGAGAGTCCCTGTCACCTGGGCTAGAGTGCAGTGGCATCAGCCTAGCTCACAGCAACCTCAAACTCCTGGGCTGAAGCGATCCTCCTGCCTCAGTCTCCCGAGTAGCTGGGACTACAGGCATGCACCACCATGCTCGGCTAATTTTTTCTATTTTTAGTGGAGACAAGGTCTGGATCTTGCTCAGGCTGGTCTCAGACAAATCTTTATCAAACGTCCACGTGCAAGGTAAATGAAACTCAGGTGTCAGTGCTCCTCATTGGTACAAGCCCCTTTCAAAGCCTGCGCTTAATTTCGAGTTTATAATCCTGTATTCTTCTTCCTAAAGAGGGCTCCCCAAATTGTATAAGCTTTAGGCCCCACAAAACCTGGGTTCACCTCCGCAATGAAGGGGATAATCGTGTAAAATGCTGACAAGCTCTCTGCTCTTAGCTTAATTAGCAGCCTCCTTGGAAATCATCTATCAGATGTGTCTGTCTGCACAGCCTCATATAACCCCTCCCCTGGGTAGAATCCATTCCACCCCGAATGCTACCTGTGAGTGTTCGAGCTTGGAATCCTCGCCTCATATTCTGGCATCCCTGGGGGGCAGGTTCAGCCTCTGAGCTGCCCCCCAGCCCCCAGTCCTCATTCTGACGTCCCAGACCCGGATTGTGGTGGGAGGAGCAGCGGAGAAGCTAGAATTGGCCTCCCAGATTGCTTCTTCTCCAGGATTTCACAATTTTCTGCCTCAAGGCTGGTGTAGGAGGAGGATTAAGGTAGCTGCTTTGTTGCTAAAGGGAATGTGGCCCTCTTGCCCAAACCCTGAGCAGCCCAAGGAACAAGTACCTGATAATAAATAATAAAAATACCTGACATTTGTACAGCCTTTGAGTGTTTCTGAATGGAATATGTCATTTAATCTTCATAACTCTGAGGCAGGGAGGAGAGAGATTGTGGAGATTTGTTACAGACAAGGAAACTGAAGCTCGGAGAAGTCTAATTATAATAGCTCACAAGCACAAAGCTTTTGTAGCAGCGGAAACAATTACATGTATTCGCTCATTTAATCTGAACAACAACCGTATCACGTAGGTACTATTATTATCCTCGTTTTAGAAATCGAGATACTGCACAGAGAGGTTGTCACTTGTCCTAGCCAAATTAAAGGGCAGCCCAGCCAAGATCTGAGCTCAAGCAGTCTGGCTGCAGAGTCCTTGCTCTTAATCAGCGCACTGCTCAAGTACCTGTGCCCGGTCAGGGACAAGAATCCAACCTAGATCTGTCTGACCCCAAAGCCCTGTCTCATTCCCACTAAGCGCTGCCAGCTCAACTATGAACCAGGAAGTGCACGGGCCTGGCGGGAGGGACAGGGGATTAGTCCTAAGGACCAGGGTCTGGCCATGGAAATGGTCACTCAGGAAAGAGGATACAAGCGTTCCTGCTGGGCTGATTGCTCAGGACGGGAGGTGAACCAGCAGCCACCAACCTGCCAAGAGCCTGGGGGGACTTCTTAGACAGGCTGGAATTTGTTACCTCCTGGGCTCTACAGAACCAAAGTTTGACTACCTCCCCCACTCTCGGAATTCCCAAATGATCAAGGTTAAGGTCAGAGGTGTGTTTAGGGAGATTACCATGGCAACAAAGTAAAGGAGAGTGGACTAGGGGTGGGGGCGAGCCAGAGGAGACCAGTTGGGAGATGGTGGCAAAAATCTAGGTGAGAAGGGACGAGGCCCTAATGAACCGAGGCGGTGGCTGCAGTAGGGAATAGAGATGCCGCAGGGGCGAGTGAATGCAGGGAGGACAGGGATGTCTGCTTCAAATGACACAGCCACGCTCAGGCCCCGGTGGAGGAAGCGGGGTGGAGAGTGGAAGGTGGGGGGGGGGGGTGGCAATACGCAGTGCGGCCTGTAGGAAGAGCAGTCCCTGGAAGCTGCCGGAGCTACCAACATCTCCTCATCCTGCTCTCTGGGTCCCCGCCAGTTGGGCTGGTTCCCCCTGGGCTGTGAGTATTTGTTTGCCTGTGTGTGGCGGGGAGAGGTGTCGGCCCTGGGCTCTGGGGCCACATCACAGGGAGGTGAGCTACAGGGAGCATCAGGGAAGCGTGATTTAGAGCCTCATTCCCACTGCCCTTCCCGCGCTGCAAGGACAGTTCAATGTAATCCGTAATTACCGCCGCCCCACAAGGCTGCACTGTACACAGAGCTCTGCACCTTCCCCTGCCCCCTCCCGCCGACCTTCAGACCATAAATCAGTTTTCAATCCTGAATGCTACCTGTAAATGTGCAAGCTCGGGATCCTCGGCTCACATCCGGGCGTCCCTGGGGGCTGGTTCAGGCTCTGAGCAGGATGAAGGGGGCCTCCCCCAGCGCTGATTCCGACATCCCAGCCCCTGATTGATGGCGGGAGGAGCAGCGGGGAAGCTGGAATTGGCTCTAGGGGTCTCTGGGGCCCTGGTTTGGGGAGTGGCGGCGGGGGGGGGGGGGGGTTCTGGGTCTACCCGCATGCTGCCTGGTGGGCAGCACTGTGGACATACTCTGGATAGATTGATGCTGACCCTCCCAAAGACAGGCAACCTCTCCCCAGCCCTGGGAAGGTGGGCACCTTCCCTGGCGAGTCTCCAAAACAGCGCCCTTACTATAGCTGATGAAGAGGCGTCAGCCACGGCTCTCCCCTGAGCTGGGATAGGAAACCCCATGGTGTACCTTGGGGGTGATAAGAGGACAAATCAAGAGAGGAATTCTTGATTTATTCCTAGCAGGTACCTTGACAATGTTGATCCTCTCTTTTAATAAACAGGAGTTTTCCTTCTTCCCTTCTTCCCTCCTCCTTGCTAGCGTGACTATGGTAGCCTCCTCCTGGGTCCACCTGCATCCACGAGTCCCCTCCGACGCATCCTCCTGCTGGGTGGAGTAAGGTCCCACCTCTCCCTCCTCCGGTTAAACTTCTCTGTGAGCTTCCCTCCCTCGTACCACACCACCACATTCCTCGCCAGGGCTCACAGGCCTGCCCCAGCCTCATGGCCATATCAAGCTCACTGGCACCCCCCTCCCCCATCACCTCCCTCTGGTCACGACACTTCCCGTTTCTCCAGCGCTGGTGCTCAGGCCCAGCCCGAAATGCTCTTTCCCTGGCCTCTGCTCTTCCAGGTCTGGCCATATGTCACCACCCTCCACTGACCACCCCATCTGAAGAAGGTTCCCCTGGCCCTGACCTATTACTATCTTCACACCCTCTGTTCACTTTATAGTACTTGTCATAATTCATAATTCTATCATATTGTCTGGTTTCCTCATTTTTTTGTGGGTTTTCACCCCTAGACTGGAGCCTCAGTGAAGGCAGGGGCCACATTGCCTTATTCAACATTATCTTCCAGGAACTTAGCATCAAGTCTTACGCGTCCTGGGTGTTAATAATTAATTGCTCTTTGAACAAACTGAATGCATGGCAGGTGGGGGAGAGGCTGCTGAAGAGAAAGTCTTAGAAGCTGAAGCTGACTCTATTTCCCTGTCACTCCCCCTTTGCAAATAGCAAACAGCCGGTCAGATTCATCCTCCCCTTCGAGATCAGTCTTACACCACCCCGGGCCCGGGACCTTGGCCTTCCTCCCTCTCCTTTGGGAAAACTCCTTCAGCTGTGGCCCCTCCTGGCTGTCCCCAGAGCTGCCCTCTGGGGACCGGGGATCAGGGCCAGTGTTTACCACCTCCCACTCCCCATCCAGATTCCTGGGTTGCTGAGGGGCTTGGCTCAGCCCAAACCGGTACTTTGTGTGGGCCAGAGACTCAAGCTGGGGACAGGATTCCAGGGGGGCTGAGGAGGAAGCTGCTCCGTGCATTCTAATATCCACAAGTAGATGCAAATGAACTGAAAGCACCTTTTGAATAAGCAGCTTTTATTGAGGGAGACGCTCTAATCCCTAAATGGCTTTGCTGACAGGCAGGAGCTTCCTGGAGGTGGAAGGGGTGGGAAATGGGGACGCTGCTGTCAGGGACCGTCTGCGGCGCCCTTGTCGCTGAGCTTTTAGATTCAGGGCACGCGTCTTTGTGGCTAATGGAACTCAGAGATCTCTAACCTCTTCCACTCCCGAGCCCTGCGCCACCCCCAGCGTCTGGGGAGCCTGGCCTCTCTGTTTGCAGGAGGCTGAGGCTGCTGGGCGCCGGGGCTCAGCGGGTCGTGGCTTCCAATGTGGAGTGAATCTCCAGGGCTGTACTCGGCAGCGTGTGGCTGCAGTGACGCAGCGCTGGGGGCTCTCTGGTGACCATGTGAAAACATCCCTGTGCCTGTGTGTCAAGGTGTGCGGCCGTGTGCACCAGTGGGTTTGTGTCCATTTGCACACACCCTGGGAACAAGTGCAATTGTGTTGTCTGTCTGTGCATCTGTGTGTATGTCCTTGTCCCCACATCCCCATTCATTTGTGTTCCTCCTCAGGTTGCAGGGTAGGGGCGGGGGAGGGGGGGGGCAGGGCGGGGCCTGGCCTTCTGTCTAACTTTTATCAGGATGATAATGAACTGATGACATACAGAGTGATTGGGGACAGAGTGGGGGCTTGCAAGGGGCTCCCCAGAAAGCCCATGTCTCCCAGAAGGGCCATTCTAGCTCTGTTCAGCTTTTAGAGGGATTAGGGTGAGGACAAAGAAGGCCCAGGGGATGTTGGAAACATTCTCCATGTTCCTTGCCTGTCCTGTCTGCATCTTTCTGAACCCCTGTCCCCTGCTTTGCTGTCTCTCTTGCCCTCCCAGAGCACTGGCCTTGGCTGTGGCACTCTGAGGGCTAAGGATGGTCCTGCTCAGAGACGGAAGGAGGGGCTGCCCGAGAATTCTGAGCAGGAAGAGGCACATAAGTGGCCTGTGCAGGCCTTGGAGCAGGGGAAACTGGAGAGCTGCCCCCTGGGCATGGAGCCTGTCAAGGCTAATTGGCCTCAATGTTCTTTGATAATGGATTTAGGGCTCTGTATGTTGTCACTGGGGAAAGGAGAGTTCAAAAGCTCACAGAACCTCCACACCAGAGGGACTTGGGGAATCACAAAGCAGGAACGCCTCTCATTGGTCAGAGAAGATAAGTGCTACCCCTCCTAAAGGTTTCAGAAGGCCTGCAACATGCAGGGGCTCACCTCCCTGGAAAAGCTCCCCCAACCCGGCAGCCCCCTCTCCCCAAGCTGAAGAACTCCGGCCCCCTTAGCACAGCCTGGCACACAGTAAGTATTCAATAAATATTAGTCCTTGTGAATATTAGCATAATCTTCCAGGGGAACGTCTCTGATGGTGGTCCCTGCAGTGAGGGTTCAGCCTCTAGGACCCTGGGAGTCAGAAGGGGCAGGGGGCAGAGCAAACCAGGCGCGGTGCCAAGGTGCTCAGCTGGAGGACCGAGGAGGCAGGCGCCCTGGCCTCCACTGTGACCTCTCCTTCCCCTGCCCTAGCCGTCCTCTCTCTGGGGCCTGCCAGGAGTCCTCTCTCTGTCCCACACAGGCCCAGTGACCTTTCGCTCAAGTCTGCAAATATATTCTTGGCTAGTCTTAGAAATGAAATTGTGCTCAACATTTGTACAGGGCTTTTCCACCACCCAGCCCTTTACAGACATTAGCTAATTAAATGGAGGAGGAGGAGGAGGAGGAGAAGGGGGAAGAGGAGGGGAAGAGGAAGGAGGAGGGGGAGGAGGAGGGGGCAAGGGGCCTTGCCCCTGCAGTCACAGACTCCAAGCCCTTCCGACCAGGGTGGCTCCAGTCTCACTCCTCTCTTCTTTCCTGCCAGACAGGACTCACTCTAGAGAGGAAGCAACTCCTGAGGAGTCGGCCGCTGAGTCAGAAAGCAAGGGAAGGAGGGAGCTTGATAGTATGTTGAGTGGGGAAGGGTCTTCCTGAGGTCATCCTGTCCCATAGCCAGCCACACCGGGAACTGGCTCAGTCTGAAGGTGCAGTCATGTGTCTGCCACCAGTGGGTCAGCTGCTTTCACTCCCTTTGGAGAAGGAGATGAAGACAGATAGTAACTAGAGACAGAGCAGGTTGTCAGAGCTCTTTCCCAGAGGGCTGGGGGGGACAGGGCACGCAGCTCTTCAGCCTGGTCCACTGGGGGGTCACAATCACAGACAGTAGCTCCCAGCCTGGAGAGAAGCACACAAACCTCTACCCGCCATGCTCTTCGTGGCCATGAGGGTTGGAGGGGCACGTCTTGCACTGCCTGCTCCCCTCATCTAGCTCCGCCCTCCTCAGACCCTCCAGCCCTCCAGCGGGAGCAGCCAACTCCCCCCTGGGCAGGACAGAGAGAGACCCAGGGCCAGAGAGAGAAGCGGAGACCAGTCACAGAGACTGACACAGGGAGGAAATAGGCCATATTTTGGACTGAGACTATGGGAGAAAGGAAAGGAAAGAGACTGGAAGGAGGGAGGGAAGAGAAAAACAGCTCCACAGGGCACCAGTGGTGTCAAAGACTGAAGATTTCTTGGCACAGCCAGAGGCAGCCACATGTTGGAGTCCCCCAGGAGGCCTGAGCGAGCTGCGCTAGGCCCCTGGAAGGAGAGCCAGGCCTGCCACCGGCTGCCTCTTCTCCCTCATGCTCCCAAAGGACAGCATGGCAAGCGCCAGCCTCACAGGAGTGGGGCTCCTGGAGAGGCAGACAGAGCACATTCTCCTCCCTTATCCCATCACAGGGACTGGAAAGTGGACCCTCGTCCTCTTTCCATGGCCCAGCTGCCCCTGTCCCCGCCGCCCCGTCAGTCTGCTTGGTGCTGATCGGAGAATCAGCAACTCCGGGGAACCCGCCAAGCCCAGCAGAGGAGGGCCTGACCTCCTCTCACCGCAATTATCTGTCCCATAAAAAACAGCACTGAACTCCATAAAACCAATTAAGACTACAAGGCCGGGTCACGGGAGTAAGCAGGAGTCCAGGCAGCTCTCGTGACAGTGGGAGCCCACCCCAAGGACAGACGGAACAGAAGAGGCTGAGGTCAGACTCAAGGAAGGACTGGCTGGCAGGGGCAGTGAGCACTGGCGTGGTTCCTTCCCTTTTGTAACAGGCAGCCCAGCAGAGCCTGGTTCTTCGCTCCACAGCCCTCTTTGGTTCCAGAAAACCTCAAGAGGATCCCATCAAGTTACCAAGGCAACCACAGCCCTGCAAGATTCACAGTGAGGATGGAAGGAGAGAGCGCAGAGACTGATGGGAACCCCAGACAGGATGCCAGGGTGGGGGGACACATCCGAGAGTGAGCAGGGTGGCAGGGGCTTCAGGCCAGAGCAAAGAGCCCCTGGCTCCCTGTTTGGCCTGTTGCAGGATCCGTTTCTTGCAGGTTACAGGTTTGTTTTACACAGCCCAGTCCCACAGGGGTGAGAAAATAGCGTCAGAGCTTCCCTCTCTGGCCGGTGGGGACGAAGGGGCACTGGGGGCTCCTCCACAACTTCCCAGCGTGGAAGCTGGGAAGGGCCAAGGGCACTGCTGCTTGCAAAGCCAGCGGGGCTGTCTCCCATGGCCACCCTCCCTCTCCACAGTGGCCCCTTGGAAGGTGGCGCTGCGAAGGGATCATGAGCACAGGCTGCACTGGAATCAGACAGAAGTGTGTTTGCCTCTTGGCTTGGTCATTTTCTAAGACTCCACATCCCTGGGGAAGCCACTTCTCTCTCAGACTCAGTTTTCTTAGCTGAAAATGGGGATAATATGATGAATTTCCGGGATTTAATAATACTGTATATGTTATGTGCTTGCAGAGAGGGCACTGGGTCAATTTTTTTAAAAAGCTGTTAAAATGTTATCATTATTACTATTTTAATTTTTGTCATCATTGCGTATGCCTCTGTCTACTCATCTATAAAATAGGCATCATGATTAGACCTAATTCAATGAGTAGTTTGCAGATTACATGAGAGAAAGCAGTGAAATGCTCAGACCGACACCTCAGCCGTGGAGAGTGCTTAATGAATAGGAGCAATCCCTACCTTCCCCTCTGTCCCCCACCCCAGGGCCTCAGATTATACACCAGGGAGCCGTCACCACGCTGGACCAAACTCCCGGTTCCCTAAGTGGTAGGTTTCTGGAGCTGCAGTGTGGGGAGTCATTCCTAATTGCAGTGCCAGTGAACCTCTAACTCACTTCTGGACCAGGAGTGAACCTCAGACTTCTGTGCTTCCTCATTTCCATCTTAGGAGCCTGAGGTTCCCTGAACAGGCTGATGTCCAGCGTCTGGGAGAAAGGGGAAAAATGGCGATTTATTTATTTATTTTATTTCTGAGACAAAGTCTCACTCTGTTGCCCAGGCTAGAGTGCCATGACCTCATCATAGTTCACAGCAACCTCAAACTCCTGGGCTCAAGCGATCCTCCTGCCTCAGCCTCCCGAGTAGCTGAGACTACAGGTACATGCCACCATGCCCGGCTAACTTTTTCTATTTTTAGTAGAGACTGGGTCTCACTTTTGCTCAGGCTGGTCTCAAACTCCTGACCTCAAGCGATCCCTCCTGCCTTGGCCTCCCAGAGTGCTAGGATTACAGGTGTGAGCCACCATGCCCAGCTAAAATGGTGACTTAGAATAGAAAAAACTCAGTGAGTTTTCCCTTTATTAAAAGGATTTGTTCTGTAAAATTTGGATTTAGTCAGAAGGACATACTCAAGGATCCAGAAGGCCACATGTGGCCCCAAGGCCGCAGGTTCCCCAGCCCTGGATGGTCCTGTCTCTTGTTGGTCCAGCCGAGGCCTCATTTCAGTAAGGAGATCTCAGACATGGCTGAGCAGGGCAGGCTGCCCCCAGTCTTCAGTCTTCCCCGCTGAAAACGCCAACACTCCTCCAGGCCCAGTCACACTTCTTCTGACCTTTGGGACAAAGAGGCTGATTGTGATGGGCTTTGGAACTGACACAGTCTTCCTCATCTTTGGCCTTCTCCACAGATCTCAAGCTCACTGGTCCACTCCCACACCAGCTGCACAGGCGGGCGTCTCGGGAGTCTGCAGTGTGTGCCACAGGCTACAGAGTGGACTAAAACTGCAGCTGGAACAACTTAGGTGAAGCCTCAGGACAAGGTCCTGGTTGAAATAGCTGAGAGACACAAAGAGAAAGCTACGAGCCTACAGACCTTTGCAATTTTCAATCACGGAAGGTCCCATCTCTACCCCTACTGTCCTAGACAGCTGGAGAGCTAAGGCCTCAGTGGCGCTGGGGTGGGGCTGGGGCTAGGAACCACCCACTGATGTCAGGACCCCTGGGGCATGAGGGGGGTAGGGCAAACCCACCCTACCCACAAGACAAACATGTGGCAAACATGCGGGATGAGGGAGACCCGTGGAGGCCTGGGAGTTCCCTCAGAGCCAGACTCTAGGGGAACAGCGACTCCAGTGGAAGGCGCCAGATCTGAAGACCACTCGGGCATGTCCCCCCAGAATAAGTTCACAGACTCCAGACACAGGCCTGTGCCCTCAGCTCTGCTGCCAACAATTCCTTTGTCTCCAGCCCAGAGGTCCCTCCCTCCATACCCGCTACCACAGCTATCCTTAGGACAGAGAGAATTCGGAGGTGCTAGAAGCCAAAAGTCCAGGCTTTCTTCTGGGGCTGTGTAACCTGACACAGACATCTCACCCTCCCTAACCCAGTGCCACACAGGCCGCGTTACTGGAAAAGAGAAACCCTGGAGGGTGGGACGGAGGTTTGGGGTGACACGGTGGGGATGAGGAAGCTCGAGGAAGACAACTGGAAAGAACGCAGGGGCAGGACCGTGGGCAGCCTCCCGTTCCGGCTTTCCCACGGGGCAGCTGCCACCCAGAAAGCCCCGGCCGTGTCAGCCCGGGGTCAGGCGTGTACTGCACCCCACTGACCCGCTCACACGCCCCGCGCAGCCCGGCCCCGTCTGAGAGCTCCAGGAATGGTCACAGACGACCGCTACATCTGGAGAAAGAGAGAAAGCCATTTTTTTGTTTCACGATGAAGAACCTAGTGGTGAGGTCCCAGGCAGTAGCAACACAGATCAATCTGGAAATGATTCTAAAGCAAATTGAGACAGTCGGCTCCCCCAAGATAGCCCAACCAGGGGCAGCTGCTGGGGGCTGGCAAAGGTTCAGGAGTTACACTGTCCCCAGATGAGGACCCAGTGGAGAGGTGCTCCACTAGATGACCTCCCAGAGGCAGAAATCAGGTTCCTTCCAGCCCAAGGAGTCTCAGGACAAGTCATAAAAGCCAGTTTTCTCTCAAGTCTCTGTCTCTGCCTGCTAGAAAAAAATTGCTGTTAGGGTCTGCCCCGTCACCTTCAAATTGACAGATGGACAGACAAAATTTCTCATGTTCTGTGAGCCAAGGCGAAGGCATCAGCCCAGAATGCTCTCCTGGGATGACCCAGGGGCGCCCCCTTCTGTCAGGTTTGGCCGAAGCCAGGGTGGGGGGCGGGGAGTGGGAGGAAGGAGGGACTGGTGGAGCAGGTTCTAGGAGCAGTGCCAAAATCCATCTGCTCCAGGAGCAGGCCCCCCGCCATCCACTGCCTGAGCCTGAATCGGAGCTGGACTTTCCCAGGGGGCATCAGGGACCGAGCAGGGGAACGTCCAGAGAGCAGTCGACCTGAGAGAAGGATGCCCAGGCTGTCACACCCAGGCCCTGCATGCTGTCCAGACTGCAGTGTCCCCAGCTGTAGGAGAAAAGTCATGGTCTGCGGAGCAAAACCAGCCTCCTCTGAGCCTCAGAGAGAAAAGGCTGAAACACACTCAGTGAATTCTCTCAGGGCTATGAGTGCATCGTGGGGGGTCTGCCAGCCATGCGGACACAGCAGGGGAGACCCCACTTCTCCCCGGTAACTCCCCCAGGGCCAAGGGGACACGTTCCCAAAAGGACCTCTAGTTTCTTGTCTGTAAGTTCAGGAGAGACCCACAGATTTCTCAGGTCTTTAGTTCTAACATTCTCTGAACCTACAGGATTCTGCAGCCCACCCCCAGGGCTGCCTTCTCTCTAGGACCATCTACTACTCCCTACTCCCAGTTCTGTCTTCAATCTGATTTAAATCCATCTTGCTGCATCCTGAATAGTGGCAGCTAGAAAGGAGGGTCTTCTCTCTAGGATCCCATTTTCAAGATCAGAGATAGACAGGGAGGGAGGGAGGCAGGGAGGGGGGAAAGAGAAACTGAGGGAGGTGAAAGCAGCAGCAAGAATGAGTGGAGAGGACTGAATAAGGCCCCAGCAAATATCTGAGAGGAACCGTCTGACTGGTGGAGAGGTAGGAGACAGCTTCAGCACCGTCCCCAGTCATTCCCCCCTCAACATTCAGTAGCTGTAACACTGTGCTCGCTCTAAATGTAGATGTGGACACACGCACGCATGGACATGCACGTGCACACACACACACACGCACACGCACACGCACACACATGCACACGTACTGCACACACTCGGGCTGTGGGGAAGGCCTGGGTCTGTGTGGGGTTGGAAGGGGCATTTGTCCTCTCTTGCCCCTGTGAGTTCCACCCCCACCTGCATAATTATCTTTCCCTCCTCACATCCCACCCAGACCCCACCCCAGCCTCCAAGCCTTTTATCACTAGGTCTTTGTGCTTTCAAAATAGCTTCCTCCCAGACTGCCACCTCCAGGAAGTGCTGAGCTGAAAGAGTGGGGGATGGAAGGAACGGAGCCAGTCCTCTTCCCTCCACAGCACCCCTAGCACCCCTCCCTCAAACAGCCCCCGCCCCTCACCTCCACCTCTTTCATCACTGCCGCTGACAGCCGCAAACACGGCCCCCACCCTGAGCAGCGGGCTGCAGGGGACGTGTCTATTTCCCCGGGCAGGAGACAGCTTGGTGGGGGTGGGGCTGGAGACGCAGCATCCCCCATAATGCTGATGCCCTCTGCCTCCCTTCCCCGCATAATTAAAGAAACAAAAGGGGAAGCCCTCCCAGTGGATGCCTGGCCACTGTGCAGTCACCCCAGCTTCCCAGACTCCCTGCCCAGGCTGCCCCCTGCCCTGCCCTGCCCTCCCAAGGTAGCGTGCAGTTCTCCGGCCTTGGAAAGTTGCTGCAGGATACCTCACCCTGAAAGACAGATCCACTCTTGGAATGCAGGGAGACAGTGATGAATTCGCCCACACTCTAGCAACCTACTTCCATTAACTCCTATGTCCAAATAATTTCTTTAAATCACCAAGGAGGAGGCTGGGGAGGGGAAGGCAGGTCTGTGACATCAATCTCCAGCAGGGATTCCTCTGTCAAACCTGGCCAGAGCCAGGCAGGAGAAATACCCAGCACACACTTCTGGGGCCAAGCTAGGGAAAAGAGACCCTGCACCACCCTGCCACCCCATAGTGACTCCTCTGACCTCAGTTCTTGTGCACCCCCTCCCTTGGGTCTGTGGAAAGACAACACAGAGACGGGCTCGCCCACGCCTTTCTGGAGGTTTCAGTGCTCTGGCTGCTCTAAGGGCATCCAACCTCTCTGGTAGCCAAGACAGC
The DNA here is from genome assembly GCF_041146395.1 of Eulemur rufifrons. NCBI lineage: Eukaryota > Metazoa > Chordata > Mammalia > Primates > Lemuridae > Eulemur > Eulemur rufifrons. The sequence goes on along the minus strand of NC_090992.1, from coordinate 5,619,992 downwards.
AGCTCCTGTGTGACTAGCACCCACGAGGACCCAAAGGGGCAGGGATGGGGGGGATGACTAAGGTCTGTATTGACAGGGATGGGGGGGATGACTAAGGTCTGTATTGCAGTTCCCGGCTCACGCATTCCTTCTCAAATAGCCCTAATTACTGCCCTCATTTCACAGATAAGCAAGTGGAGACTTAGAGGGGCTGGGGACTGACTTGCCCAAAGCTAGCAGCTAGAAAGGCACAGATCTGAGTCAAGCACGGATCTTCCACCGCCAAAGTCTGCCTTTAGGGAGCTCATGTCCTCGTAGGGAAGGGGACTAGGAAGTAGGTGACATTTCAATTGCTAAGTGTTCCCACCCACCCTTGGCTCTGGAACACAGGTTCTTCGGCTCAGACTTAGTTCTAGCCCTGCCCTGCTTACCCTGCCTGCACCGTGCCAGCCTCCAGCTGGGAGGTTTATCCGTCTCTGGGATGGCCAGGTGTGGCCTGGAAGGTAGCAGGGATGGAAAAGGGAAGAGCTGACATTTCTGCAGGACCCAGGAGCAGGCAAGGGGAAGAGAGCTGGGCAGATGGGCAGAAGGCTGGGCCTTGGGAAAAGCAAGGGCATAATGTGGCCTGGCTGGAACACAGCTTTGCCCAGTTGGCGACCTGAGCACTTCTTGTTTCCTCCATTCCTCCCATCACTCCAAATTGTCTGCTTCAGATGCAATTCTTTCCAAATGAGCACCCTCCCCCGACAAAGGGTCTGGCATGGGGAGGGCTGCTGTGGACTGATTACTAACATCGCAGCCTTCTTCCAAGAGCAGCAGCAGGCTGGGGAGCTGGCGGCCCAGACCACAACAGGAGCAGTTTGTGATGTTCTGTTCCAGCAGATTGGAGAGGGTTCCCCATGGCTCGGACCTGAGGCTGAGGAGCCAGAATGGTAAAAGCAGGAAAGAGGCCCCCAAGCTCTTAGCCAACCAGCTGGCTTGTTGGTGGCCTGGAATACAGGTGTCCATGTGGGCTTTCCCTGCCTGAAAGGAAAACAGCATTGTCACCCCTGTGATTCTGATGACAGTTGGGGTTCAGCGTTGGGGTACCCCTTAGAGGTGCTCTCATTCTTCCAGGTCCTAAAGTTCCCCGAAACACGGAGAAGGTGATCAGAAACCAGTCACCAGTACTGGCGGGCTCCTTCTAACCTCTGTGTATCTTAGCAGCAGAGACTCACCTCCTCTCTCAAGGGTTTCACTGTGTAGGGGTGGGGGCGGAATATCTTTCCCTCTCAGCATCCTGTGGAGCTGCCAGTGGTTTGAGTTGTCTATTGGGACTATCTTAGTCGGTTCAGACTGCTATAACAAAATACCATAAATTGGATGGCTTAGAAACAACAGAAATTTGTTTCTCACAGTTCTGGAGGCTGGAAGCCCAAGATCAGAGCGCTAACATGGTCATGTTCTGGTAAGGGCCTTCTTCCGGGTTGCAGATGGCCGAGTGCTCACTGTGTGCTCAGACGGCCAAGTGCAGAGAGAGGAAGCAAGCACTCTGGTGACTCTTATAAGCACACTAATCTCATTCCCGAGGGCGCTACTCTTATGACCTCATCTATTCCTAATTACCTCCCAAAGGCTCCACATCCTAACATCATCACACTTGGGGGTAGGGTTTCAACATATGAATTTTTGGGGGGACACAAACATTCAGTCTATAACAGGAAACAAACACATCATGAGACGTCAAGAGGAACAAGAGACAAATAACTTCGAGATTGACTTTGTCTCTGAAAATATTATCTGGTTACTTTCTTTTTTTTTTTTTTTGAGACAGGGTCTTGCTGTGTTGCCTGGACTAGAGTGCAGGGGCGTCATCATAACTCACTAAAACCTGGAACTCCTGGGCTCAAGGGACCCTCCTGCCTCAGCCTCCTGAGAAGCTGGGACTACAGGCGCACACCAACCATGCCCGGCTAATTTATTTATTTTTTGTAGAGATGAGGTCTCACTCTTGCTCAGGCTGCTCTCGAACTCTTGGCCTCAAGAGATCCTCCCGCCTTGGCTTCCCAAAGTGCTAGAATTACAGGTAGGAGCCACCATGCCCAGCCTGGTTACTCTGAAATGAGGGCACTCCAAATGCTCCCTCTGTAGATCAAAGCCACTCTTCAAGAGTGGCTGCAGAAGTAGCAGCTGACACAGAATCACAGTCTTGGAGCTAAAGGATCCTAGGGATCCCCATATTCCAGGCCAAAGGCCCTCACCACCTATTTGGAGACAGACTAAAGTATGGGCTTTTGGATTTTGAAGGGGGCAGCAGGTGGTTCAGGAGAGAGTCCTTCAAGCACAAAGATGTGCAGTAAATGCTGGACGAGAGCCACTGGGGCAGCGACGTGCTCTGCAGGAAGCCAGCGTTCTCTAATTGGAGGAGAGGAGAGAAGGCTAGAGTAGGAGTAGGGGGTCTTGCTACTTCAGCCAAGGTGACCAAGGGGCCTCCCCTGGCACACCTACTAAACTGGAGGTGGGAGGAGAGGTTATCATTAGAGTGGCCTTCCCATTCTTGGGCCACCTCCGAGCCTACCTGGGCTCTGATCTCTGTCTAGACGCCTCCTCTCCAGCTGAGGCTAGGAAGCCGGTGCAGTCACTCACACCCTCGCTCTTCGCAGTGCTGCCATTAAGGAGCCTGATTAGCAGAGCCCCATGCGGGGCTGCTAATGCATCAGGGACATTAAGCCTAAATGGTTTCCCAGACATGGGCTTGAGCAGATCCCAGGAAGAAACAAATATTTTGATCTCAAAGAAATGGAAGTGCAGGAGGGGAGGGGATTCCCTCTGCTTCCTCTGCATCTATTGTTCTCCGTTCCTCCACCTGCAATAGCTGTTGCAATTCTCAGGTGCCAGGATTCCCCAGCCGGGGAGGAGGGTTTGTGGCAGGGGAGAACAGATCTTCACTCACCCGGACAAGGGGAATGGGAAAAATCTGCAGAGATTTCCAGGGAGGGAGGTTTCCTGGGCTGCCTTGGCCTATGACCACGGTCCGGAAGTCCTTGACATCTAATTTGAGTGAATCTTGCGATAACTCAAGCCCACTTCCCCTTCGTTGGGGAGTGGGGGGAAAGGACTGAAGATTAGTAAGGGACGACTTTAAACCCAAATTAGTGGCTCTAGGCCAGTGGTTCTCCCAATGTTGTTGGGACCAGCAACATGAGTATCAGCTGGGAACTTGGTAGAAATGTCGATTCTCAGGCCCACCCCAGACCTACTGAATCAGAAACTCTGCGTGTGGCGACAGGCAATCTTGCTTTAACAAGCCCTCCAATGGTCCTCTCCACTTTAGAGTTTGAGAACCACTCCTCTGGGCCCGTTACCTCTCAGACTGAAGGGGAATGTCAAGAGAAGGAAGGAGTAGGAGAGGATGTATCAAGCAGCCTCATCTGAAGGAGAAAAAAATGTAAACTTCCCAATATGGAAAGCTGGAGCCAGGCCTCAGAAGAGGCCTCTGATCTTCCCCGGCTGTAAATGTCAGAGCAGCGTCTAAGTGGACCTGTGAGGAGGAGTCCGGGGAGAATAACCAAGCGTGACCTTTTGCATTTTGCCCAGAGCAGGGAAGGATAATGGAGCAATCTTTCCAGGTGATTTATCTCCTGCTCAGCCCCAGCTTTTCTCCACCACCTTTCCCTCCAGCTAGGGCTCCCTGACACACCGGCCCTCCCCTCCATCCCCCCATCCCTCTGGCCAGACTGTCCCCCCCACATTTTTCCCCCTTGTCCACTGAATGAGAACTCGTCCAAACTATTTCTGAAGCAGACCGGCAATGAGTGAGGCCCCACTCCATAGGGAGTAAGAGAAAAAGCCCACCACAGCCGACAACTATAAACTATGATGGGGCAGCCTCTCTTCATAACCTCCCCCCTTCCCTCCCCAGGCCTCACCAGCTCCTGGTGCCACCCTAAAGAGAGAAGCCACTCTTTTCCTGATCTTTTATATAACACCGGATGGTCACACTTGCAAAGAAAAAAGAGGACGAAAATCTAGGCTTCTAACCAACCCACAGGTTTCCCGAGGGCCAGTACTGGTCTACAGCTTATTCTCCTTTTATATCTAGGTAAAAGGAGCTATAACACACTAGAGGCCTAATGAATATTTGATAAATTGAACTGACAGGAGCTCCCCGAAGCAAGAAACTAAGGAGTCTCTTGTTTCCAAACTTGAACCACAACAGAGATCAAAAACTGGGTCCTGGCCAGGAGTGGTAGCTCACAAAAAATAGAAAAATCAGCCAGGCATGGTGGTGCATGTCTGCAGTCCCAGCTACTTGGGAGGTTGAGGCAGGAGTTTGAGGTTGCAGTGAGCTGTGATGATGCCACTGCACTCTAGCAGAGGCGACAGAGTGAGACCCTGCCTTAAAAAAAAAGAAAGAAAAAAGAAATGGGTCTTGTCTGGGTGTGGTGGCTTATGCTCATAATCTCATAATTTTGGGAGGCCAAGACAGGAAGATCGCTTGAGGCCAGGAGTTTGAGACCAGCCTGGGCAACATGGTGAGACCCGGTCACTACATAAAAAAAGAGAAAAAAGAAAAGAAAGAAATGGGTCCTCCTGAAAGGATAAGCCGCATTCTGCCACCTTCGTGTCCATGCACGGACACCTTCATCTGCTCATTCATTCAGCAAGCACGCGTAGCACACTTGCTGTGTGTGGACCTTAGGTCGTAGGTTCCAGAGGGGAGAAACAAATATAAAGTGAGTAAATGCATATTGCAGGTAGTATTAATTGCCTTGGAAAACCGAAGCACGGTAAGGGGGCTGGGGATGGTGGGAATGGGAACCACGAGAACCCTCTCTGAGGAGGGGGCGTTTGAGCAGATACCTGAAGGGAGAAAAGGAGCTACACTTGCAGCTCTCTGGGGGAACAGTGTTCCAGGCAGAGGGAACAGCCACTGCAAAAGCGCTGAGATGGGGGCATTTTGGAAGGAGCCCAGCACGGCTGGAGTGGAGTGAGCAAGGGGGAGAGATGGAAATGAGATCAGAGAGAAACTGGTGCTGAAACTATGCAGGGCCTTGGAGACCACGGTAAGGATTTTAGATTTCTTTCTGAGTAAGATGGGAAAGTCACTAGAAGGTTCTGCACAGAAGAGCGACATGTTCCCTATTTGGTAGGACTATTCTGGCTGCTGTGTTGAGAACAACCTGTAGGGGGCAGAGCAGAAGCGGTAACCACTTAGGAGACGATGGCAGAGCCAGAGCTTTCCTCCCAAATTCATTCTCTCCTTCCACAGTGTAACTGGGGACATGGCTGCGCAGAAAAAGGACTACATTTCCCAGCCTCCTTTGCAACAAAGCGCAGCCATGTGAAAACATGCCAGTGGATGACGCTGTGAGCAGAAGTGACATCTGCAACTTTCATGTCATGTTCTCGAGGGCTCGGCACAGGTAGGCACTGTGCTGGGGGTTTTCCCCTCAATTTTCTTGAGGTGTCATTGACAAATAAATACTGTGCATGGTTTTTCAGCTGTACAGTGTGACGTTCTGATTTCTGTATGCACTGTGGAATGACTGCCACACTCAAACTGATTGACAGATCCATCGCCTCATAGTTGCCTTTCTCAGGTCATGTTCTCAAAGGAACGGGCCTTCCTTCCACTTCTTCCCTCTTCCCTTTCCGCAGGCTCCTGTCTCACAGGCATGACAGCGGCAGCTGGAGCAGCCACCTTCGGCCACAAGCTGGAATTTGCCTGTTGAAGATGACCGGCCAGTGAGCCGTGAGGAGCCAGGGCCTTTGACATTGTGGAGTGACTATATCGACCCTGCACTACTTCTGCACAGATCCATATGTGAGAAAAACGCAATCTTCTATCCTGTGTACAACACTGTATTTGGGGACTCTAAGATTGCAGCCTAATCTGTGTTGTGACTAATTCAGAGGTTTGCACCTGCCCAGGCAAGCAGTGATGGGGGTGGCTCTGCAGAGGGTGGCAGTGGTGCCACTGGAGAGAAATGACAAGATTCTGGAGGTCATTTAAAGGATAGAACTGATGGCATTTTCTGAGGAATTGGATAGGGGATTTGAAAGAAAGAGAAGAGCCAGGAATGACTCCAAGGCTGGGGGCCTAGTACAGTTGCATTATGGCCCTGGGGAAGACTGGGGTCCACTGAGTTTGAGAGGACAGTGAGAAACATTCACGGGGAGATGGAAGCAGCAGCTAGATACGGCTGGGATGGATCTGCATAGCTGGCTTTAAAGAGAGATGAAGGGATTACTTGTGGAGCGAGAACGGATGAGGAAGAACAGAGGTGTAAGGACAGTCCTGGGCATCCCAGAGGCAGGGAGACAAGGAGCCAGCAAAGGAGAAGACGGAGGTGGGAGGACTGAGAGAGGAGTGTCGGGAGGCCACATGAAGGGAGTGTTTTAAGAAGGAACAAATGACCATCTATGTCAAATGCTGCTGCTAGGATGAGTAAGATGAGGACCAAGAAATGACAGCTGAAATTAGTAACATGGAAATCACTGGTGACATTGACAAGATAATTTTCCGTGGAGCATTGAGGACAAGAGAGAATGGGAAGAGAGGAAGTGGAGAAACAGACCACTCTGAATTCCTGGCAGGTAGGAATCATTAAGCAATCTAATTTCCACCCTTCCTAGCATAGTTCCAAGCCTTCTGAAGGACATGAAGGCACCCAGCGACTAAACCCATCTGTTGCGCCTTCCCGGGTGTCTGAGTGACGTGCAGTCTCTCCTCTTCCAAATTCTCCCCGCGGCTGCAGAGCCTGGCCTCCCTGCGGCTCTGCCTCTGCCCTGCTAGCTCCCAGGGCTGCTGTCAAGCACTGCCTTGGCAGGCTAGGCAGCCAGGCCTGACTCTCCTGGATCCTAATTAGTGCTGCTGTTAATGATGTTTGGCCCCCGTGGAATAGCAACCTGGGAAATTCTGATACTTCCAATTTTCCTCCTCAGTGCTTTCCCAAAAATGCAATTTCCCAGCCAGCGCTGTGTGCTCCAGCCCTGGGCCTCGGCTGCCTCCTTGCCAGGGAGAATTAAGCCTGTGCCTCAGATGCCACTCCAGAGGACCTAATCAGCTAGCTGAAGTCACCTCCCGGCCATTATCATGGCATTATCATATAAACACAGGCACTGGCTTTGGGGGAGGCAGGCGGGTTGCTGTGAGGAAGAGGTGGGGGAACCAGGCCAGCTCTACACAGCACACAACCAGCATTGCTAGTGCTGTGATCAGAAAACTGATGGCTGGAAAGATAGGAGCCCTGGCATTTCCAGCAGAGATGCAGCTCAACCGCCCACTCTTCCTGGTGAGGAGGCTGCACAGTGCTCCTCTCTGCAGGGCAGAGGGCGTCAGCAGCCAGGGCCCAGACTTCGCCCCATGGCCTGGCATCCTGGGGCCAGGCCTGGTCAAGCCTTGGGCCCAGCTCTCCTGCCCCAGCAGCCTCAGTTCCAGCTTCTACCTGGAAACGCTCAGCTCATAGGAGTGTCCTGATCGCCCGGGTCTTTACTTCATTGGTCCGACGGGCCTCCAGCTCTCTGGGGTGGGGGCTGTGGAGGGCCCTGTGCCTCAGGGCCTTGAAGGAGAGGCCAGAGGGCTGCCTTGGGTTAAGGGCATCAGGATTGACCATTCCATGGCTTCTGCTATGGGCGATAAAGATGGAAAACCAGCATTTATAAGGCACCTGGTACATGGAAAGCCCAACGTAAGGTCTTTTTGTGTTTGTTATAAAATATACATAACATAAAATTGGCCATTTTAAAGTGTACAGTTCTGCGGCATTAAGTACATTCACACTGTTGTACAACCACCCATCTCTAGAACTTTTCATCTTCCCCAGCTGAAACTCTGCACCCATTAGACACTAACTTCCTCCAGCGTAGGGTCTTGCCTATTTATCTCTTGCAATCTTTGTTGTGAGGTAGGAATGATCCCATTGTTACAGACGAGGACACTGAGGAACAGCCAGGAAAGTGGTTCCCAAGGACAGACAGTCAGAAGGGGATTTAAACCCCAGTCGGGCTGATTCCAAAGCCTGTCCTCTTTGCTGTTCCCCAGCCTGAACTGCCCAAGGTCTAGGACCTTTATGGAAATGGCATTGCTGAGTGATGTTCCTGATGACTAGTGACTTCACATGCGATGTCACACACTGAACTGTGACCCACAGTGGGAGGGCTTCTAGACAGCATGGTTTGTACCTCTCAGGAAGGCTTCCCAAAGCAAAGCCAGGCACTATCCATCAGTCTTTTGACCACCTCACAGCACCCAGGAGGAGAGGGTTGCTCACACATTCTCCTTTCAGTTGGTACCTGTTTAGCCGGGCATGGTGGCACGTGCCTGTAGTCCCAGGTACTCAGGAGACCGAGGCAGGAGGATCGCTTGAGCCCAGGAGTTTCAGGTTACAATGAGCTATGATGACACCACTATACTCTAACCCGGGCAACAGACCAACACTCTGTCTCAGAAAAAAATTTTTCTTAATTACATAAAAAAAAAAAAAAAAAAATTAGTGCTTCTCTCCAAAGCTGACTGTGCTCATTCCCAGGCCTCGGGCCCTTGACCCTGCTCAGGGACTCGCCCTCTGCGCTGTGGAATAACGAACGGAGCTTGGGCCGTGCGGTCAGACAGGCTTGGGTTTGAATCCTGACTCTGTCACTCATAACCATTTGAGAGTGACTGTTGGGGGAAAAGAGACACCTAGACTTAGCTCAAGAGATACAGAGATTAGTACCAAATGCACGAGGAGCCACGTGGGGCCTCCCAGGGAGGGGCAGGTGCAGAAGCTGGAGAGGAATCTGGATTCAAGACTCTCAGCGGCTCTTGAGAAGCCACGAGAAGGTCATGGCTCTTTCTTCTCAGGCTCTGCTTGCCCTTAGTGTGATTCAGCCACACTGGGCGCGTTGCTTCTCTTCCAGTCTCTGCTCCCTGCTGGGGGACTCTTTGCTTTCGGCCAAGGTTACTAAGAGAGGGAATCCTATTGGCCCGATTGGTCTTTTTGCACCAGGCCATAAGTGCAAGGTGACTAGCCAGCCACAGACCGATGGACCGTAGATCAGAAACTGCCTCTGGTCTAATCACCTAGGGCAGAAGAGAGCAGGGGCAAGTACGTGGTGGTTTAAGACATTGGGGTGAGGGTGATGTCGTATGGTATATAACAGTGGTCCGCAACCGTTTGGGCACCAGGGACTGGTTTCATGGAAGACAATTTTTTTGAGGACCTGGGAGGGGGATGGTTTCAGGATGATTGAAGCACATTACATTTATTGTGCAAACCTCTCTGCTAATGATAATCTGTATTTGCAGCCGTTCCCCAGCGCTAGCATCACTGCCTCAGCTCCACCTCAGATCATCGGGCATTAGATTCTCATAAGGAGCACAACCTAGATCCCTCGCATGTGCAGTTTGCAGTAGGGTTCGAGCTCCTATGAGGATCCAGTGCCTGTTGCTGATCTGACAAGAGGCGGAGCTTATGCGCTGATGCGAGCGACAGGGAGTGGCTGTAAACACAGGTGAAGCTTTGCTCATTCGCTGCTGCTCACCTCCTGCTGTGAGGCCCAGTTCCTCACAGGCCATGAACCAGGTCCTCGGCCACAGGGGTTGGGGACCACAGGTATATAATATGGCCTGCTGCAAAGTTTTGACCAGTACACAGTCCGTCAGAGAGCTGTAGGGCAGGAAGGTAAACAGGTCTAATATACTATGCTGTGTTGCTTTAGGCAAGTAACTTAACTTCTCTGGGTCTCAGTTGTTTTCACATCTATACAAATGGGACAATAATTCCTACCTCATAGGGTTGTTGTAAAGAATAAAAGCCCACTGGAATGCCGAAAAAAAAAAAAAAAGATTAAAGGAATGAACAAAAGTCTCCAGGTGCCTGGCATAGAGTAGGTGCTTAATAAAAATTTGTTTCCCTTTCCTTCTGTAGGAAAGGCCATCTTTTGTTCTCTCTTGTTCCCTTTATTTTCTCCTTTTCTTCTCTTGATATATTTTTTCTTTCTTGCTGAAATGGGCCTCTTAGCCAAGCACCTAGGGGGAGGGAGAGATGGAGTCCCCTCTCTTATAATCCCGAGGAACTGGTATTGCCAGCTGACCCTCTTCAAGAGCGACTGTCAGGATGAGTGATGGGGAGCAAAGAGAGCTCCTACGTCAAAAAGAAGATAAATGTCCCTCCCTGCTTAGGAAGACACTGTGATGGAACGCGTGAGACAAGGCAACATTTTTCTTTGAAATGCTATGAGACAATAGAAATAAAAATAGGTCTTCCCCTAGGGGCCCAGGGCAGAAAACTTATTTTTCAGTGGCTAATCCGTGCTAAAAGGAGTTGTCCTAGGCCTCATTCAATCACCGACTCAGCAAATATTTATAAAATGTTTACTGTGTGGCTGTCTCTGCTCTCATGGAACTTATAATCTTATCAGGGAGAGATGTGAGCCAACCAATCCTACTAATGAGAATACAAGTACAAACCGCGATGAGGGTTACGAAGGAAAGAGGCAGGATTCCATGAGAACTTGCCATAAAGCATCCGACCTAGATCGGGAAGCCAGACCGTGCTAAAGATTTGGACCTTCGTTTTGAGAGAAGCGGGAGGTCGCTGATGGGTTTAAGCAAGGTTTGGGCACAATCAAATGTGTGTTTTGAGAAGTTAACTCTGGCTACAATGAGGAGAACAGATTGAAGGGGGTCTGTTGTGGTAATTCAGCAGGAGGTGACCGGGCCTGGCTCCAGCAGCGGTGGTGGTGGGAGAGACAGAGAGAAGTTATGGGTTAAAGAGACATTTACCGGACTTGGTGACTGATTGGCTGCGAAGTGAGAAGGAACATGATGATGGCAAGGGTTCTGCCTTGTGTAAATGGATGGAGGATGATGAGCGATGTCTTAGACATGCTGCCTGTGCGGAGCCTTTGTGACAGACAAGTGCCAAAATTGAGTGAGCAGCTGGATACATGGTCTGGAGCTCCAGGGAGAGGTCAGGCCTGGAGAGGATAAATGTGTGGCTCATTTGCTCAGAGGTAGTTGAAAGGCCAGTAGATGAGTGCATTCAAGAAAAGAGCAGACAGTGAGAAGCAAAGAGCCTGGGGCCAAACCCAGAGGAACTCAGACGGGTTACTTAGGGCAGCGGTTCTGAAAGCTGGAACCCTGGAGGATTCCCCAGACACTTTCAAGGGTCTGTGAGGCTAAAACTGTTTTCATAATACTATAAGATAAATTGTTGGCTTTTTTCATTAGGGGGCATTTGCACTGCTGGTGCAAAAGCAACTGTGGGTAAAACAGCCCGTACCTCAGCACAAACCAAAGCAGTCGTGCTGACCTGCACCCGCAGTCATTGTACTTCACTGCCGCGCACGTGCACCAACACAGTTTCATGTTCACTTAGGAATGTCCTTGAGAAGACAGTAAAAATTATCAATTTCTATTAAATCTCAACTCTTGAGTATGTTTTTAAGTATTCTGTCTGACAAAATGGGAAGCACACACAAAGCACTTCTGCTGTATCCCAACACACGACAATCATCTCCAGGACGAGCACTTCTGCAATTGTTTGAGTTTCAGGCAGAACTAGACTCTTTTTTCGTGGAGCACCACTTTTACTTGGAAGAATGACTGGGAGACAAACTATGATTATTCAGATCTGAGTGTTTGGCAGATAGTTTCCCAAAAATGAACAAAGTGAGCCTGTCACTTCAAGGAAAACAACTGACAGTATTTGTTGCCAATAATAAAATTCAAGCTTTCAAGTGAAAAATTAGAATATTGGAACACTTGTATCTGCCACCATGAACTTGAAAGCTTCCCAATACTTAAAAACTTCTCTGATGAGATTGATAGTGATATAATGAATATGATTTTAAAAATATTGAATAATGAAATGTATCAACATTTAGAAGATCTGTATAATTCAGCGGATCTATATTATCCAAATGACCAGTGCATGAATGTACAAAATCTCTTTGAAGTTCACAATAAACCAGTGAATTTTAATTTAACAGAATAGGAATTGATATGGTTTCAGATTCCACATTGCAACTGACCTTTAACAAACTACTGTGTGTCAAGTTTTGGTGTAGTATCAAAGAAAAATATCCACATATCTGAAAATGAAAATATTTCTCATTTTCCAAATATAGGGGGCCAAATTTGCTTCATATGCTTCAACCAAAACAACATATTGAAACTGATTAGGCTGGGTGCAATGGCACACGCCTGTAATCCTAGGACTCTGGGAGGCCGAGATAGGAGGATCACTTGGGCTCAGGAGTTCAAGACCAGCCTCAGCAAGAGCGAGACCCCATCTTTACTAAAAATAGAAAAAATTACCTGGGCGTAATGGTGCACACCTGTAGTCTCAGCTACTCAGGAGGCAGAAGCAGGAGGATCGCTTGAGCCCAGGAGTTTGAAGTTGCTGTGAGCTAGGCAGACACCCACGGCAGACTTCACTCTAGCCTGGGCAACAGAGTGAGACAAAATTCTATCGTACAAAAAAAAAAAAGAAAGAGAAAAGACACTGATTAACTGCAGAAATGGATAAGAGAATCCAGGTGTCTTCTATTAAGCTAAATATGAACAAGATTTGTAAAAATGTTAAGCATGCCAATCTCATTATGATCCTTTTGGGAAAATATAGTACTTTTTTCAAGAAAATATGTTATTTGTGTTAACATATAATGGTTTATTATTGTTATTTTAAATAGATTAATTAAATATCCTTTTGACTTTTCAGTTTTCTTTTTTTTTAGAGACAGGGTCTCATTCTGTTGCCCAGGCTGGAGTGCAGTGGCCTGATCCTAGCTCACTGTAAGCTCGAACTCCTGGGCTCGAGTGATACTCCTGCCTCAGCCTCCTGAGCAGCTGGAACTACAGGTGCTCACCACCACACCTGGCTAATTTAAAAATTTTTTTGTAGAGGTGGTGTCTCACTATGCTACCCAGGCTGGTCTTCAACTCCTGGCCTCAAGCAATCCTCATGCCTTGGCCTCCCAAAGTGCTGGAATTACAAGCATGAGCCATCAGGCCTAGCCTCAGTTTGCATTATAATACAGTAAATATTGATAGACATAACCACATAAACAAATGCTTTTGGAGACTAATATCATTTTTAAGAATATAATGGAATCCTGAGATCAAAAAATTTGAGAACTATTGATTTAAAAACAGCCATCCCCTTGTTTTAAGAGATTACTCCATCCATCTCCATGAATAAACAGTTTGGAATCAGGAATCTCTCCCAATTTGTAAATATCTTGAGGAATGAAGAACACTACAACCACACAATGTTTTTGGAGCTGTGGAGATGGACTCCATCCATTCCAAAAAAGGCTCCCATGGCAGGACCCCCATCAGAGAGCCCCACTCTGTCCTCCTCTCTTCCCCCAGAAATGGCTCAAATGATTCGGTCAAACCCAACATGTTACTCCATCATTGCCACCCCCTCTTCCCATCAGCACGTGCCACCCTCAAGTTCTCAAGCTGAGAGTGGTCGGGGTAGTGCTGGAGGAAGGAGGATGAAGGGGCAGATAGGGTCAGACCTGTTTCTAAAACGCCAGCACATTCAATTTGTCGGGTATTTTGCATGAATTTCCTCTTGAGTTCACAGGCTCCTAACTCAGCAGAATTAAAATGGGATGAAGTAATTAGAGCGGCAGCCTGTGAGGATGTTCTGGGCCTGGCATGCATAGGAAATGTGGGGCAGGGGGAGAGGAAAGACAGAAAGAGCCTTAACGTAGAGGGTGAGGCAAGGGTTAGCTCCCTGGGAAAGACTTTCCCAACTTCCCTGGTCCGTTGGTCAGAGCTCTTCCCCAGCCCTGCCTCCTGCGAACCCACTCCTGGTCTGGCCCTTCACAATCAGGCTCCCACCTCCCTTTCTGGTCTCCTTTTCACACACTTCCGCCAGAGGCTCCTTACCTCTACTCATACTAAACTCACCATTCTGCCCCTACGCTATGGTTCTTTGTGCCTTTGTACCTGCATTTAATTATACTGTATTGAAATGATTGCTTACATGTTTAACTCTCCCATGAGACCATTGGTTCCCCAACCTCTGGTTTTCATCCATGCATTGCATCCTACTTCCTAAGCAAATTGCTACTTCATAATACGACTTTCTGCCTTTAGTCCCCAGACAGACTCCTAAATTAGTTTAAACCCACAAGCTTTAAGTTATAAGCAGGAAGATGCAGTCTGGTGAGTGTGTCGTAGTTTGAGTTTAGGTGCTAATACTATGTTGAGAGCAGGCGTGTGACTGGTTAAAGGACATAATTTGAAGGGATTGGTGGGTGGGTTATTTATGCCTGGGCCATGAAAACGCTGAATGCCTGGCTAATTTTGATAAAAGTTGATGACTACATTCAATTACCTATCAAAGACAGAGCCACAGGCAGCCTGGGGCAGCCTGTTCTGGTTTCACCAGATTTTCCTGTTAAGCCTGCTGGATCTCTCTGGAATTGCTGCCCTTCCCCAACCAGATGAGGCCCAGGTCTCCGGGGCCTGTGGACTCCTGGAACATCAGCCATCTCCACGTTGTTAGGAGGAGCAGCCCTCGTCTAGAAAGGACTGTTGCCCGCCCCTGACTCTCTCTTTCTCTCTCTTTTTCTTCTTCTTTTTTTAATAGCACTAGTATTTATTTTATTTATTTTATTTTTTTTTATTTTTTTTTTGAGACAGAGTGTCGCCTTGTTGCCCTGGCTAGAGTGAGTGCCGTGGCATTAGCCTAGCTCACAGCAACCTCAAACTCCTGGGCTTAAGTGATCCTACTGCCTCAGCCTCCCAAGTAGCTGGGACTACAGGCATGTGCCACCATGCCCGGCTAATTTTTTCTATATATTTTAGTTGGCAGCACTAGTATTTATTAGAAAGTGTCTTCATACAGACCCCAGGGCTTGCCCAGTGGTGCTCTAGAGGTATAAAGCCCAGACATTCTGCTAATTCTTCTTGAGCAGCCACACCAGGAAGCTGACAGCCAGCCAGCTGGATGTTGTACATAAGTTCATCATCTGTCATCTCCACACAGCCAACAGCCATGGCCAGATATAGCACCTTCTTTACCTGGAGCTTGATGTGGACTTCACCTTATCTGCTTTAGCCACCATGTTTTTGTTGTGTGTCAGTGGGGAAGGGAACTTTCCAGCTTTATTTAGTCCGGGGGCCCAGGATTCCTGGGATCTGCTTTAGCAGAGACTCCGTGGCCAAAAAGGTGTCATACTTCTTGGCCAGCTCTTTGGCCATCTTCACATTCTTGCCAAGAGTCTTCAGCACCTGGATGTGCACGTGGGGGATGTCTGCAGCTCTGGCCTCATCACAGTGCTGCTGGTCCCCCAGGACACGCGCAGAGAGCTTGGGGCGGGGAGAGGACTTAAGCCTGCCGGTGCCCAAGAAGTATCTGTCCTCTCGAGGGTCATAGCTCTTAGGCTGATCTGCGGCTCCACTGGTTCCAAACGCCTGCAGCACCTGTGCTGGTCCCAGTGCAGGACTTCCCCTGCCCGCACCGCCTTGCACAGGGCGTCCAGACACTTTGCTGACCTTGGCACCTTGAGCCCCAGTAGCCAGAGAAGAGCGAATCCTAACTCTCTTGACGCCTGGAACTCCCCTCTTTTCCTGCTTCTGAGGTTGGGAGGGCAGGAATGGCACGAGAGCCTGCATTTGTCATGTCTGGTAAGTCCATGTTTCCTGAGTAAAGTCCTCTTCATTAAATGAGCAAGGCTCACTCTTAGTCCCACCTTTGGAAAGAGGAATTTTTAACCAGTAACACCACTCAGCGTACATACACACACATACTTTTTTGTGATATGACAAAGGATTGCTTCATTTTCGTTTTGCCAAGCAAGGAAGTCCATGCCAAACAAAATCAATGACAACTACCATCTACTATCAATATCGTTTTTTTTCTTTTTAACTGATAAGTAGAGACAGTTCTCAACATCTTTTGAGGAAAGAATGTACATAAGAATATAACTTCAACTAAAGAGAAAAGGTTTTATATTGAATATACTTAACTTTATTTAAAGACTCACTATATTGTCTTTGCTTTTTCTCGTGATAGTAAAATGGAGCCGTGAATTACTGTCGCATGAAATTTGGGAAGAGCGTAACCAGGCTGTGAGCTCCTCTAGGCAGGGAGTGGCATTTATTCATCTGTGTATTCCCAGGACCTAACTCAAAGCCTGGCTTATGACAAGTGCTCACTACATGTTTGTGGAAGAAAGAAGAAGGGAGGAAGGAAGCAATTCCTCATTTGAGGACCAGGATAGGAAACAAATATTAAGCTCTGTTGTACTTGGGACCTAGAACAAATTGTCTCCAGTGGACTCTACTCTGTGACCTCTTTGTAAAGCAAAGATCTGATTATCTTACCCCCTTAACAGTCTTCAAGAATTGCCCACGGCCTATGCAAGAAAGTCCAAACTCAGCAGTGTACACAGCCAATCCTTTCACCACTGTTCTCCACCTCCCTTCCTACTCCCCTTTTCAGAACCCCCCCCCCCCCGGCCCCCCGCCCCCCCCCCATGCCCTTGCCCTCTACTCATAGGAAAAGCCCTATTCTCCCATTCCCCCAGGGCCTTGGTGCCTTTGCATCTTCTTTTTTTTTTTTTTTTTGACAGAGTCTCACTCTGTTGCCCGGGCTAGAGTGCGGCAGCGTCAGCCTAGCTCACAGCAACCTCAAACTCCTGGGCTCAAGCAATCCTCCTGCCTCAGCCTCCCGAGTAGCTGGGACTACAGGCATGTGCCACTATGCCTGGCTAATTTTTTCTATATATATTTTTAGCTGTCCATATAATTTCTTTCTATTTTTAGTAGAGATGGGGTCTCGCTCTTGCTCAGGCTGGTCTCGAACTCCTGACCTCGAGCGATCCGCCTGCCTCGGCCTCCCAGAGTGCTAGGATTACAGGCGTGAGCCACCGCACCTGGACCCGTTGCATCTTGTGTTCCTTCTGCCTGGACTTTGCTTTTCCCCTCCTTTTGGATTGGCCAACTCCTAACTCATCCTTTAAGAAGATCCAGCCATTTGTCTCAACTTCCCTGATTAAAAGAAGAAGATCCTGCTTAAGTGTCTTTCTCTCCCTCCTTAATGTTGGCTATTTCCTTCTCTAAGGTCACGTGGTACGTGTATAATAGCTTTTATCAACCTGGATCTGCATTGTGATTTCTATCCCTATCCCAAGGACATCCCTACAAGACTGTGTCTCTTTTTTTTTTGGAGACGGGGTCTCACTCTGTTGCCCAGGCTGGAGTGCAGTGGCCTGATCATAGCTCACTGCAGCCTCAAACTCCTAGGCCCAAGTGATCCTCCCACCTCAGCCTCCTGAGTAGCTGGGACTACAGGCACATGCCACCATACGTGGGTAATTTTAAAATTTTTTTGTAAAGACAGGGTCTTGCAGTGTTCCCCAGGCTGGTCTCAAACTCCTGGCCTTAAGTGATCCTCCCATCTCTGCCTCCCAAAGTGCTGGGATTACAGGCGTGAACCAACATGCCTGGCCAAGACTTTGGCTCTTGAAGGGCAGGTACCATGACTTTTGTCATTCTCATACCTCCAGTGTCTGGCACTATTTGTGAATAAATGACTGAAAGAAAAAAAAAAAAAAACAATGAATCAACCAACTAATCCCCTTTCTTTCTGGCAGTCCAGAGTTAGAGACAACTATGAATTAGGGAAATAAAAGTAAGTTCTGTAAAAGTTGTAAGAATTAAAATGGAGTCACTAATGTGACTAAAGAAAACCCTGACAAACAGAGGTGGGAAAGACCATGAAGAGAGGGTTCTCATGCTTGTATGCCTGACAACAAACAAACAAAAATCCCAAAAGCCTGCAAAACCCACAGCCTTGCATAAAGGCCATTACAACCTCACACACAAAAATACTTCTGCAAAGACATCTGCCCAGCAACTGCCTGTCCAACTTCAGGTTGGCATCACCCTTGTTATTGATCTTTGTAGCCAAGAATAGTTGTGTCAAAACAATCCTCCTCATCTTTTCCTCTAAAACCCCTTGTCTTCCTTTACCTCCCTGAATAAGTACATAGTTTGCTATGACACACCCATTCCCACTGCAATGCTCTCTGCCCAAATAAATATCTTTTCTTTTAGAGAGCCTCTCTCTGTTTGTTATTTAGGTTGACAGTTCCTGCTCCACAGGGTATACAAAGTGGTTTGAGACAACTCCACTCCCTGACCAAAACACCAGTGCAGCCTTCCTTACCTTCAATGCCTGAGGCAGTGCTGAGGCTGGGCATGGAAAATTCAGGTTTCATTTCACCCACAAAGTCACTTGCACAAACCCATTTACCCCCATATTGAAGCCACTAATGCCAAGAGTATGAACAGCAGCCTTAGAGCTCAAAAAGCGAAAACGGAGTCTGGGTTGAGGGCTTCAAATTTAGGATTTTGTTGAAACTGAAGTTGTGGCTGAAAAGTGAGTAGAGTCTGGGTATGTTCATCACTCCTACACATTTGCCAAATATAAAATGTGGGAAAACATATGATCTCGCCCATGAAACTATCCTTTCCTATGGTCTTTCTCTGCTTGTTCCTAATTATTATTATAATTTTAATGAGTCACACTCTATCAATTCCACATTAATTTCTTTTAGCCATTATACTGGAAAAAAATGGCCAGGATGTGCTTTATTGACTCATAACTTTAATATAACTTGGCCATGGCTAAGACTCCTCTGACCCAGGCTCCACCTGCCTTCTGACAGATTAGCTCTAAAGGAGTTCAGGAAATGCCACCCAAAAATATGCCACTGTGGACTTCAAACAAGGGCACTTAGGGAAGAGCAAATGCAAGGAGGGGCTTTCTCTGAACTTCCCCTATCTGCTTAAAGACAGATCCTCCAAGAGAAACTCCATTGTCATGAATCCCCTCCCCAGGAATCTCACCAACCAGGGAGGATTAATTTGTACCACAGGAGAGGAGACAGGAGGTTGACATCACGCCCAGACAGTCTCAGCCTGTCACCTGCTCTTCTGAGGGCTCACTCACGCTTCCCCAAAATCACTTACTCATTTAAGCAGTTTCTAAGTTCTGAAAAAATCAGGAATACTTGTGCCCATCCAAGTCCAGACACACACACAGGATTACAGAACTTTAACTTTCCCTGGAGCTCTACAGCAGCCTGGAGCCCGCGGTGCATCACCCCAGAGCAGGAGAGGTATTGGGAAAACCGAGACAAAATACTCAGGGGTTAGGGAAGACCAAGTGGGAGAGAGAGAACAAAGATATTCCGAGAGAAAAATGACCAAAGGGAGCAAGAAAGAGCAGGGGAGAAAGATGACAAGAAAAGAGGAGGGAGCGTATTGAGATGAATGATCACACAGGTGAAAACAAGGATGGGAGAAAGGGGCGTGAGGAAGGGGCCAATCCCATTAAAAAACACATTAATTTTCTCAAGAGTAGGAGCAGCCTCATAACCTCTTTTTTTTTTTTTTTTTCTTTTTGCATCCCCCATATAACTCCAAAAAGTGCTCAATAAGTACTCAGTTGATTCCAGGACCAGGCTATTCATGGACCAGACTTTCAAGAGGAGAATCCAAGTCTCTGGTCGATTAGAATCCTGGGACTAAGTTTCTGGCATTCATGCCACCTCCTAAATTCTCTCTCCTTCCTAGGCTCTCAGTCTTGTCTGTTAGAGGCAAGATTTTGGGTTGCACAGACTTTGAGTCAGCAGAGTCTACCCCAGGGGCAAAACTGCTCCCTGTGCTAATAGGTCTGTATGCCCCAAAGGAGGCTGCAGACCTTGGACAGCCCATCAAGTTATGACTTTTGCCCATTTCTTCCAAATGTTAGTAAATAATCCCCTTCGTCTGGATGCAGAGGAGATCCCAAAAACTTGTGTTGAGGATGCCTGGTTTTGGGTGCACACTCTGCCTATCTCCCCTTGTGGGGGGTGAGTCTTCACAGAGAACTTCTCTCAGCACAAGGGCTGCTTTCCCAGGCTAGGTCGCCGAGCCAGGCTCCTTCTCTATCCTCTTCAGCTAGCTGTTGACCCAATTGCCTGTCCCCCCTGCTCTCTGGCCTGGCCTGGCTTCTAAGAGCAGGCCTTAGGCTGGATGGCTCCAAGCACTCTCTGCCCTGCTAGGCTTCTCAATGGCTTGGTGAAGGTGTTTCCAACACTTTCCCTTCTAGATCTCCCAACAAATTTCCTAGGATCATCTTGGTAGGGATCCCAACATCTTATAACTTCATGTTTTATGAATTTTTATTTGATCTCCCTTCAGCTTTGCAGTTAAATCCACTGGTAATAGGGAAATAGCTCATGTTAAAAAAAAAATCCTCAGAGATTAGAAGCCTGGTCCCTAACTTCCAGTTCTCTTTTCTTGTGACCTAAATATCCTGGATCCTCAGAGTTTGCAGTGCAGGCCCTGTTGGAACCTCTTTGAGCTCCACCATTTATCTCTAGAAAAGCACTGAATATAGCAAGAGGCTAGGGGCATGCTGACATCTGCTCATCAGCAGGGCAGAAATGATGGCTTCAATTTCCTTTCTCAATTAATTTATTCCCAGGATGCTCCCTCTCCACCTTCATAAACTGGTTCTTATTTCAAAAAGTCAAAGTAATAAAGCTGTTCTCCATTATTCATCTGGTTGCATGCTTCCAGCCAGTCACACGTCCTCCCCCTCCCCCTCCTTGACCTCTTCCCATCACCTTCCTTTTCTCTTCCTGCCTCCTCTTCCTCACCCCTTCCAGAGGGAGCTCTGGGTCATTGCTCTTTCTCAAAGTCCTACACTCTTCCTACAACCTTCTGAGCTCATTCTCCACTGGGCTGGTCATCGCAGTGCTGAATACAGACCTCACGATGTGCTTTGCATTTACTGATTACCCCATGCCAATGTCCCAGGTATACTTCTATCAGAGGTGATCTACAGAAATCTGCTGTCCAGAGAGAATGGAAAAATCCCAAGGAGATTCAGGGGTCATGACACAGCTGCATTTACCCCCTCCATCCCAACAACAGGAATTATAATCTCAGAGCTGGACTGACCCATAATGCCCAGACACTGGCCTTGGCACTGGGTCTGGACCAGGAGCCAAGATTTTTCAGGGACAGCCCTCTGTAGGCACCTGCATAGTCATTCCTCTTGCTGCATGCTTTGACATCCTTGGGCAGTAAATATAGAGGGTGCAACGGAGCATATGGGGTAAGGCATGGGGTTTGGAGTCAAAACCTGAATTTAAGTTATTCCCTGGCACTGATTACCTACATGACGTTGGTTAAGTTATTTCTCTACACCTTAGTTATAAAATAACAGGACCAAATGAGAGCATGTATGTAAAGCATTTAATGCAATGCCTGGTGTGTGATGAGCATTCAATAAATATTAGAATTATTATGATCATATATGAAAAGACATCAATAAATCAGATAAATTATTAAAATTTATTATAGGCTTTTAAATAAAAAAATACAGCCCTGCTATTTTTTTTAAGCATTGCTTCTAGGAGTTGCTTTAATGGATTGCTAGAAAGAAATGATTTATAAGTAACATTGTTGGAATGTAAATAGATACGTCAAAGAGGTGAAAGTAACTTGTTTTCTTGAGTAGGATAAACATTCCCTTTGGGATCTGGTTTACGAACTCAAATGTTTTATAAGCAAATAGTACAAAGATAAACTCCAGCCCTTATTTAGGTGAAATGATCACAAAACTGTATTCTGAGCTTTGAGTAAATGAGGTTTTTACCCTATAGATAAGGAGCCATTACCCAAATGAAATGCCCTAATTTCAAAAGCATGAAGAAAAAATGTCAATCTTGAGGTTTTTCCTTTTACACATCTTTATTCTAATGCTGCACAATATTGGTTAGTGGCCAGCCTACTGCACAAATACTAGTCGATTTTCAATTATTCACATGTGGATTATCCAAGGCAGACATCTAACCACCACTGTGTTTGCTTCTTTCTGTTCTATCTGCCTTTATCTTTGCTGCCGCCAACACACACACACACACCGATTCACAGGCACCTTCGCATAGAGAAACTCATATTCCCACACGTTCACAGGCGCTCACATACTGACAACGCACTCACACTCTGTCTCTCTCTCTCTCTCTCTCTCTCTCACACACACACACACACACACACACACCCCGCTTTGCCCAGAGCAAGCAGAGCCCAGAACTGTCTATTCTGGTGGTTACATAAAAATCCAGCGGTCCCTCTGAAAAGCATCTCTCTGTTCCCTTTCTTCCCTCACTGCAGGTCTCCCTCCCTGATTATCACGCAGGGCAGGGAGGGAAGGGAAGGAAGGGAGAAAGGAAGGAAAGGAAATCTCGGCATTACCCCAGCCCAGCAGTGCAGGCTGTGAGAAGCAGAAGGCTCCTGCTCCCTGGGTGCTGGCATGTCTCCTGCCATTTTACTGAAACTTTGGGGTGTTTTTCTCTCTGCAGCACCCACGCTCCTCTCCCTTTCTGCCAAAGCTCCTTGTTGTGACAGAGTGAGCGGCTGGTGGGCTGGGGGAGGGGAATGCAGTTGGGTGGCCTCGGGCTGAGTTACAGCCCCCTCCGGGAGCAGCGAGGGCGGAGATTGGGTAGGGACAAGTCCTAGAAGCCCCCAGTGCTGACCCTCTCAGGTAGCCAGAGCATCATGCACCTCCCCCCACACCCGCCCACAGGGTCACACAGACGGGAGCTTGGCGGCCACAGTCATACAGTCAGCGACACTCAGGCAGGAAAGCCTGCGTCACACTGGCACGGATCTGCCCAAAGCAACAGATGCCCCAGATCCCCCTCCTTTGGTCTCTCGTCCCCATCCTGGGCACTGAGCATTCTTGTGACGTAAGAGAATGGTAAGTCTTGGGTGCACAGACTCCAGTATCACCTGGCACTTCAAGCACAGGGAACACCAGGGGCAGCGACAGCACCAGCACCAGCAGACTGGCCAACTTCCTCCTCACAGCTCCACCCCACGCCCCCACCCCGGGCTCCAGCCGCACACCCTGGGAACCAGACACAAGTCCGGGTCAGGGGGCAGGGGAAGAGTGGGCTGTAGCCCGCAGGCTGTGGCCCTGCTCCCTCAGGCTCAGCTGATGGCAGAGGTCTCAGGCTTGTCTGACTGAGAGGTTCTGCTACATAAAGGAAGCAGAAGGGATTCAGTGACCTCTCAGAGCTCTCTCAAAGCTTCCGGAGAAGCAGCTGGTGAAAGCCAGGTGACACGCCTGAGCACCAGAGCACCCAACATTGCCAAGCTAGATCCTGGGTCAAGAGAGTCAAAAGGGCGTTCCCTGCTGTGTGGGCTCAGCTGCCAGCCTCTAGTCTAAGACTGACTCAGTCCCCCGGCCAGCCACTGGTGAGCGAGTGCGCTGCCTTCCTCCCGCCCCCGGTCCTCTGTATTGGGCATCTACTATAATCCTTGTATTTTGTGCATATAATCTTATTTTAATTTAAATAACTCCACAAGGTGTTGCAGAAAAAGCTGAGAAAGCTTGCAGTTCAGGAATTTTACGTGACTTGGTCAAGATTACAGCCGGACATGGTGGCATGCCTGTGGTCCCAGCTACTTAGAAGGCTGAGGGAGGATCGCTTGAGCCCAGGAGTTCAAGGCTGTAGTGCACTAGGATCGTGCCTGCGACTAGCCACCACACTCCAGTCTGGGCAACATAGCGAGACCCCATCTCTAAAAAGAAAAAGATTACACAACTAGCAAGTGAAGGAGCCAAGATTCACCCCCGTGCCTGCGTAACTGGGAATCTTTGTCCTTTCCACTGCTTCTCGGGAGCGTGCCACTGGGAACCCTCCCAGCTTCCTCTGTGTGAGCCGGAGAGTGTGTCTGGTGGGGAAGATAGTGTTGGGGGAGGCAGAAGAGGAGGCATCTGCCTATTGACTTTCTTCCAAGCGAACAAAAGTAGGGCAGCCTGGGTTTCAGGACCCTCCGCTTGTCTTCCAAGCATTGGAAAGCAGGGCCGGGTGGCATAGGTGATTCCTCTAGAGCACTTTCTCTTTGAAGACCCCACACTTTCTTGGCCAGCGTGCTGCATGGCTGCAAAAAGCCCAGGCCCGGACAGGCAAGGAATATGTTGATTCAGAAACATTTTTTAAATTAATAAGCACACGGTGATGCACACTGTTCAGGGTGATGTGCTGCCTAAATTGGAATGTGCCGAACTTCCGCCTCTGTCTTCCCCAGCTCCTCCCCCTCCTGGGTCCTGCCTGTTACCCATGTCATTCTGGCAGGGAGAGTCCTGTTCCCTCATACCCTCAGGTGGGCAACCGTCAGTCTGCAAAGCCCAACTTGCCAACTGAACAGCTTCCCCAGGCTCTGAGGCCTCTCTTAGGCATGTGTGTGTAAGGTTTTTCTTTCTTCTTCACCTGAAAAGTGGTGAACCCATTAGTTTCTCTACTTTCTGGAACATGTCCTAGGAGGACAGGAACTCAGTTTCTTATCTGCATTTAGGAAGCAGGCAAGAGCAACTCCTCCTTAAGGCAAGAACTATGGTTGGACTTTCTTGAGGGTGACCAAAATAGAGATTATTCTTCCTGGGGGGGTCTGCCACCAAAAGTTTATCTCATTTTATCTCCCTCCAAATAGGGCTGCTCTTCTTGTCAGTCCAGACAAACATAATTCATTCAAACACTCATTCATTCGGTAAATATTTAGAGTCTTTATGAGAAACTGTTCCAGGTGCAGGGATATGGTGGTAACAAGACAGAAAGGCACCGTACTCTCATGGAGCATTCTAGTGGGGGAGACAGCTAAGAAGTGAGTCAACTAGGACAGGCGTGGTGGCTCACGCCTGTAATCCTAGCACTCTGGGAGGCCAAGGTGGGAGGATCGCTTGAGCTCAGGAGTTTGAGACCAGCCTGAGCAAGAGTGAGACCCCATCTCTACTAAAATTAGGAAATAGCTGGGCATGGTGGTGGGCGCCTGTAGTCCCAGCTACTTGGGAGGCTGAGGCAGTAGGATTGCTTGAGCCCAGGAGTTTGAGGTTGCTGTGAGCTAGGCTGACGTCACGGCACTCTAGCCCAGGCAACAGAGCGAGACTCTGTCTCAAAAAAAAAAAAAAAAAAAAGCTACTATGTGTTCAGTATCTTGGGGAAGGCAAGTGAAATAGAGCACCTAGTCCTTATCCTGAGGAAGTTTATAATCCAGCTGGGGAGAGAGAACTTGAACTTGTGAAATACTGGCAAGTTAACCTAGATGGTGCAAACTAGCTCAGAGAGCAAGAGAGCAAGAGCTGTCAAAGAAGCTTTCACAAGAAGGCGAATTTTGAGCTGAATCTTAAAGGACTGGGAGGATCTGAATAAAAATAATGATATCTTGATTAAAAAGACAATGTAAATAAAGGGATAGCAATTGGCAGAGTAACCCCTCAACACCTGATAGCTGCCGCTGCTTCTCCCTCTTCTTCTTATTGCTGCTTACAGTTTCCAAAACACTTTTTCATCAATTATCTCATCCGATATTTACAGTAACCCTGTGATTTGGTAGGGCAGGTGTTTCCATTTCACAGGCGAAGCAACCGAGGCTCAGGGTGACTAAATACATCGCCCAAGTCACAGAGCAGACACTGAAACCCAGGTGTTCTGACTCTACATAGCACGGGCTTCCCTCATTGTGGGGAGAACAGCAGGCAATTTAAGCAGTCAGAACAGCAGGAACAAGAGGAAGAAGTAGGGAGCCGCGCTAAGCCAGCTGGTCGCATGTCATTTGCAGCAGGAGTGCCCTCTCTTGCAGGCGGCCTTCGAGCTCTGCCTTCTTCCCTGGGTAGGACCCACGTTCCCAGATCACAAGTCCTAGCTCAGGAAAAGGAGGAACTTACAGGCGGACGCTTCAACCGAGCAGGAAAACTGTGAGGAAGAGGCTGTTTCTACAGTCTCATTAGCGCTGCAGCCCCACACACATGCGCCGGGCCTGCAGCTTGTCAGGGCTAAGCTACTGAGCCTGAGGCCTGAAATAAATTAGGCCGTGTCTCAGAAAAACAAGGTTATGTTACTCATATTAAGTATTCGTATGGATTAAAATGCCATCTACTATTTTGTGGGTCACCTTTCTTAGGGCCCTGCTGAGTGGTTAGAAGGGCTGTCTTCCACACCTTCCACTCAGACCCTGTTCTGTCACTTCCCAGAGGGGACTGGCTGAGTTGAGCCACCTATCCACTGTCTATCAGAGCCAGGCTATGAGGCCCCAGGGTAGGGGGCTTCGGTGTCTGCCTTTGGAATGAAATTGCCTTCTGGGGTTGCCCCTGGCAACCGAGCTGCTTGAATGTCTGTATCTCACCGAGGAGATGTGGGAGCTGGGGACGGGCAGGGGGATGGCCCCTGAACCACAGGGTGCAAGGAGCTCATCAGTCATTGTCCTCCTTTCGGCCCCAGACCCTACTCCCCTGATGAGTACAAGTGTTGTCCCCTCATGAGTCTTCCGCAGGGCAACAGAATCAGCCTGAGAGTCTCCCTGAGGACAGAGAGGTTGGGGAGAATCTGTAAGGACCCAGACACCCAGCACAGCCTTGGCCAGCTCCTCGCACGCCGCATGCCGTCAAGTGATCAGCACCACGTCATCCTTTGAGCGTCAACAGCCCTTTCTCCAGGAAAACGACCCCAACTTGCCTTTTGTGTCCCGGGCAGGGATAGTGTCCCTGCTCATGAAACCCTCTGTCATAAGACACTCCACTGCATATCTGCTTTTATTAACTCCTTGAGGAGTGTGTGTTGTCCTGGCACAGGACCTGGCACATGGGCACAAAATAAGTGAATGGATAAGTGAACGAGTGAGACACAAGATTCTGACAGGAGGAAACGGGAGGGAGAAAGGAGCTTCTCAAGCACTAGCTGGAGGAAGCAGCGTGTGCAGAGCACGCAGGGGCTTTGGAATGATTCAGTTTCATCTACAATGTAGGGTGTGTTGGGGGGGCGCAGGTAAGGTAGGCCAGGGCCAACAGGACAGTCTTGAAATCTGCATTAATACATTTGGGACCGGAGAGTGGCAAGCTCAAAGCAGTGTTTTAGGAAGACAGATCTATCTGGCCAGCCAGGCAGGATGGACTGCAGGGGAGAACCAGCTGGCAGGGAGACTGGTCAGGAGGCTGTTTGGACAGTCCGGACTTGACACGTAAAGGGTCTAGACGAGAGCAGTGACGGGGCAATGAAAGCAAGAAATAAACCACCCAACCCAATTTTGCTGGATGGCTTCTTCGTGCAGCCTGGGAACCTCAGCGGCTGCCTGACCTTGGTTAATCAACATCCTGTGGCTGCCATCTGAGTCGACTGGCCACCAAACACTTTGTGCTCTGCAGAAATCCTAGCTGCCACCCAAGGTGCTGCTATGACTCCTGAGGGCTGGGTGGTGTGGAGTGGAGGGTAGGGTTGGGTGGGGTTCATTGTAGATTAGGCTTATTGCAAAAAAAAAAAAAAAAAGAGAGATCTCTGCTTAGATAATTTTGAGAAAACTCCAGATTCAACAAATGGAAAAGTAGTTTCTTTACTAGAATGTGTCATGGGGGCCATGTACCCCTCCCCTCAGTGTTTATCCACCTTAAATGACAATGAAGCCTTTTTCATGCCACACCCATTCACAGATCCTAAAAGAGCAGTCACAAAACAGCTAGAAGATTCTAGAATCAAGTTTGTTGATGCTAGACATATCTGGACTACATACAGCAAGGACACTGCCTACACACCCACCACCTTGCTTAGACATACAGCTTCACTCACAGTCCTACCTCAGAAGCAGTCTAGATGCTGCCTTCAAGCTCTGGCCGTGAAGCTACTCTGCCTGGATTCAAATCCTAGCTGCACCACTTGGTAGTTATCTAGCTTCTCTGTGTTTCAGTTTGCTTATCTACACAATGTGGAAAAATAGTAGCATCTACTTTAGCAGGGTTGTTTGGAGGATTATATTACTGAGATAAACTATGCAGAGCACTTAGCACTCTCCCTGGTACATAGGAATCCCTCAAAAAATGTGAGATACTATAAATATATATATAGTGATATAGTGTGTGTGTATCTGTGTGTGTGTCTATATATATATATATATATATATATATATATATATATATATTTAGAGACAGGCTCTCACTCTGTTGCCCAGACTAGAGTACAGTGGTGTGATCATATCTCACTGTAACCTTGAACTCCTGGGTTCAAGGATCCTCCTGCCTCAGCCTCCTGAGAGCTGGAATTACGGGCCCAAGACACCATACCTGCCTGTGAGCTACTATTTTTATCTTATGTAACCATGTGTTCTATGATGAGAGCCTGAGGCCTCCAACCATAACTCTGAACCAGGGTAACCAGGTGAGGTGAGGGGGTCAGGTTCTCTCTTGGGAGAATTCAGAATGCAACACAGGGGCCAAATGGCCAGCGGTGGGAATGAAAGCTGAAATGATGCGTGGAAAGAGGAGGCAGAACATGTGGTTGAGGCCTAAGGAGTCATAGCAAGCAACTTGGTCCAGAATATGCCCCTCACTCTCCATGTGTGGAGTCCCATTCCCTGGCTGTCCCTGTTTGCCCTCCCTTTATCAGAGCAGCATCAGGCCCTCAGGTATTTCAAGCCAATGGCTTCAACAGGTGTTTATTGAAGAGGCTCATGTCATGTTCTCTGTGACTATAGGGGACACCCTTCCCCTCATCTTTTCCTCTCCTTTCCTCTCTCTTTGCACCCACTACACACATACCCTTCCAGATGTTTACCTTGAACCCAATAGCTTTCACCCATTTGTTTTTTTTTTTTTTTTTTTTTTTTTTTTTTTTTGAGACAGAGTCTCACTCTCTTGCCTGGGCTAGAGTGCCGTGGCATCAGTCTAGCTCACAGCAACCTCAAACTCCTGGGCTCATGAGATCCTTCTGTCTTAGCCACCCAAGTAGCTGGGACTACAGACATGGGCCACCATACCCAGCTAATTTTTTCTATATATTTTTAGTTGTCTAGCTAATTTCTTTCTATTTTTAATTGAGACGGGGTCTCACTCTTGCTCAGGCTGGTCTTGAACTCCTGAGCTCAAATGATCTGCCCACCTCGGCCTCCCAGAGTGCTAAGATTACAGGCATGAGCCACCACGCCTGGCCCACTTTCACACATTTCAAAGAGAGGTCTTGGATTTTTTTTTTTTTTTTTTTTTGAGACAGAATCTTGCTCTGTTGCTCCTGGTAGAGTGCAGTGGCATCATTGTAGCTCACAGCAACCTCAAACTCCTGGGCTCAAGCGATCCTTCTGCCTCAGCCTCTTAAGTAGCTGGGACTACAGGCATGTGCCACCATGCCTGGCTAATTTTTCTATTTTTTGTACAGACAGAGTCTCACTCTAGCTCAAGCTGGTCTCAAACTCCTGGGCTCAAGCGATCCTCCAGCCTTGGCCTCCCAGAGTGCTAGGATTATAGGTGTGAGCCACCATGCCCAGCCTGAGGCCTTTGGATTTGGGAGACAAAATGAAGGAAATAATTCCTTCCACCAATATAGTATTTTACAAAGTGATTTTATATGATTTTGATAACAGCACTCTGAGGAAAGTATTATTCCCATTTTAGAGATAAAAACTAAAGCTTACATAACTTATCAATATCTCAAGGCCACATAGCTACACAGGGTAGAATCAAGACCTGAACCCATCACTTTTCACCTCTCAGCCAGGGGCCTGTCCATCGTACCCTCGACCCTGGCCTCCCTGCCAACCCAGGACGCAGGATCAGGCCAGTATACCCGAAAATCACAGCCTTCATCTGACCAAGAGCTTGTCTCTGGGCTGGCCATACTCTGTTCTGTGGATCTGTGGGTAGGCACCATGCCAAATACCCAGCTTTGCCTCTGTAAGTGACTTTTGAGAGGAGGCGAGCAGGTGAGAGTATTCAGGTATATGCCAGGAGCGGAGTCTGGGATCAGACCTGCACCGCCCTCTCTTGCCACGCTTTCCTCTGGGGAAATGCCCCACAGCTGGGACATGGCTGGGCTCAATATTCCTCCCTAATGTGGTCTGACAGCAGCTAAAAGGTGGAGTGGGAAGATACAAGGACTGAAAATCCCTCAGTGAAAACATGGTTTCTTGTTATTAACCTTTGTGTTCTCTAGGTACCAGGGACTCAGAAATCTCAGGCACACAATTATCTGATAGACTTTGAGTCTCACTCATTAGCCATGGTAAGGGGCATCTCACCCTTCTCTCGTCTCCAGAGAGGGGCCGAACCCTCGGGCAGGTGAGGAGTCTGTCTGCTTCCTTTGTTTCCCTCTTTAGACCTGTGCCTCTTCTCCTCCCGCAATAGCAACCAGTGTCTTCTCACTCATGACCCAGCCTCTAAGTCTGGGACTCACCTGTCCTCTTCCTTCCCCTCTGCTTATCTACCAGCATCATCACAGAATCTCTCTGAGGACGCCCCCAAATCCCTCATTTTTTCTTCAGAATTCCAGGACTGACGATTTCTTCATTACAACAGGGAAAGGGTATATTCCTTCTCATCCTTGCTAGCCTATGAGGCTGAGAAAACAGGTGATCTGAGCCCCCCTGCGACCCCATCCAAATTGCTGCCTTTCCCAGCCCCACCTCAGCGGCCACAGCCTGCTGGGGCACCCAGACTAGGGCAGCCAAAAAAGCCAACGGAACATATTTATAGCTGTAAATACACTCCAACAGGTCATGGAGGAAAGCTCCAGGCCTTTTTAGTTTCTCTCAACACGCACACACACACACACACACGCACACACACTTACTTCTTCCCTAGTCCCCCTAAGGGGAGATGTTAATGGAGTTGTCTATTAAATGCAGCAGCTGCCAGAACATTCGGCTGACTGGGCAGAGGTCCTGAACCCATTTATTCCAAACTGCAGCCCCCATCATATATCTCAGGTTTTTATCTTTTCATTTCCGCATAGTAGCATTGTGTTTCGGCCAGGTTGCTGAATGCCAGCTCCCTGTCTGAAAACCCACATGCTTCTCTGGAGTACACACTGATCCCTGCCTGTCACCAGCCACAAAGGAGAGATGGGAGGGAGGACAGTGGGTAAATCAGCACACATCTCCCAAAGCCCACTCATGCCCAAGAAAATGTTACTTAAGGAGCCCCAATTTGGAGTCTTTCTCTATGACAATTGTCTACAATTTTGACAATTTATGACAATGTCACAAAGTCTAAAAGCCACCCTTAAGAAAAAGACTGCCTATTTCTGAAGACTCTGATCCTGAAACCAGCATCACCAGTCATTCCTACGTGGTACCTGTCCTGTTCTCCATCGTGAATTATTAGAAAGTCTCATACTTTACCAGCTGTTTAGAATGAAAACAAACAACAACTTCAGTTACAGTATGGGAAAATCCTAGAGTAGCAGGCACGTGCCAGCTGGCAAACTGTGGGAGCAGGGCGTGGTCAAAGAGTGGAACTCTGGACCAGCATAGGAGTCTGCCTTCAGTTCTTGGTTCTTCCTGCTTCTCCTAACCTCCTCTTTGGCCTGTCATTCTCAGAGAAGTCATTCCACAAACATTAAGTGAGTGCCACTGTGTACCAGGCTGCTCTTCCTGGCACAATCCCTGGGTTCATGGCAAGATCGCCTCCTCCTTGTGGTTCTCCAACACCTCCAGCTGGTTCCCTGGACACTAAGACAAGGAGGCTCTTCAAACTAGCTGGACTGATTTGATTTTTTCTTATGCTGAGCTTACATTTCTTCACCCCTGAGACTGGAAAGTGCCATTCACAACTGCTGAGCCCATAGTTTGTGTTTCTTAAGCAATTTCATTTGAATGAGCTAGATGTACTCTATAGTCAACAGGGTGAATAGACAATGTATGCTGTAATGCAGCCGTCCCCAACCCCTGGGCCAGGGACCCGTACCGGTCTGTGGCCTGTTAGGAACCAGGCTGCACAGCAGGAGGTGAGCGGTGGCCAGTGAGAGTGAAGCTTCCTCTGTGTTTACAGCTGCTCCCCATCACTCGCCACCCCCGCAATGCCAGTCCGTGGAAAAATTGTCTTCCGTGAAACCGGTCCCTGGTGCCTAAAAGGTCGAGGACTGTTGCTGTAATGGACATGTGTTTGTCCCCAAATGTCGCTGTCTTAGAGGATCAGTCTCTAGTTATTCTAAGACCACATGGTTCTGGAGTGGCAGGATTCTCCCTTTAACGTCAGCGGTAAGGCCATGACCCAGGCCTAGCCCGTCAGATTACTCAACACCTCTGTGCACAGCAACCGGTTCAGAAAAGGACACATAACTCAGACCAGAGCAATCACAGTCCTCTCCGGGGTTTTGCAGGAGCTATGAGAAAAATGCATATTCTCTCTCTTTGTGAGAGAGTGAGTTCTAAGGGCCGCAGTGGGTCAGGGTTGCTGGTAGCCATCTTGCTGTCACGTGTGGAGAGCCTGTATAGGAATGAAACAAAGCGGAAGCAAGCAAAGCCAAGTATCAATACCAGAGATAGTCTATACCCTGATGCATCATCTGAACTCATGGATCTAGTCTTCCCAAAGCCAGTCTACCCTTTGCTGGAGATGTTCTAGAAGAAAACACATAGCTGCCCTTCAGTTTTCTTTCCGGGATAAGGTCCTTATTCTACCACTATCTTATTCCATCCCACAAAATACGTTGGGAGAGAAGTTGTGGAAATGGGTAGCAATTGTCCAAAATTCTCTTTTTCACCTCTAAATCTAAACATAAGTTTCCAGATCTCTTGAGAACAAGAATCAGGAGGCACTTTTACTCTAGAAATAGTCAAATAAATACTTGCTAAAGAGGTTAGGGATACTTGAGGTATGTCCATAAATCTTTGGGAGCATCTTGATAAGCATATACTGTGCCCTATCATACATTTTCCCTGGGGGCCACTGTCAAAATGTATGGACCAAGGTGTAAGCCAGGGGCATGGCAGGAGAGGGTTCTCCGCCCCTCCACCAACTCCATTCCTCCCTATCCTCACTGCTAGTGGGAAGGGAGGCTTTCAGCATAACAGTGCACTAAGTTAAGCTCCAAGAGGTGACCAGAAACAGCAAGGGATTGCCTTGAAGAGGTTTTCCTGGCCTGGAAGAATGTAAGAATCCACCCTCATCCTCTCAAGATGGAGCCAGATCCTATCTTACAGGCCCTAATAGCGAAGCCTAGGTTGGAAAGGAAAGCAGTGGATAGAAAGGAAGTAGGGAGATCAAAGGGAACTATTACAAAAAGAGTAAAAAAGAAACCCCCAAGAACAGAACAGAGTCATAAAGAAGCCAACAGGCTGAGCTAAACATAGCAGAAGGGTGGCAAGACCCGAGTTCCTGAAGGCTTTCAATAGATCAGGCAGTTCCCTGGGCAGGTGCTGGGCTTCTCCTCTCAGAGAACTCTGGACCCTGCTCAGGGGAGTGTGGAGCTCGGAATGCAGCTGGCTCCCAGTCGGAGCACAGACCTACCTGAATGACTCTGCTGTTTAGTCCTGGCTCAAGGACTTTTGCAGTCAAGATGCGTCCTTTACTGGTTAAACCCATGGAACTTCAGCCTGTGGCTCTATGCTAACAAGGCTATTTACACCCTTGCTAGCACAGCTGTCTGCCAAATGCCTGTTGAAGGAGCCATCTATTGCTAGAACATATTCCCGCCTCATCTTCTTTCTCAGTGGACCTTTATTTCTCTATGCTTCTTGGACTTAGGAACAGGGGCCGTTGTTCCCAATGCTCATTGTCACTGGGTGTTGATCATCATCACCATACTCACAAAGTTCTCTACAGTCATCTGGGTTGCTCAACACTTTGCCACTTAGGAAAGTGGCTGTCTTAGGTCAGGTTCCCTGGAAGCAGAGCCTGAGACAGGATTTGGGTCACATGATTTACACACATGATTTATGCCTCCAGAAGAAAGAGAATGAAGGAAGCAGGAAAGGGTAGGACAGAAGGATGTGGCTGCATCTTTGTGTTTGGCCCCAGCCAGATCCCATGGGGGAACTCAGGAGCATGAATAGCACCAAAGAATTGATCCTTCCTTGAGGTAAAGGGGCTGGCCTGGCCATTGTACCCTCTTGGCTGAAAGCTGCAGGCGGGTACAGAACGGGCCTCCCATCCACTGGGAGCAATTTTCTGGAGAAGGGGGCATCTGTGAGCCCCTGGAACCCCATACAGCAGCTGGGGGATGGATACACTGCCACGGTAAAAGGGCAGGGTACCAACAGCATCCCTTCAGTGATGCTTTAGTACACTTGGGCTGATACAACACAATACTATAGGCTGGGCAGCTTAAACAACAAAAATTGATTTTCTCACAGTTCTGGAGGCTAGAAGTCCAAGATAAGGCCGGGGTGAGAGGGGGAGAGGGAGGGGGAAGGAGAGTGAGAGAGAGAGAGTGAAGTGGTGTCTCTTCCTGTTAGGGCACTAATCCCATCATGAGGGCCCCACCCTCATGACCTCACCTCCCAAAAGCCTCATCTCCAAACACCATCACATTGGGGGTTAAGGCTTCAACATACAAATGTTTAGCCTACACAATTCAGTCCACAGCAGCTACCATTTTGTAAACAGGGAAAATAGACAAGTGTTCGCCAGATTTGTGCCATGAGAGCTCTTACCCCACCAGTCATTTGCCTAGCACCCAAGTTCTTCTGAGAATCCCATTTGTTGACTGATGCAGAATAGATAAGTTAAACCCCAACTGGCTGAACCAGGCCTAGGGTCTTCCAACAGTTCTTCTTTTCTCTGTCTCAGCAAGTGTTGCGTCTTGATCCGGGAGAATCAGGCTGTGATTATTTGCAAGCCTCGTACTTGGTAAGTATTCTGTAGGTGACAGCTGTAGGTGTCTGTGTGCACTCCTACCCAGCTCCAGCTTTGAAGCTTGAAAGCAAAGCCATTAACATTCTCTTCAGCCCACAGACAGTTCTCTTCAGCTCCTATTAGTCTCATTTTCTTCCCTCCTGACTTTTTCATCAAGAGCAGTAGCTTGCTTATTCCTAGAACCTTTTCTTCTCTTCAAAGAGCTCTGGTCCCCAGGGAGGCCTGTGGCCAAGAGCAATGAAGAGACTTTGCCACCTGCCATGCAGCTAAGAACCCAAGCACCCCCACTCCCTTCACAGATGACTTCAGGACTTAGCAAAGGACCAGCCAAGAGGCCCACCTTCCCTCTGGCTTCCTGGGCATTCTGCAGTGGTTAGGCCTTGGGTTATGGAGACTATCCTGCCGAGTCCCCTAGTTTACCCTGCTTCTGACTTCGGGCTACACAGCTAGAGGAGGTCAGAGAGGAGAGTCACAGGCCCTGCCTTCGCAGAGTAGGAATCCATCTACTGCCCCATCTCCATTCTGAAGCCATGAAAAGAGGGGAGCAGGACTCTCCATTTCACAGAAGGCCTCCTGTAGGGTGGAGAGGGGCAGAGGAACGTTCTCAGTGCCATTCACATCTCTATTATTTATTAAGAGCTGCCATCTAATCAGCCGTGTGGTGGGTACTTAGAAAATAGGAAGAAACAGCTCTCGCCTGCTGGGCTCAGAGGGATGGGCTGGGTCTGAGCGGCTCGGGGCCCTTGGTGGGCAGAACATTAAAAGAAAAAGAAAATAGGACAAAGTAGTCTCAGGGAATTTTAAACTCTACTAGCCCCAAAGTAAAATTTCTTTAGCAGTCTACAGATTTTAGTAAGAGGGACTCCGGTGCTTACAATTCACACAAAGAAGAGTGAGTTAGGAGGATGGTAATTCAGCTTCATTGTCCAAACGTTCCCCTTAAGGCTGCCCTTCTCACCAAGAGCCACTGTATCCCAGTGCTTCTTTATCCCTGTGTCCTCCCCAAGGCTCTCCAAGGCGAGAGATTCATGCCACAGTCTTCCACTGCCCAGGACTTGGTTCTGTTATTCCCACATCTTCCCTTCTCCTATGCCCTACAGTTGTCGCAGGCACACAGCACTCACTCCTTACAATTGCTTCTGCAGCAATTCCGGAGGGACACATGAAAACAACCTCCCCAGGATCATATTTTACCTAACTCCTGTGCAGACAGGACAACAGTTACGGCAGTGGGGTGCAATCATTCTTATTCATTTCCCTGTCCCCTCTGGCCGCAGAGCTGGGCCCAGCATCACCCTGCACACCAGCACAGGTGGGCCCAGAAGCACACAGAAAAGGACTGCTGCTCCATCTGCTGGCTTGACAGCAGCTCCAAGTTAGAGCCTTTGAATTCCTTGCAGGCCAGGCTCTGGCTCTGAACTGGAAGACCAGGATGTCATTTTATCATGATAAAGATATTCTAGCATTTTGTCAAAGGTGATGACATCTACCCCTCCCACCTTAACATAGACACAGACACAAGTACAGCTGGAAAACACAGAGCCAAGGATTATTGATCTCTGTAACAGGAGGAGGGGAAAGCAGCCCAGCAGCCGCTGGCTCTGCTCTGGGCAAGCTTTGCTTTGGGGCCATGGTAGAGACCGGAGTACACCAAGAAAAGGACAGCTCCAAACCAACGCAGGGGTAGGAGGGGTTAGGGAAGGATTTAGAAAAACACAGATGAAATTAGCATATTTTTCTTTCCATCAAGCCCTTCATGTCTATTTGCCTTCTTTGTGAAAGAGACTTCCTCTGGAGGTTATTTAACCATTCCCCAGAGCCTGTGGTCCACCCGGAGTCATCTTTATGCTCACAATTTCTTTTCTTTTCTTTTTTTTTTTTTGAGACAGAGTCTTGTTCTGTCACCTGAGTAGAGTACAGTGACATCATCGTAGCTCACTGCAACCTCAAACTTCTGGGCTCAAGGGATCCTCCTGCCTCAGCCTCTCAAGTAGCTGGGACTACAGGTGAGTGCCACGACACTTGGTTAATTTTTTCTACTTTTAGTAGAGACGGAGTCTCACTCTTGCTCAGGCTGGTCTCGGACTCCTGAGCTCAAGCAATCCTCCCACCTCCGCCTCCCAAAGTGTGAGGATTACAGGTGTGAGCCCCCGCACCCAGCCTATGCTCACAATTTCTTATCTATTCTTACTGAGGCAAGGAAAAGATAGGGATCCATTTTATAGATGAGGACAATTAAGCTTCATTGACAGAAGAGAGGAGAACAATATTACCTACACTTACTCAGAAATTAATTCCTTGGTTCCTGAAATCTCGTTTGACAATAGTAACTATACTGCGTCATCTCGGAGTTTTGACAGAGGCTCCAACATGCAGTATCCATGTCATACCAAAGTGAAGTGCCAGCAAAGATGCAAATTTTCTTAGAAAACAGTTGGGAAATCCCAACTCTCAAACTTTCACCCATATCAAGGGCAGAGAGGAGTTGTTGGGTACTAAGAATGTTTCTGAAAAGGATTTATTTGGTAAGCAGTATTGGTGTGTGAAGGGTACCCCTCTCCACAGAAAGAGGGGTGCCTGTGTTTCACTACAAGCCTAATGAGAAGGGCTTGAAGGGGACCCCTCAAGCTTGGTATGTGTCTCCTGCAGTTAGTGGGGCAGAGCAGACTAATCTCTGACTCCAGCCCAAGAAACGCAGGGGCCACCATATGTGCTAGCAGCTGCTTTGTGATACTGGGATTTGTTCAGAGCTTGTGTGGGCAAAGAACCTGTTTCTCACAGACCGGAGGTGGGCCACGTGCATGGGGGCATGGCTTGGAGAGCCTCTTAGGTCCTGTCCGAGAGGAATGTCAGAGGGCACACAGGCCTGAGCAGAAGAGAAATTGGAAATGGACTGTTGAGTTATTAGGGGCCTAGAGGAGAAAGCAACTGACAGAGGAGAATGCACTTGCCCAGGCCACAGGAACTACAGCAGCGTGTGTGTGTGTGTGTGTGTGTGTGTGCGCGCGCACGCATGCATGTGCGCATGTAGCTTGGGGGGAGCACAGATCTCTGAAGAACGCACAAAAGTTCCCCAGGAGAAAGCTAGATTTAAACACTGGCCATGCCTGGAGAGTGCAAAGCCAGTTTGGACAACATGAGACAACTAGTATATTTCCTGCCTCCTCTTACTTCCTTGTACTCTAATCCTGGAAGAGTCAGAAACTTCAGGAGAGAAAGTAAGACCACACCTCCTCTTTTCACGTGCAGCAGGCCCCAGGTGGGGAGGACAAATAGCTTAATCTTGAAAAAATTTGGAACACTGACAATACCCAGCTAAACATTTTAAGTACCTAATTGAAATCATGTTTTACTACATAAAGTGACTGTAGGGCTTCCTAACACCCCCAAGGGATTCGGAAAAGTATTTTTGTCCAGGAACAGAGTTAGGACAGGCGCTACGAAGCAGGTTTAAAGAAACAGTGGTAGTGAAAAACAAAGTTTCTGTTAGGATTATACCCCATGAGTTCTGCTTGTCATTATTCTACTTACAATTACAAAAGTTACTCCTAAATCTTTGTTTAAAAAATAATAAAAACACCAAAGGAGTCTTAAGAATAGGAGCTGTTGTCAGAGCTAATAGTTCTTGGTTTAAGGCGCTTTGATATCCCTGTGGAAAATGAGGCTTCAAGCTTTCCCCACTTTTCCTCTTTTTTCTTAGTTTCCTGAAGCTTCTCTCTTCCCTCCTTTTGTTTACTCTGCAGTATGTACCACAGTTCTGAGCACAGCTACTTTTAATGACGCCCCCAAACTCCCTGTGCTGTCACAGTCCTGCCCTACCCCTGCCCCTACCCCCCTGCCCATCTTCAGGGATAACATAAGGGCTTAGAAGTCATCTCACAGAGTGTCAGAGTCTCCTCCATAGCAGCACTCACTGCCGTCTTCTCAATTTCACCTCCTCATTCTTTTCCCACAGTCAGGGGATGAGATACGGACACATACACTCACATAAAAAGCACTATTAAAAGAAAATTATATACATGGATTCTCTGCCGCCTACGAATGTACAACGTAAGACAGCTAACATTAAATGGACAAGCATAAACATATAAATAGCAGAAAAGCAGCATTAAACCAATACACGAATGAACAGCAGGGTAAATGCATGATTGAGATGGGAGGTAGTAGGCCAGTCATTTGACTGGTCAGGTGTGGTGGCGTGTGCCTGTAGTCCTAGCTACCATGGAGGCTGAGGCAAGAGGGTTGCTTGAGCCCAGGAGTTCGAGGCTGCAGTGAGGTATGATGACACCACTGCATTCTAGCCTGGGCAACAAAGCTAGATTTGTCTCAAACAAACAAACAAAAAAGAACAAAGCAAATGAAAAGTACAGAATCAAGAGTCACAGCGTTAGAAAGGAACTTTAAAAGTTACCTAGTCCAACCACCCAGATGATGCTGGAATCCTCTCTGCTCATTTTCTATCACTGTATCAATAAAATTGGAGGCCAGAAAGGGGTTGGTGTGGGGTCACAGGAAGCTGATGTAAGGGAGCAAGTGAAGTACCCATGAAGTCCCAAGGTTCTTGGTTCCATTTCTCTGACCCAAGTATGAGTTGGAGCTGGCCCTCTGGTCAGAATGCCTATTTGTGTGAAGACACTTTCACAGGATCTGCCTAGGAGAAGTGGATAACAACCATTCAGGTGCATTAACCATAGCTCATTGGAAGAATAATGATTTTGAGCAGGTGTCAGGAAGGTTGATGTGTTCCAGAGGGCCTGGCTAGTTTGAATTTGTGAGAGAAACCTATTGTTGAGATCTGGGCAAGGCAGCCTGGAAAGAAGCCAAAGGACAGCAAAGCCAGAGTGACCATCACCCAGAGGAGCACGAGCCCATTTACTCTGAGAAATGGAATTTGTCCGTCATTATTAGGGCAAATGCTTCTTCCTATGCTGGCTGTAGGACAAGAAGGCTACCCCCTGGTGATACAAACCAGTGAAACACACATGATTATCTGGCAACAATGAAACTTGGCCCCTTTCTTTCTTCATCTTCCAGATTCTTACTGTATGGCGGGGCTGGGTGTGCTCAGGAAAGGTCCCATGTCTATGTCACCATCAATCAGCATTTAATGAGTGCCCCATACTACGAAAAGCCCTTCGGTGGCTCAAGATACAAGAAAGCAGAAGTCTCTGCATTTGGGATGCTCACAATCTAGATGAGGAAGGTAGAAACATGCACCAAAAGGTAAACCATAACCACTACATGGCTATAGCGATAGTGGCATAAGATTTAAAAGACCATCAAAGACTGCTGTAAAAGAACAAGAGTGAGGCTAGAGCTTAAGGCAATGGGCCTCAGAGCAGTGGGATGCAGGAAGGCACTCCATGCAGACTGAAAAGAGAGGCCCCTGGGCTGGGAATGAGGATGTGTTTGTAGGGCCTAAAACAGGGACACCCAGGCCTTGTTCTCTGGCAGCACCTGAGGAGAGAGCGTGACTCTGGAGAGGCCTGACCACATGGTCTATCTAGGAGACAGGACTGCAGGCATTAGGATGAGACTAAAATGAAGAGCAGACTCAGGCCCGGAAGGATGGTGCAAATGATGGAACAACTCAAAGCCCCTTCAATGTCATGCAAACATAATATCCTGGAACCACAATTCAAGCTTGAAGATGAGAAATAAGTGAGGTTAAATTTCCCACCAGTCGGATGGGATCAAAGCATATAATTAGAATTTACCTTTATTTAAGAATATAAATAAGTGTGATTCTTCCTACACACATGAATTTATAAACTGAAAGTCATACCTGCTATAATTGCTACAGTTCAAGTGTGAAAGGATGAGAACTAGATTAGAATGATTGTAATGAGAAGACGAAGACATCAAAGTCCTAGTGAATAAAGAATAGGAATCTACAGAAAATCCCAGGGCACATTGAGAATGCATGACATTTCTCCTTGCCTCTGTTGTTCTCTGCCCATAGGCATCCCTACAGGGGCTCAAGTAAATGTTTTATGAGTTAGTCTTATTATCCATAAGTTATGATGAAATGCAACTTAAAAAAGCTTTGTTCTCTCTCCCAAGGCTGTATGTTACTGCTCAGGTGGACAGGGTAATAAAAAAAAAAGCAGAGAAATTTAGTCACTGAGTTTCCACTTTGTGTCAGATGTGGTGGGGACTAGAAATACCAACCTTACTAACACTCTGTTCCTGCCCTTGAGAGGTTCTCACCGTCTACTGGGAGGGATGGACATGCCAACAAATAATTAAATCCCCTGTGATGTGTTATGACAGAACTGTGGATAAATGCCCTAGAAGCACAGAGGATCAAGTGACAGGCTTGGGAAGCAGAGGAGGCTTCACAGAGAAGGTAAGATTTAAGTGGGTTTTGCTGGCTGAGCTGGGAGCTCAACATTTGGATAAGAAAGCAAAGAGCATTCCAGATAGTAGGAACGGTATGCACCAAGTATCGAGGCATGAGCTTGTGCTAAGGTGAGAGAGAGGAGGGGTGAAAAAGACATTGTCAGGAAATGAGCCTCCCAGTGTTTTAACAAGGTGAATTAAATTACAAAGATCATATAAGTGATTTTGCAAATTCATAAGTATAATAGGTAAAGAGCTATTTCTAAGCATCAGAGCGGAGATTCACAGGGTAAGTGGGATTATCACAACAGATGAAAACTCAATTGTACTCAGTGAAAAAGATGTTCTGCCTGGAATTGGCCCCTAAAATCTTTAACCAAGGAGAGGATACTCACATGATGAATGAGGACGGGTAGCTGTTCACATGTTCACTACAAAAGGACTGCTGAGCTTCACCCAAGAGAAGTCACATGTTATCTGCTGTATGGCCCTAATCTGGAGACCACACAAAGAGCTACTGTATAGATACTTATCTACCCTTAGAAAACCTAATAGCCTCAGGCAAAATCATTTTTCTCTCTGTTTTTCTCTTTCAGAGCTTCTCACCAAAAACATGAGCAGGTTTTTCTTCCTCAACCTCATAGCTTTCTTCATCTACCAAGTGAGCAACTTTCAGAGAAAATACTTCTGTTTAGAGGACGATGGCATTTTTAGACAGGAGTCTCCATCCTCCTCATTTGCCAGCAAATTAATAAACTCTTTCCTTCTCCTTAAACCATTTGTGCTCATTCTTCTGATGTGGCCTCAAAAATAAGTGGCAAGCCTTCTGTAACAGATTTGGTATTCCTTGGTAGGCCCATCGACACCCCAGTTGAATGGTACCCTGTGACTACTGGAGGAGGCAGGGACTAGCCCTGGAACAAGCTGTGGGTCTTCTCTGGTAGGAGCAGCTTCTTTTTGAGGTGAGAGAGTACAGGATGGTCCCAGCAGCTACCGGAGCATGCTTACTCCTCTCACCCTCCTCCTCACCCCCAGCCCCGGAGTAGAGGCAGCTCCCTGCAATCTGAACTGAGTTGAGGGGAAGGAAATGGATTTGGGAAGTGTCCGGGCACCATGGTTGTTTATTTGGTAAGTTCCCTGGCGTGCATGCCAAGACCCCAATTCCACCCACTTGGGAAGTTTTCACACCTTCCTGTTGGTTTGGTGGCACCTTTGGGGTGTGGAAGTCATGAGGTTGAGTGGAACTAGGGAACCTGGTTTGGATTGAGCTCATTTGTGGTTCCCAGGGAATGAGAGGACTAGGCCGCCATTTGGGGAGGGTTTTGAACCCTCCAGCTCTGTGACAGGGCATCTGAGGCACTGGATAATTGCCATTTGGGTGGCATTTTCCCCTTTGGATTCCCATTTGTTTGATAGGCGTGGCACTTTTGTGTTGAGGATCCCCTATACTATGTTTGTTATTTGTGAGTTTTGTTGCAACATAAGGAAGTTCTGCCTAAAAGTCCCTTGGGAAAAGTTTTGACTGAACAATCAACTTATAGCTATGAACCTGTGTGTAAAGAGAATGGTGTTATTGTAATCCAGTGTACATGCTGGAGCATGAGGAGCAGTGGCTGTTAATGAAACCCTGGATTATTAAAAAAAAAAAAACATTCAGTTTAATATGCATGTTCTAGGAATCTGGCTAAAGCCTGGGAACTTAGAAGGGCACATACTGCCTCAAGAGGGCAGGCAGTGTGGAAGAGAGCTATACTTGCTTACTAAGATCATTGTATCCTAATTCATGGAAACTTCATGTAAAATATGGAACAAGAAGAAATAACCCCAAAACCCCAGTGGGTTTTTTCCTAATAACATGCCTCAAGATTTATTGAAATGTCTGAATCTCATTTTCAGCACATTAAAGATCTGGATTGCAAATGTACAGGTTATGTGTTTCGTGATGTGTTTCTGATAGAATTCAGGGATCAGGGAAGAAAAGATATTATTATTGATAGATTCTATGAGGATGAAGGGAGGGTCTTAGAAAACTGACTTCAACTAAAAAAAGAAAGGTAATTTGGTTTTAATTTTCAAATAAAAAGTGCATTTGATTTTGAAAAACAATCATCAAGATTCACATTTTTGTGTTTAACAACCACCTTGAAATTGGTCTGCCTCAGAGGACAGCACGATTCCGGGCTACCTTAGCATGAATGATTTATGACATTCGTGAACTTGGCAACTACATCAGTTTTTCTAAACCTGGCACCCAACGCCACCTGCATGTTAAGTGAAGATTTATGATTTATAA
Organism: Eulemur rufifrons; assembly: GCF_041146395.1. Taxonomy (NCBI): domain Eukaryota; kingdom Metazoa; phylum Chordata; class Mammalia; order Primates; family Lemuridae; genus Eulemur; species Eulemur rufifrons. Next base: position 5,576,771 of record NC_090992.1, on the reverse strand, counting down.
AACTCACCTCATTATGCAGAGGTACATGAATTGTCCTATATCTGTAATCTATAACTCCCAAGACAGATAAGAAGGCAGCTATGTCACAGAATTTATGGCTCCTGCCTGCTAAAGCAGAAGTTTTGGAGAAAAACTGAAGAAATAACTGGCCCTTTGGAGAAAAATAGCTTTAGCTAACCATTACACCCCCAAATGATGAAATGGCTATAGCCTACCATTATATCTTACACGAACAAAAAGGGTAATGACAAAAGTCACTTTAATCACAGTACTGAACTATGTCTCCTTTTTGATGCTGCGGTAATACACAGTACCTAAGTGACTCCTTGGAAATATCAAACACTCTGTCAGTTTAATCTTTTCCCCAGGTTGGTGTCTGAGGCCTCTTGCTGAGATTTCTCATCAAGTGGCCCAGCCAGACCCACAGACATGGACTTCAGGAAAGACAATTCAATACCTTTTCATGTCCAATGGCTTCCTGAATATACTCTGAAAGTGAAAAAAATCAAATGCTGATTTGGGTTCTGAAATGCAACTTGTTTTTAGAGATATTTTGGAAATGCAATATATCTTTCCCCATACCCTTCAAAAAACAGTAGAAGGCAGAGGATTCAGACGAATAAACTTACGTATTTTAAGAAAGAATAAGATTATATAGATAGCCATTAAAAACGACAAGTATATGGGACCAAATTGACATGCAGAAATCTTTAGAAGAGATAATGGCAAGCAAAAAAAGCAAAACACAAAGAGACAGAAAAAATGGTGTTTTAACCCTACGCATTTTCAGTAGTATAAAGCTAAATGAAAAACAAGAAAAATCTAAATAATTTATTTTCAACTTTCTCTACCAATCAGGAAATAGACACATATACATGGCTGCTGACTTCCCTGAATCCAAGAAGCAGCCTGTCCCTCTCTCCTCTGCAGAGCTCTCTAAAGAGCTTTCGACCTTCTCTGGACTTTGAGAGTACAGAAAACCAGCACTCAAATACCTAAGCGCACAGACGAAAGCTGAAAATGTAAAAAGTCTTCATGTAGGGGTAAGAAAATTATTTGAAAAAAAAGGAAAGTGGGTCCAAATTTAATACCTAAATATACCTTTTAGGGAGATTGTTCCTTTGCTATTTAATTACTTGATTTCTGAAATGTGTCTGGGATTCTCCCAGTTCTGACATTGAGCTCTAGTCCTAATGTGGTTGCTCTAACTCATGGAAATGATGCTCCACTCATAAAATGGTGTCCTAGGACAAGACAGCAATATCAATGAACCACAAATTATGCACCAAAAAAAAGTGAAGCCTCTTTGGCAACTGGGAATATATCTCAGAGCTGATAGATGCCCAGATAGACCCTAGGGAAGAATTGCATTTGGGTTCAGGGACTCAGTTGCCACTCCTCCTTAAGTTGCCTGTCAACACTTGACCACAGAAACACAGATGTTCTTCAGGACTCTGGGAGCTGATGTTCTGTTGCCTGCCTTTAATCCTGAGAGTGACTTCCCCAGCTCCAGCCAGGGAGACATGCTGTAATGGAATGAGAGAGTAGCGGGCCAGCACAACACACACATACACCAATGCACACATGCCCACACACAACTTAGAGAAAAGCAGACTTCCTTCTGAGAAGCACACAAAGCCTCAGAGCACAGGCAGGATTTCCTCATCCACAGCCTCTGTGGAGTTGCCTCTGCACTTTGGCAGGCTTAAAACAGTTCATTCTCCTATGAAGGAGAGGTGTTCATGAGACCCTTGGCAGCTATCAAAATCACAGATCCCCTTTCTCCTGAAGAAGTGGTCACAGAGATCTTTCCAGGTAAACCAGCTTGCTTCAAGTCATGGCACATACACACTCATGCCCCACCCCTCAATCCCCCAACCAGTAGTTGAATAAAACAAGCAATTGGCGCCTACACCAAAGGCTGGGCCTATGAGCTGGACCAGTGACCCTTGAGACAACTTGGCACTTTACTGGCCTTGCCTTTATTCTGCCCAATAAAGGCACTCCATATGGGATGGTGTAATTCAAGCCACATAGAGAAAGGTAACAGTAAGCAGCCTCAAGGATACATTGGGGTATATATAGGAAAGAAATATTCATATTCACATCTACTTACATTTATTTTTATCTTTTCCATTTTTATTTTCTATTTTTATGAATTTACAATAGTAACACTACATGTACATATGTATACAGTGCTACTATTATACATGCAGTTTATAAATACATGAATACATACATGAATACATAGTGGGATTATGTGCTCAAATATTTTTCTAATAGGGATATATAATGAAAAAGTCTGGACACAAGAAGACACCATGGTGCTTGGGGTGTTTCTAAATAAGTACGGTCCTTAATTTCCACCCCTCAACTTACTAAACCTGCACATTCCATAACCTGAATGTCTAGGGGTAGGGTACCGAGACTCTGCATGCTTAAGGAACCTCCCAGTAATTCTGACTGCTACTGAAGTTTGGAACCACTGCAGTAAAAGAATTCAAGAAGCAGATACAAAAAAGCTGAGGTAGGAAAAAGGCAGAGTCAGTACAGGCAGGAACCAGAAGCCCATTTCTGAGAGGAAGACGGGTAACTGGACGTATAGCTCCTGCTGGAGCCTGCTCAAGGAGGAGGAGCCACCCTCCCTGTTCTTCCAGTACTCTGGCTTTATGGGTATTGAGACAATGCCTGAACTTTCCCAACTAGTCTTCCTTTAAACTCTCATCACTTAAGGAAATCTAGGCATTTCCTCTCCTGACAGTTAAGGAACAGGCATGGGGAACCTTAGAAATGTCTTGGTCAGCTCAGGCTGCTACAACAAAATATTGTAGAATGGGTATCCTAAAAAATAGACATCTATTTCTTACATTTCTGGAGGCTGAAAGTCTGAGATCAGCATGGTTGGGTTCTAGGGAGGGCTCTCTCCATGGAGGAGAGAGATCATCTCTCTATTGTCTCTTCTTACAAGGGCACTAATTCCATCATGAGGGCCCATCCTATGACCTAATTACTTCCCAATGGCCCCATCTCCAAATACCACCACATTGGGGATTAAGGCTTCAACATACGAATTATGGGGGACATATACATTCAGTCCATAGCAGAAACCAACAGCCCCTCACATAGAACACGTAATCTAGGTATATGAGACAGACGTGTCTGTAAGCATTTTAAAAAGGTCCTGGACTGACTGAATATTTATTTAATCTGAAATCATGTGGGTGATTTCTAAAAAGCATAGCTTGTGAGAAGTAGAGACAGTACAGAAGGGAGAAAAAGAAAATAAAAATTAAAAAAAAAATAAAAAGCATAGCAAGTGAAGAAGGAGGCTGTAGAGCAAAAGCTAACATTGTGTGACCTTGGGCAATTCACTGATTCTCTCTGTCCTTTAAATGCTATCTAAGGTTCTTTCTGTGTTTCTAGAACCCAAGTTTGGGCTCAAATTCTATCTCAGAGTTCCTTTCACTACACCATGCTAGTCAAGAATAAATTGGAATTTTGGCCTCTCAAATGAAAAAATTTCAGAAGAGTCTCCTACATCTTTAAGATTTTTATTTATTTATTTATTTATTTTTGAGACAGAGTCTCACTCTCTTGCCTGGGCTAGAGTGCCGTGGCGTCAGCCTAGCTCACAGCAACCTCAAACTCCTGGGCTCAAGCAATCCTCCTGCCTGAGCCTCCTGAGTAGCTGGGACTACAGGTATGTGCCACCATGCCCAGCTAATTTTTTCTATATATTTTTAGTTGTCTAGCTAATTTCCTTCTATTTTTAGTAGAGACAGGGTCTCGCTCTTGCTCAGGCTGGTCTTGAACTCCTGAGTGCAAACAATTCACCCGCCTCGGCCTCCCAGAGTGCTAGGATTACAGGCATGAGCCACCGCGCCCAGCCCATCTTTAAGAATTAAATGTTAGGGCTGGGCATGATGAGTCACGTCTGTAATCCCAGCAATTAGGGAGTCCTAGGCGGGAGGATTGCTTGAGACCAGGAGTTCGAGATCAGGAGTTTGAGACCAGCCAGGGCAACACTGCAGAGAGATCCGTATCTCTGCAATAAATAAAAACGATTAGCTGGGCATGGTGTCACACATCTATAGTCCTAGCTACTTGAGAGGCTGAGGCAGGAGCATCACTAGAGCCCAGTTTACTGTTAAAGGCTGTAAACGAGCTATGATCTCACCACTGCACTCCAGCCTGGGCAACAAAGTGAGACCCTGGCTCTAAAAAGAAGTTAAATCGATCTTTATGAAGAGCAAATCTCTGATTTTGTCAGCCCCACCTCTTCCCCAAACGGGCTTCCTGCATGGTGCCATGAAGACCTATCCAATAGCGAACTGTTTTCCAAACCCGAATGGAAATCCAGAAATCCAGAATGCTTTCTACCTTGTGCAATGAGACTGCATTATCATTGGAATGTAAATGTTCTATCTAATCAAAGTGACATCTTACTTTGATTTATTGCTGCCTTACTTTTCTTTCAGGGTCATCTATTTCTCTTTTCTCCTATCAGGAGGAGGGCAGGTTGGTGGGGTACTAGGCATTCAGCACAGAATGAAACATGATAATTGTTACCATCCCTAGGGACAGGGACATCAGCTGACATAATACGTCCTATGCTTACTAAGGCAAGCTCCGCTGAACCAGGCTAGAGTGGAGTGACACTGTGTAATGTACTCCAATATAGTGTAGCTAATGCCGAAAGAGAAAAGTGGGAACTGTCTCCTGAAATCTGCTCCAGGTACATGAAAAATTCTAAGGAGAACAAAAGTGACAAATCCCTACAGTATGTCACATTTTTATTTCCTGAAGATGGAAGGTGCCACAGCATGCTATCCATCTTTGGGGAGACTGAATAAAACATCTCTGAGTCACCAATTTAAAGAGACTTCACTTTAAACATATAAACTTGATCCTATGCCTGATATTACAGATTGAGCTTTCTAGTTGTCCTGGAACCTAAACAACTAAAAAATTTTAAAGTATTTCTAACTTTTTAATTGAATTGTCTAAAATAACTAATCATGGATTAGGTCAGCATTACAAAACACATCTTCTGGATACGTGAAAGCAGAGGTAGAAGACCCAGCTTGGTTATGATGTGGCAGAGCCTAGTGGTTAGCAGTGTAGGTTCTAGAGTCAGACAATCTAGCTTCAAATTCTAGCTTTACCATTCTAGTGCTATGTGACCCCACACTTAACCACTCTAAGCTTCAGTTTCCACACTGACAAAATGAGAATACCAATAGTATTTAATATTTACCTGAGAACACTGTGAGCATGCCAGATAATGTATATAAAGCAATTTAGGACAGTGTATGGCTCTTAAGTGAACAGTCAACAACTATTAATGATTACTATTCTAGTGACACCTCCTATTAATGGCTGGGAGTTAAATACTGAAAAGCTGAAACTAGTTACCTATCTTCAAATATGCTAAAATAATAATCATCCCAGTTAGAATATTATTAATATTAAAAATATAGGGCTCTAAGTATGGTGGCACACGCTTCTAGGGAGGCTGAGGCTGGAGGATGGCTTGAGCAGGAGTTTGAGACCAGCCAGAGTAACATAGCAAGACTCCAGCTCTTTCAAAAAAAAAAAAAAAAAAAAATATATATATATATATATATATATAACGCACAGGCGTTGGACAGCCACCTGGTCTGTTTGGTAAACATTTACCCACATGCAAATTATGCACCAGCTCTTCCATTTCCCAGTGAGACACTGAGATGACAACAGACAAATGAAATACAGTACTGTGCTGTATGGTGAAGAATTATACCACTTGGCTGTGTATCTATCTAACTGTCCATTCTTGTTCATTTGAACCCTTTTGTGTTTTTAGAGTCAAGCTTTCAGGCGGTAGTATTAACACATATTAATTTGCAAAGCAGTCCCGAAGCCTGTCCTTCACACTGGAAATACTACAAAGCCCCCATTCTCAGGCTTGTGCTGTGAAAATCTAGCGCTACATCCCCCTTGTGGTCGTGCAGGGTAGTTGCAATGCACCTGAGGAAACCACCAGGAACATCAATCAGATACTGTATGTACCCACAGAATCGTGGTCTTAGACACCCTTTAACATATTAACTGCTATGTGAGTTGTTTTTAACTCATGCTAGTTTTGAGCCCGGTGCCTCATGAAGCATTTGTAACTCTCACACGTCTCCTTACCTTAGGAGCCGTGCGGTGCACAGGCAATTGACCCCGCCATGCTACCTCATGGGTGGCCCCCGGGGCAAAACCCTGCAGTTGGTTCGTGAAAATCTTAATTGTTGATGTTCTTATTGTTACAATTAATATTAACAATTTAATTGCATATAACTCACGCACAGAAAACTATTAATAAAAAATAATAAATTTTTCATTAAATTTGAAAGGATTCTTTTGTTTTTGGAGTTTTTATTCTATTTTCGTAACAAAATACTGTGGCCCCAAGGAAAAAAATTTTTTTTCTAGTGTGGCACTGAATATGTTAAATAACACCATTTGACTCCAGGATTCTTTTGATTAACACTTTGTGACTTTTTAGTGTATGGAGCAAGAAGAAAAACTCTTAAGAGTATCAGCTGAGAGGAGAGGGAAGCGAGAAGAATGCAGTTACTCTAATTATTTTCACCTGCCCTCCTCATTCCCGGTCACACACAACAGAAGGACGTAATGTTTTCTGTTTCTATTTTGCTTTAATGTTTAATATTGTCATTATCTTCTTTTGTATCAGTGTATTGTTTTAAAATATCAATCTCCACAAATAGGAGTCATGAGCCTGTCATTTTGATGGCCTTAGCAAAGCCTACCTCTAAGGGAATTAACAAAAGAAATGAAGATTAGACTAGCAAGGATAATATAGTAATAGCTAACACTTCAGGGAAGAGTATGTGGGAGGATTTTTTAAAACTTTCAGAAACTGCCTAATCTATAACCAATGTTATGTTTGAGTTTTCTGTTTATTTTCTTACTCCCACTTCCATCCCCCTCAGAATGTAAACTCTAGTTATCTTCTTTCCCCCCCCCAACTTCCCCCAACGTTGCCTTCACAATTCCTCCCACAGTGGTGATTACTTATCACTGAGTTTTCTGAAGAAAGAGGTAAGAGTCTGAAGCACGTTATTTCTTTTAAAAGAGGACTTCTGCGTGTTGGCTCCCTGCTAGCACTTTGGGTGGCCCAGTCGGAGGATCGCTTGAAGCCCGGAGTTGGAGACCAGCCTGAGCAAGACTGAGACCCCCTCCTCTCTAGTAGCCAGGTGCACCGCGCCTGTAGTCCCATCTACTCAGGAGGCCAAGGCAGGAAGATGGCCTGAGCCCAGGAGTTCGAGGCTACAGTGAGCTATGATGAGCCCGCTGCGATCTGGCCTGGGCGACCTCAAGATACTGTCCCCTACCCCCAATCCCGCCCCCTGCCAAAAACAAAAACACCCCCAAAAAACTTAAAAGGACGAATTGCTTCACCTCTAAATCAAGTCCAATCTCACTGTAATCAGTTCATTCATGTTTTGCTTTCCCTGTATTCCCACCACCCAGAGGAGTGCTTGACACCTGGTACACACGCCAGTACTTGTTTGTTGAATAAATTAATTCCTTTTCTTAAAAATCTGAAACTGGTCACAGGACAGCGTAGTAACTGACATCTTTCGACCAGTAGGCAGTTTGAAAAGGGCCAGAGGGGCCTCAATCAGGTGTAGTACTGCGGAGCGGGGAAGAGCCTGAGCTCAAGAATTTTTTCTCTTGACGGTTTCCAAAAAAACTTATCCTAACGCAACCAACTGCTTTGTATGAACAAGACGCAGCTTTGTAGCTGGAAACCCGAGACTCCTGTGGTAAAATGTGACACGAATTTGTCCAACGTCTGCCTAGCTAGACGTATTTCAAGTTGGAAACGAAGGGCGGAACGGAGCAACAAACGTTGTGACGTATTCGCTCAACAAAGCCCCAAGACAAAATGGCGTCCTACCTGAGGAGCAGGAACGCAAAACACGCCCACACTCGCGGTACGCGCACGCGCCCGGGCTACGCTCAGGCCAAATTCGCGTGCGCGGGGGCATCCAATGAGCGCTGTAGTTAGTCTCCACACCCGTTTTCCGCCACTCCCCGCGCACATGCACTCCAGGCCCTTAGGCGGATGCCAGTTACGCAGGCGCAACAGTCTCCTCCTTCCGCGCAACTGACGCAAGGAGACTGTAATCGGTTCGCAATTTATCCCGTGTGACCTTGAGTCTTTCCAGCCTCCGAGGACCAGGGCTGTCTGAGATGCTGCCTTCATACGCCTCTTCCTCTCATCAACTTTCACTCAGCCCAGAGCCGCTGCGGCGGGAGCGGGAGGCCGGGATTTTTTCCAAAATCATGCCGCGGAGCACATTATCCATACGCCCTGACTCCGGGAGCGGCAGTCAGGTCGTCTCTGGTCAGGCGGCGAGGGCGGCGCCTCAGCGGAAGAGCGGGCCTTCGGGCCGCAGTGACCAACCCCCGCCCCTCACCCCACGTGGTTAGAGGCTTCCAGAAGCGCAGCCACCACCGCGCCGTACAGCACCCGGCCGCCCGAGCTCTTGTTTGCTGCTTCATACTCCTTCCGTCTAGCCGCCATGATAAGCGCTAGCCGAGCCGCGGCAGCTCGTCTCGTGGGCGCCGCAGCCTCGCGGGGCCCCACGGCCGCCCGCCACCAGGTAGGAAACTGCCCGAGGAGGGCCCAGGGCCTCGGGCCTCAGTGCAGCAGGCTGTGCCCTTCGGGGTCAGAATCTTCCGAGAGAGATCGGGAGGGAAGGAAGCTAACGGGCCTCCCATAGTTAGCGCTGCCGATTCGAGGCCTTGTTCAGGGTTTTGCCTTTGTGTCTTGGGTCTTGCTGAGTCACACCCCTCGCGACCTAGAGCATGGTCTCGTAAATCAGCAGGTAGCGGTCCTCATAGTCTGTTCTGTGGCTAATTGGACAGATTTGGCCGGGGGCGGGGGGAGAGCGAGGGATGCACTCTATCGGGAGAGCCGCTATTTTCATTTTTATTTTAACGTAAGAGGAGGATGGCTCCTCTTCCCTCCGGCAGATATAGTGTGTGCAGTGATCTCAGTAATACAATGAAATAAAGAAAGAAAGCATCTGAACAATAAGTCGAAATCAAATTCCAAACTCTATTCTTTGTGCTCAAGAACATTTTCTCAAAACTTTCGTATGAGATTGTACTCGTTTGTCATTTCAGAAAAAAAATAAACAGATAAGGGGAAAAAGGCCGTGGAATGGTTGCTCGTTATCATTTAAAGTCGAGAACATACACCTTCAGAGAATAGCAATTGTATCTCTCTCTGCGCTCACCTGTGGGCATTAAGGAAGGAGCCGGAAGTTAGGATGTAATAAAGATTTTTTATATTTGTGGAAGGCCACTACTTAAATATACATGTGTATTTTTAACGATTCCACGAAATTAGTGACCTTAGTTCCGTTAAACCAGTTTTATGGCAAGGTCAGGCTAAGTGTCTCCTTCAGGGTTTGCCCCCAGGGAGTATCTGACAGTGTCTGGAGATATTTTAAGTTGTCACAATTTAATGGGGTCTTTACTGGCTTCTAGTGCATAGAGGCCAGGATGCTGCTGAATGTCCTACAATGTGCAGAACAGCCCCCACAACAAAGATTTGGCCCAGAATTAGTAGTGCCAAGGTTGAGAAATCCTACTGTAATGTAGTTTAAGACAATTTTATATTTACTTCTCTTATTTGGAAAACTTGTACTATATTTATTAAATGTTGGCTGTTTTCAGTACCTTAATGCCTCTTATATACAAAGCACTTTTTCATTCCACTATGCTTTATATATGGTAGCTACTCAGCAGAATGAAAATCTCAAACTTTGTGTTCTTTAGAGGAATAACTGGAACAAGCCCAAGTTTTCTTATGTAGTTCATGGCTGAGGCAATTTTTCTTCTTTTTCAGGATAGCTGGAATGGCCTTAGTCATGAGGCTTTTAGAATTGTTTCAAGGCGGGATTATGCGTAAGTATAACTTCATTTCCGCTGAGAGAAAATACATGTTACACCCCCAGAGCAGTGGGCTTTACGTTTGATTAACCATTCCTCTCTGTAATTACCCATTTGTGTTTGTTTATAGATTGTGTAATATGCCACTGTCCATTCTCCTATCAAATATTAATCTCTGAGAATTTTGGTCCGAATATTGTTAACAATAACTATGGTGGTGGTTTAAATGTCTTACAGATCAGAAGCAATCAAAGGAGCAGTTGTTGGTATTGATTTGGGTACTACCAACTCCTGTGTGGCGGTTATGGAAGGTAAACAAGCAAAGGTGAGCGTGATTGGTAGCTAGAACCCAATCTAGCATTTTGTGCCCTTTGCTTTAGGTAAGGGATCCTAAGACCTGATTTACATTTAAAAACTGCTTTTGGTTGCTTAAGACTTGTTGGGTGAACCTTTGTGGTGCTGATAATTGTAGGTATTTGGCTTCCTAGGATAGGAATTAGATTGTCCTCCTGGTATAGGGGTAAGACTACTAACTTACCATTAGGAGGAGTTGGAATGGCTTGCACTATTCTTGCTCTTGTAACCAAAGTCCTGCATTTTTGTAAGTTAGTTGAATCAAGATTGGAAGTGCAGGAACAGACTTCTTAGAAGTAAGTGGAACTCTACATCTTTTTTTTTCTTTTATATTTTTAAAAGTGTCATCTTTGCGCGGGGGGCCATGCTAATCTTCTCTGTATTGTTCCAATTTTAGTATATGTGCTGCCAAAGTGAGCACAGAACTCCACATCTGAAGTAAAGCATGGCCTTTGCAGCTTCTTGCTATCCTTACTCTGTACATGAAACCTTTATTTCTACTGGGTTCTCATCACTATTTAGAGCACCTGGGATTCTCCTTCCATTCATGGCTATTCCTGCTTTTCATGCTTCCTATTTCCCCAACCCCATACCCTCTTCTGAACTATCTAGAGACTACTTATCTCATTTTTTTGTACAAAGAGAAGCCCTGATTTGTGCTTCTTGGCATTGTTTTCTATATGCCTGAAATTTGCAGCTGCCACAAAAAAATTTAAAAATAGATTTAGTTCTCAATATGGAAAGAAAGGTTACCTCATCCCAACATTGAGTATGAAAGACCTGATCTATAGTCTTTGTCCCATTTGTTATTTTTAGTTAGAAATAGTTTCAAAGTAAATAAAGATGTCAGGGTACCTTAAATATTTTCTGTCGTCAATATTAGGTATTTATTGTATCAGCATTCACAGCATTAAAGCATGCTGATTAGTATTGTTCTCAAGCATTCATTTAGTAACTTGAGACCTATTTTAATGAAACAAAAGCTACTAATGATAACTAGGATTTTATTCTCGTCTTATGTTGGGAATTTTAGGTGCTGGAGAATGCTGAAGGTGCAAGAACCACCCCTTCAGTTGTGGCCTTTACAGCAGATGGTGAGCGACTCGTTGGCATGCCCGCCAAGCGACAGGCTGTCACCAATCCAAACAATACATTCTATGCTACCAAGCGCCTCATTGGCCGCCGATATGATGACCCTGAAGTACAGAAAGACATGTGAGTAATAGCAAAGGCACAGTTATTTGCAAGGGCCGCACAGAAGAATCTTTGAGCACGTTGATCAGGATCCTTGGAGCACCTTATTTTAAGCACTTTATGTACTGTCCCTTGGAGAAATCTATGCCCTTATCAAAAGGGTAACTCCTTTAAAAATTTCATTTTTGCTTTCACAGTTTAGGCGTTGGGTATGTATTGACATGATAGATGAAGATTTTTGAGGCATTCCTGAATTCTGTGATTCACTGTTGAACACACAAGGCAGTGATGGCATAGGTTCCATCATGTGTTGATCAAGATAGGTGAAAAAAACTTGGTTTTGCGTTTTTCAAATTAGAAATGCTGGAAGCATAGAGTTTCCTCTGTAAATTTTTCTTTTTAAAAAACAGCTTTATTGATTTCTGATTTGTGAATGGAATGTGAATTCATTTGAATGGAATCATGTGGACTTCTGTGACTGGCTTCTTTCACTTAGTGTAATGTTTTCAAGGTTCGTCCATGTTGTAGCATGTATCAGTATTTCATTCCTTTTTATGGCCAAATAATATTCTACGCTATGATTATATACCACATTTTGTTCATCCATGTGTCAGGTGATGGACATTTGGGTTGTTTTTATCTATTTGGGGGTTTTTTAGCTGTTAATGAATAATGCTGTCATAAACATTTGAATATAAGTTTTTGCGTGGAAATATGTTTTCATTACTCTTGGGTGGATACCTAGTAAAATTGCTGGACCATATAGTAACTGATTCATTCTCAAACGGAACTGCTAGACAGACTTTCTTCCAAAGCAGCTGCAAAAATCTTTTGCTTGGTGTGAAGGAAAGTGTTCAGCTTTCATTGGGATGTTTTTTACATGTTACTGATTGCTTTCTAAAGATTTTCATTAAATGAATTCATAAAGTTATCATTTGTTGGCCATGTGTTTCTTGGGGTGGAAGATGGCACATTTGTGGCGTATGATAATACTGTCATAGTAGATTGCACTGGCTAGTTTTCTCTGATACAATTTTTGTGTCTTTTAGTAAAAATGTTCCCTTTAAAATTGTCCGTGCCTCCAATGGTGATGCCTGGGTTGAGGCTCATGGAAAACTCTATTCTCCAAGTCAGATTGGAGCATTTGTATTGATGAAGATGAAAGAAACTGCAGGTGAGTGGATTTAGTTCACATCTAGGAAAGTTCAGAGAACTGGATGTTTCCTTTGAGATCACTAGCTCCACACTCCAGCGTCCTGTAGATGAGTCTCTGGTGCCTTTTGTACAGAAAATTTAGGAATGGCAAAACTTTGTTACTCTTCATACTTTGTCTGCAGACTCTTTTTTCCGGTAGGAGGTAATCTCTGTATTGAAACCCAGAAGACTACACATTAAGTTTTTGTCACTGTTAGGTAAACTCATAACTTTCCATTTCAAGAGACTAGTGGCTGTTTTAAGTCTAAAGGTCATTGTAGTTTGGTGAACCTTCACTAAAATGTTAAAGGTGAGGTCTTGAGTTTTTAACCAGTATCTTTAATTGGAGTGTTTTGCTGCAAGATAACTTGCTGAAAAACTGATGCATGTTGTCTGTGGCTCCAAAAGAGGATAACACAGGTTGTTAAGCTACATTAATTCTATTGCCTGTTTTTTCTGATAGAATCCCATGATTGAGTTTCATTCTTTGATTCTTTTCCAGAAAATTACTTGGGGCACACGGCAAAAAACGCTGTGATTACAGTACCAGCTTACTTCAATGACTCCCAGAGACAGGTAAGGTCAATTAGCATTCTTATTCACAAAAAGTAGTGGTACCTGGACACAAGGGTAGAAAAAAGCTTTTTTTGATTTCTCTAGGCCACTAAGGATGCTGGCCAGATATCTGGACTAAATGTGCTTCGAGTAATTAATGAACCCACAGCTGCTGCTCTGGCCTATGGTCTAGACAAATCAGAAGACAAAATGTAAGTTTGTGCAGTAAATTTCACCTGGATGTGTGCAATTAAAGTCATGGAGCCATAAGGCTTATCCTAAATGATCATCTTGATTTCTTAGTGTTTGAGCCTTCTACTTAGATTAAAAATATACTGCCTTTACCTTTTTCAAGGCTGTATGGTCTGTACTTTTTATTCATTTCAAGATCATTCCTTTGTTTGTTTACTTTTGGGCTATGGTAATTTTTCTTTGCCTTGGTATGAATGTTGGTAAGTATTTATACAAAACTATGGTTAAATTCTGTCTTTAAAATTGAGTTTTGTGCTGGTGCATGCCTGTAGTCCCTGCTATTCACTAGGCTGAGGCAGGAGGATCACTTGAACCCAGGAGTTTGAGGTTGCTGTGAGCTGTGATGGATGCCACTGCATTCTAGCCAGGGTAACAGAGCAAGACCCTGTCTCAAAGTAAAAATATGTTTCATTTCATCTCTGCGTATGCAGTGTACGTGTTACCTATTAGGGCCACATGTTAGATTTGTCACTTAGGCAGTTGTCAGATTTTTATAATAATTGTATACCTCGGGAAAATAGCTACATTTATCTTCATTTGTTTGTTGAAATTTATGCCCTTGTTACAGGTTTTGTTCCTTAAGGTGTTCTTGCTTTCTTGCTTTCTAGCATTGCTGTATATGATTTAGGTGGTGGGACTTTTGATATTTCTATCCTGGAAATTCAGAAAGGAGTATTTGAGGTGAAATCTACGAATGGAGACACTTTCTTAGGTGGTGAAGACTTTGACCAGGCCTTGCTACGACATATAGTGAAAGAGTTCAAGAGAGAGGTTGGTTACCATTGTGGTTAATATGTAGACATTGGGATATTGAGAGTTTCTTTTTTTAGATTGCTGTTTGCTTTGTTTACAGTTTTTGTGCCCTTAATAAAGCACTGACATAATTGCACTTAGGGTTCATGGATGGATTTACCTATTCTGGTTTTTGTAGATTCAGATTAGGAACAAACGAGACATATAACTATATGGCATGCAGTATACAATATTGGAAGAGGAATTTTAAACTAGAATCCTAGGGCTGGAAAGAATTGACCATCTGTTCAGCTCACTTATTCTAGGCATAGATAATCTTTTCAGAATAGGCTGTTTTTTTCCCCCTACCAATCTTTAAGGGTAATAAATAGTAATTCATGCTTGCATATAAAGGTATGACTCCATTTTGTACTGTTCCACCTTATCAGTGCAATTTAAATATTCATCACTCCACTAATGCTAGTATTGTACATCTTCACTTTGTAGACCGGAGTTGATTTGACCAAAGACAACATGGCACTTCAAAGGGTGCGGGAAGCTGCTGAGAAGGCTAAATGTGAACTCTCCTCATCTGTGCAGGTGAGACATGGAAAAATCCTAGCAGTCTTGATACATACTTTGAGCTTGAGTTTATCTGAATAGCATACTGTAATTGGCCTAATGTCAGTTTAGTCTTTTTACAGTTTTCTGGTTGGTAAAACCTTTGGTATGAGCACAGGAATAGTATGGCCTTTAGTTTTTTATGAATGAGCTTGAAAATTTGTAACTACCCCAACCAGAGGTTGTATGTACTGGAGCTAAGTAAGTACATTAAGATCCAAATGACAGTGGACATACATTTGTTTGCCTTTAAGTTAAAGACATCTATTTTAAAATCTAGCAGCATATAAAACTAAAATTACTGGCCTGGAAAAACTGCTGTCTTCACTTAACTGAACACACTTCTCCGTGCAAATTGTGTAAGTCTCTAATTATCTCTCATTTAATAATTTGGATCACCAGTCTAAAAAATGAGCTGTGAAAGCTGGCTCAAGTCTGAGGTATATACACCTGTGCACATTTCTCTCCTGGGCATCAGATTTGCCTAGCCACTCTTTAAGGCATCAGTTTGTTTGGCTCCAATTCTGAGAGGTGAAGCTTCACTTAACTACCAAGAGTAGAACTGTACAAACTATGTTATATCTGAGTTGGAGACCCACCCCCTAAGATGTAAGGCAGCGGATCTATTTCCAATTTCTTGAGTGACAGCAGGAAGAGCAGAGCTGTGACTAGTTGTTAGTTTGATCTCCCACGGGGAAGAGGTATTTATAGCAGTTGTCATTGTGTTGGTAAAGTGGTTGCTGCTAATTAACCTTCAGTCAAACCTGGATATTTTTTTTGTAAGTAGCTGTGAGGACTAACAAAATTGTACACTAATCCATAGTGTTGATCATGTTACTTTGTCCTTGCTGTCACATGAAGTGGCAGAACTTTGCAACATGATGGTTAGAGTTGGGGTTGAAATTTGTGGAGCTGGCAAAAGATAGCCTGTAATTCTTATCAGGGATTTGACACTGGGTGGGGGGTATTGTAAGAGATTGGTTGGTTGGGTTTTAATTAGCATGGCTGTATCCTAGTGATAGGCATTTGGCTTGTTTCCCACCTTTTAGCTATTGCAGCAAGGTGTATTGAGGTCCCCTGTACATTCAGACGTACAAGGTGATTGTAAACCTATATGATAAATTCTTAAAATATAACTCCTCATGGTGTTTATATGTGGTTTGGGAAAGTGGACATTAATTATAACGTTATATTAATAAATGTCAAACCAGAAGTGATGTAGAGGTTAAGAGTGATGGTTCTGCTGATAGTCTGATAGGGTTTAATCCCCATTTCATCACTTACCTGTGATCTTGGATGAATTACTTTACATTTCTGTTTCCTTGGCTACAAAATAAGGATAATAGTGATACCTTTCCCCCTAGAGTTGTGATTACCAAATTAATAGATATAATGTTATTGGGAAAACTTGTAGTAAATAGTACTCTAGATATGTTGCTATTGATGTAACAAATTATTAAAAGGCTGTTACATTTATAATTATAAAAAGGAACCCAAAAGAGGTGTTCAGCATAACAAGGATAGCATCTGAGAGATGAGTTGACCAGGAAGGGTGGGGTGGGCAGTAAGTATAAGGCTCTGCAGTAAGACTTGAGAAAGGGCCAGCAGTGGCTAAAAGGGCAGAGTGCATATTGGCAGGGGTGGGATGAGGATGGGGGTTAGCAAGCATGGAAGATGAGGCTAGAGGCTTAGTAGATTTGGAATTTGGTGTCTGTCCTGAGATAAGTAAGTACAAATCCCAGAAAAGTTTTAAATTGGGAATAGTAATGTGGTCAAGTTTTGATTTGTGGAAAGTTCTCTGGCTTGGGCTGGAGAAATGTTTGGTAAGGGGTCCTGCAGCAGAACATACCTGAATGGATGTGGGAAGACACGGTGAGCCTGTTGTAAACATGTGGTGAGAAAGGACTTACTTGGACAAGAATATAAGAGTGAGAGATAAATGGTTGAATTTGAGAGAGAGCAGGACAAAACATTGTGATGGACTGGCTGCAGAGAAGGTTGAGAGTTGGTAGTGCTGGAGTTTTTCAGACTGCTATTAACTTTTAGTGTTTAGAGCTGGGCTACTAGAGTAGCCACATGTGGATATTTGAATTAATTAAAATTAAAATTGAAAGCTTCTCAGTTATGCTAGTTTTTCAAGTGCTTATCAGTCATATGTGGCTAGTGGTTGCTGAATTGAATGAATAGCACAGATAAAGAACACTTTCGTTGTCATAGAAAGTTCTACTGGATAGCATTTAAATAATTCTATTTTCTGATTTGGTTTATT
This sequence comes from Eulemur rufifrons, assembly GCF_041146395.1. NCBI lineage: Eukaryota > Metazoa > Chordata > Mammalia > Primates > Lemuridae > Eulemur > Eulemur rufifrons. The sequence goes on along the minus strand of NC_090992.1, from coordinate 5,559,643 downwards.
AACATTTTGCAAAGAAAGGAGGACATTGTCAATAGTATTCTTTAAACATTGATATTTCTATAGATAGTGTTAACTGATTATTTCGTTATTTATTAAGTATTTAAATGTCTATAGTGCTTTCTCCTGAAGAAAGGTGGTTAAGGGATTCACTCTATTCTACACATCTTGATCTCATGCCTTACTGGGATTTGTGATTTATTAAATACTGGATTTTACATGATGTGACTATCAGCTGCACTCCCATGGATGTGATGGCCATAAAAAAGCCAGTCCTTACACTTCTCTTATTAAACGTTTCTGAAGCTTTCTTACCACTTAGAAACTTCCTGGAACTTAGAAGGCCCAGGGTTGATGACAGGTTCTTTGGTTCAGAGCCTGCCTTTATTTTTTCTTCATGTACATAGGATATTTTTAAAACTTGGTGAAAGAAAACTTTAGTAGTGTGATTGTTCTTGTTGTTGCTCTACTGTTGCCATCTTGAAGTGCATGCTCATGTATGTATTTTTTTAATACATTTTATTCTTTAGAGTAGTTTTAGGTTTATAGGAATTAGAGCAAGAATGTACAGATGGTTCCTAAATACTTCCTCTCCCTGCTCCCCCTGCATAGTTTTCCCTATTAGTATCTTGTATTAGTGTGGTACATTTGTCACATTTGATGGGTCAATGTTGAACGTTATTATTAATCAAAGTCCATAGTTCACATTAGGATTCCCTTTTGGTGATGTACATTCTATGGGTTTTGCCAAATGCATAATGTCATGTATCTACCATTGCAGTATCATACAGAATAGCTTTACTGCCCTAAAAATTTTCTGTGCTCTACTTATTCATCCCTCCCTCCCCTCAACCTCTGGCAACAACTGATCTTTTTACTGTGTCTCTCTGGATATTTTTATTTCGATAGATTTAGGGGTACAGAGGCTTTTGGTTACATGGATCAATTGTGTATAGTGGTGATATCTGGGTTCTTTAGTGTGCCCATCACTGAATAGTGTACATTGCACCTGATAGGTAGTTTTTCTTCCTTCATCCCCGTCCCACCCTCCCTGCTGTGTGATTCTTAATGAATGTTTAGTGGCAGAATAGTTCTTAGCAAGGATTTTTCCTGTTTGTCTATTTTTATTGTTAATAACTATAGATCTCATTAAAACAGATTCTATAGTGTTTCTTTTTGGGGAGATAAGAGGTTGCATCTTAGAGTCACTGTCTTTGGTAGCTGTTTACATTTAAAGTAGGTCTAACCCTCCTTGTAGCTTTCCAAGTCTTCCTGTCCTAGGGAGTAGTCTTATTTCAATTGACATAATAAGCTTAACCACCATTGGTTTCCCCACAGACATACAATTAAACATTTCCTTTGCAGACCGACATCAACTTGCCATATCTTACGATGGATGCTTCTGGACCCAAGCATTTGAATATGAAGTTGACCCGCGCTCAGTTTGAGGGGATCGTCACTGATTTAATCAGGAGGACCATTGCTCCATGCCAGAAAGCTATGCAAGATGCAGAAGTCAGCAAGAGTGACATAGGAGAAGTGATTCTTGTTGGTGGCATGACTAGGATGCCTAAGGTATGGCTGCATGGTTTTCTTGTCATGGAGAGAAGAGAGGGCCAGTACATAATGTCTTTTTGGGACAAGTGGCTTATGTTGTCTATGGACATGAATGTGTGGCCTATTCTGCCAGAGTGCCCTAAAAGGGGGAAGAGATTATATCCTCAGTAAAAGAGTTCTTTTCAGCCTTTTTAAATTAAAGAATATAAGACCCGGTGCGGTGGCTCACACCTGTAATCCTACCACTCTTTGGGAGGCCGAGGCAGGAGGATCACTTGCAGCCAGGAGTTTGAGACCAGCCTGAGCAAGAACAAGATCTCTCTACAAAAATTAGAAAAATTAATTGGGCGTGGTGGCGCATGCCTGAAGTCCCAGCTACTCGGGAGGTTGAGGCAAGAGGATCACTTGAGCCCAGGAGTTTGAGGTTGCAATGAGCTATGATGATGCCACTGCATTCTAGCCCAGGAGACATAGTGATCCTGAACTGAGTCTTGTAGAATTTTTAGGAATGAAACAGTTTGAAGCCAGAGATAGCTTAAAACCTGGGTACTAATTAGCCCCTACGGAGTCTTGGGCCTGGGTCTTTGTAGCATAGGACCTGGGGTTTATTTTTCTATCTCTTCAACAAAGATTTGTGCAGTGATGCATTTTATTCATCAACACATCATTCTGAAAGCACAAATGTGTAGAATGCTAATGACTGAGCACAAACCTGTTCGTTGAAGGTACGATTCTTCCTTGGTAGCCTAAATAGAATTATTTTGGTCCTGAGTTAGTGATCTTGTTATTTTCTTACTTTTCCATTGAAATACATGGGCTTAGGAAATATGTACAAAATGAACCTGAAAAAAAAAGACTCTGGGCCAAGCAGATAACTTTATGTTAATAAATTATCGTAGATACTATACAAATATACTTTTCTTTACCCCTAGCATAACATACAGAACGGAAGAATATGCCCCACATTAGCGACAGTTTTGAATTGTTACTACAGCTTCCTTTGTTTTTTAGTTGATAATATAGAAGAGGACTTGGACTATACAATTTCTAAGTCCCCTTGCCTTGCACTCTCTGTTTTAAATGATTTGTAGGAGTATAAAGTGTGTGAGTGTTATAAGATCATTAACAGGAATTCAATTATGAAATAGTAATTTGAGTAAACATTCTTGGATCTGAGTCAACTTGTCTTTGAGATTTGGCTGGGAGCTTAGGACATGTGCTGTCTTCTGTTCTTCTCAGACAGTTTGCCTGTGTGTTGGGTGACAGGTTCTTTTTCCTTGATGCTCAGGTTCAGCAGACCGTGCAGGATCTCTTTGGCCGAGCCCCAAGTAAAGCTGTCAATCCTGATGAGGCTGTGGCCATTGGAGCTGCCATTCAGGGAGGTGTGTTGGCCGGTGACGTCACAGATGTGCTGCTCCTGGACGTCACTCCCCTATCTCTGGGTATTGAGACTCTGGGAGGTGTCTTTACCAAGCTTATTAACAGGAACACCACTATTCCAACCAAGAAGAGCCAGGTACGAGCCATTCCTCCCTACCTTGTCACACAGGAATTAGGTTCTGTGAGGGATGTGACTGCTGCAGCCACCTTTGTAAGCTATAGAATACTTTTGTGTTGTAGTTCAGACTAGTTGACTGTGGGTGGTGAGAATGTCATATTTTGTGGTTTCTTGTTTCTGGAAAAGTTCTTACATGTCAGCTAGCAGTGATGATTATAGGGAGGACATGAATAGTCTCTCCTTCACGTAATTAACACGATCTGGTAAAAGGAGTCTTTCCTATGGAACTGAATTCCCTGGGGTCTTCTGTTCTCAAATACAGTAAAAAGAATATGGTGGGTGGCTCACACCTGTAATCCCAGCATTTGGGGAGGCTGAGGTGGAAGGATGTCTTGAGGCCATGAGTTCAAGCTCAGCCTGGTCTACATAATGAGACCCCATCTCTAGAAGAAATTTTAAAAATTAGCTGGACATGGTGGCACGTACCTGTAGTCCAGCTGCTTTGGGAGGCTGAGATAGCAGAGTCGCTTGAGCCCAGGAGTTCGAGGCTGCAGTGAGCTATAATTTTGCCACTGTACTCTAGCCAGGGCAGCAGAGCAAGATCCTATCTCAAAAAGGAAAAAAGAATAGCCTAGCCAAGACTTAGGGGACTGTGTTCGACTTATGTTAAGACAAATGATGGGGGTGGGATGGGGGTACTGAGATAATAAGCAGGGTTATTGGAACATGGCTTGGTCTTGGATTAAGAATTATTTCCTGACTTTCCCACTCTTGATTAAAAAAAAAAAAACACAAACTATAGCTATTGCTATATTTGTGCAGTGATGTATTTGTCAACACATCATTCTGAAAAAATGTGTGTGATGACTTATGTGACTGAGCACATAATATCTCCTGTCTCTGATCCCTGTTTCCCCAGAGGAGCATGTTTCAACATTTTAGCTCCTTCTCTTGGGGCCTTCTGTGCTAATGCTGCATCTTTGTACAATGCATTTGCTTAGTTGAGACAATAGCTATTGTATGCCCTTTTTGCTGTACTAATCCTACTCTGATTCCCTGTAAAGACATAAGCTTTTGTTCTGAAATAGTGTAAATTAGGACCCTTCCAATGTTAAGATTGAAATTTCTTTCTCTGGCTTGCATTTTGTGTGTATAAGGAGAGGAGTTCAATCAGATTGCCAATCCAGGAAGTTTCCTTCCTTCCTAGGTGTTTTCTACGGCTGCTGATGGACAGACTCAAGTGGAGATTAAAGTATGTCAGGGTGAGAGAGAGATGGCTGGAGACAACAAACTTCTTGGACAGTTTACTTTGGTAGGTATCGTGAATCCTGAATATTGTGCTCCTCAGTCTCTTCACTGTATACACTACTCTAACCCCTAAAAATACTAGTATAAACTGCTGAGACGCACATGTATACTGTGTTATCTTGAGAAGAAGATGTGCAGATGAATTCCCGTGGCCTCAGTTTTTACCTGGAAGCATTGCTTGTTCCTTGTGCCTTAGGAACTTCATGAAGAAGTTTATAAGACTGCTGGGTGTGGTGGTGTGTGCCTATAATCTCATCTACTCAGGAAGCTGAGGCAGAAGGATCGCTTGAGCCCAGGAGTTTGACACCAGCCTGGGCAACATAGCCAGGCCTTGTCTCAAAAAAGGAGCGGGGGAGACAAGTTTCAAGTATTTTTCTGCCTGATTCTGTGTAGGTGGCAAAATAATTTTTTTAAAAAAGTTAAGAGCCAGGAAAATGTTTTGAATCAATGCTAACTCAGAAATTCCTGATTACTCATTTAAAAGACATTTGATATTTATTACTGGTTTCTCATTACCACTGCTTACTGGTTCTTGGTGAGGTGAACAATAGTGAGGAGGTTGCTCTCATTCACTGTCCCTAGGTACATATAGCCGTTATGGTTACCTGCTATAGCTAACCTTCACGGGTATAAGCCCTGTTGATTTCAGGCAGCAATGAAATTACTGCCCTCACAATGTTTTTATAACATTAAGTAAAAGGTATCACTTATTCCCCCCAGGAACCAAGTGACTTCACCAGAAGACCATATAGATTGGGAAATAACACTGGACCCCTCTGTAAGAGGAACTTACTATGGATATTTACTTATTTATTTTAGATTGGAATTCCCCCAGCCCCTCGTGGAGTCCCGCAGATTGAAGTTACATTTGACATTGATGCCAATGGGATCGTACATGTTTCTGCTAAAGATAAGGGCACAGGACGTGAGCAGCAGAGTAAGTCCCCTTGTTTCTAAGGGACCTCTGTTGGGAAATAGACCATCTTCTTAGGCATATCTTTTCCTCCTGAGCCTTGTGGGGGAGGATGATGAGTCTTTTCCTCCCTTTTTTCCTTAGTTATCAGAGTCATTTTTACAAGTGTAGTGTTCATTCCCGCCCCCTCCCCCCCAAAAAAACCCAGGCAAGAACTGACCCTCTGGATTGCTGAGGGTTCTGTGGGTGGGCAGGCAGGCTATTTGGTCTTGGTTTTATTTTGCTTATTATAGAACAGTAGGGTATTCCTTTTCATAATTTGCATCAAGCTAGGTTACTAAGAGCAAGAGTACTTCTCTTAATAGAGGAAGAAGAGGCATATAATTTTACCTATGAACTAATGAGATGCCTTACTTTTACTACAGTTGTAATCCAGTCTTCTGGTGGATTAAGCAAAGATGATATTGAAAATATGGTTAAAAATGCAGAGAAGTATGCTGAGGAAGATCGACGAAAGAAGGTGATTACTTTTTGTCTTTCTCTGAGCTGCTTAATCTTAGTAAAGCTGGGACATCAAAGTGGGAGTTTAGACATGTCAGGTTGGAGGTAAGATAAAATATAAGATCAGTCCATTCCTTCTCCATTGCTTATAACTTAGGTGTAGAATGTCTCTTATCTTTTCAGTTTCTCCTATTAAAATTCTTAAGTCACAGAATGTAGCTCGAGTCTCTCTCAAAGCTATTCCAGACTACTCAGACTGGTGATTTCTCCCTCCACTCTATTTTACTCTGTAAATGTATGTAGCAGATGGTTTATTGTCTTGGTCAGTATGGACATTAGGCAGATTTTGGTTGGTTGGAAAGCCCTCATTTATATGAAACTTCTAATTTCTCTAAGGAACGAGTTGAGGCAGTTAATATGGCTGAAGGAATCATTCATGACACAGAAACCAAGATGGAAGAATTCAAGGACCAATTGCCTGCTGATGAGGTGAGTTTTATTTTAAAGTAAGAGGTTGCATGTATTGTCACCAGTGTCAATGAAGTTGATATTTTTGTGGCTCTTGATAGAGGTTTAGATCTTTAAAAGTTTCTGAATAGTACTTGTACATGTAATGGCACAGGAGACTTGGAAAAGTGAGGATTTTTGTATGCATGTGTGGTTTTTTTTGTTTGTTTTTTTTTTTAAGTGCAACAAGCTAAAAGAAGAGATTTCCAAAATGAGGGAGATCCTGGCTAGAAAAGACAGCGAAACAGGAGAAAACATTAGGCAGGCAGCATCCTCCCTTCAGCAGGCATCACTGAAGCTCTTCGAAATGGCATACAAAAAGGTACAAGGCCTGAAGCGTGTTTTTTGGTTCTAATTTGATCTTAATGTCACTGCTCTTGATTACTGTCACTGGTGGCTCCCTCCATAGCCATTTATGGAATTGAGAGTATTGGAGTTGGAAACATCTTCCTGCCTTTGTGATTCTACCTTGGGAGTGGGGGTAGTGTCAAAGGGAAACAATCACAAAAACTACCCATAGGGTACAGGGGCTGGGAGAATGGAATAGAGGTGCAGGATGAGGACTATGTGGTTCCTTCGTTTTGCATTTCAACAGAGGAAACATTAAATTTGAGTGGCTTTCATATTTTCTTAACAGATGGCATCTGAGCGAGAAGGCTCTGGAAGTTCTGGCACTGGGGAACAAAAGGAAGATCAAAAGGAAGAGAAACAGTAGTAAATTTTGGAGCCAAAAGGACAACATGAAGCTTGGGAGTGAAGGGACTTCCTGAGCAGAAATGGGCAAACTTCAGTCTTCTTACTGTGTTTTTGCAGTATTCTATATATAATTTCCTTAATTTGTAAATTAGTGACTGTTAGCTAATGATCATTTAATGGGCAATAATTCCAACAGTACAAAGTTCACAATGTTCTGTCCCTAGCCTGTCATTTTTCAGCTGCATGTAGAAGGGTTTGGAGACTTAACATTGTTTTGTGCTGAAGTGGCCATATTTTCAAGGGATGAAACCATCTCACACACACAGTGAAGGTAGCCATAGACTGGGGATGAGATCTTTTTCTAGTTAGCCAAGTACTGCTGTGCTGGCATGTGTGTAGATGGGGTCCATCATCTGAGGCCTTGCAAGGCAAGCCAGCTGTGCCATGTTTGTCGATGGGGCAGAAGAAGCTAGAACAATGGAAAAACTAAGCTTATTTATGTTAGGTACAGTTGTTAACGGCAGTAATGAGGCTCCCTGACTTTCCTGAGGCATACTTTTCTAGCTACTTTCTGGCTTGTCTGGCACCTACATCATTGATGATTGTTCTTTTTGACCCAGTCTGGATTTTTTTAAGAAAATAAATATGAAAAGCAGTTTGATCTCATTTGTGAGGGGTAAGGACCCGAGAGTTAGCTTCAGGAATATGACATGACTCACACTTCCTATATTTCCCAAGAGGGCAAATATAAGATTTTCTGGTACTAGCTAAAAATGCAAATAAATTCAAGATTTGGAAAGGCTAGTGTATAATGAAATAATAAGCCATAATCACCATAGGCAAATCTGGTTATAAGGGTGGTTTTTTTTCCTTTACCTCTTATAGACCTTAGATTTGGAATCTTAAAATAGTCCCTAGATCTCTAGCATAAAAACCAGGGCTGCTGTTTTCTAGTAGCTTTCAGTTCTGAGTAGCAAAAACCAAGCCAGAATTCTGGTTTACATTAAAAAAAAAAACCTAGCATGTAGTAATAAGTCCTAAGTCCATTGATTTCAAAGCTCAAAAATAATAGGAACCCAGATTCTTTCCCTATTCTTTTCTTCCATCTTCAGTGTACTTGCTTGTCCCAAATTCTTTGATGTAGTTCTAATTATTACATGCTGACAACTTAAACAGAAAAGTGACTATATCATTCTTGTATTACACTAAGTGTTAGAATTACTTTTCAGAGCCAGGTATGGTGTTGTGCATCTGTAAGTTCCAGTTTCCCAGGAGGCCGAGGTGAGACAATCCCTTGAACTTAGGAGTTCAAGACCAGCCCGGACAACAGAGCAGGAGACCTTATCTTTCACAAAAAAGAAAATTCATGTATTTTCAAAAATCAATATAAGAATTCAATTTAATGTTCTAGTGTGAAAGAAGTGATTTAGACAATAACATTCCTGGGAAATTCACTGTTAAACACCCATGTAAAAGATTCTTGGGATTCATGTGAAAAGTAAATTCGAGGCTGAGGTTTTCAGCCATGTTGATACTTGATGGGAATGTCGTGGGATGTGTAGTAATTCGTCATCATGAAGTTTTATGGTGTATGAGAAGATACTTAGCATTTTTGGTTAGCCCCTGCCCACTGAATGCCTCTACTACCTCCCAATCACTATGACAACTAAAAAAGCCCTCTAGGATTTCCCAAGTACCCCAATTAAGAACTACTGCCTTTTATTAGTCAAGATTCATCCTTGGGAAAAGGGAGAGGAGTCAAGTTTCCCCTGAGTAAAAGCTCTGGTTTCTATTAGAAAGGGAGAAGAGCTGCTAGGTACCTGTAGGCAACCATCTCAGCTGCCCCATGGATAGTAGAGAACACGGTATTTGTTAGCTACCAATAAAGTTGATGGTATTGCAACTGGCTTTGAAAGGTGGTGTTAGGATTTCCCAGAGAAAAAGAGCCAATAGGATATATATCCAGGATGAGATTTACCATAAGGAATTGGCTCACACAGTTATGGAGGCTGAGAAGTCTCACAGTCTATCTGTAAACTGGAACCCCAAGGAAAATTGCTGGTATAAAATTCCAGTCACCAGGAACACTAAAGGTGTAAGTCCTAGTCAAGGTTAGAAGATGATGGATGGATGTCTTTAGCAGGCAGAGAATTCCAGCCCTCTTCTGCCCGTTTATTTTTGTTCTGTTTGGACCCTTAACTGTTTGGATGATGCCCACTCGTGGGAGAGAGCGATACGCTTTACTCCAAGCTATTGCTGCTCTCTTCTGGAGAGAGCAACAGAAATGTTGAACCAGCTAGCTATCTGTCATCCTACGGCCAAACTGACACACAAAACTATCACAAATGATTTTGCTTTATTCTTTAATAACGTCTCCCTTTTCTGGTTATATTTGCTTGATTAGATCCCAAAAGGATCTTTTGATTTCCCTCTTTTTAAGCAAGCGGTCTTTCCAGTTTCAAAATAAATGTTTCTATGGTTGCTTGAACCAAAAAAAATCCTGGAGTCAACAAATCTTAATTTTCAAAAGTACATCCACACTCACCATCTCCCCCCTCCAACTTGGGTTATTTCTAGTTTTAACTGGTCTTCCTACTTAGAGCTTTACTATCTTGGCCTTTTCTCACAACAGATTGTCACTCCTCTGCTCAAAGATCTCCCCAAAAGTCTACAGGCTCCAGTGATCTGGCCCCTGTATCTCTTCCTACCACCTTTCTCTGAATTTTATCTGTTCCTTTGCCCTTGGAATAGTAATCCCACCAAGATTTCCACTTGGATCACCCCTCACTTTGTTCATAAGGTGTAAAATAGCTACCCCCTCAAGTTCCTGTCATTTCTTTTTTGAGACAGTCTCGAAATTTTCAAGCCTATTTTTAGAAAAGCTATAATGAGCATGTATGTATACACTTTTCATACAGATTCACCAAGTAGCATTTTGCCATGGTTGCACATCTGCAGTGCTGTTTTATGCTTTGTGAACATCATGACATTTCACCCTAAATATTTCAGCATGCTTTTTTTTTTTTTTTTTTTGAGACAGTCTCATTCTGTCACCCTGGCTAGAGTGCCGTGGCTTCAGCCCAACTCACAGCAACCTCAAAAGTCCTGGGCTCAAGCAATCCTTGTGCCTCAGCCTCCTGAGTAGCTGGGACTACAGGCATGCATCACCATGCCTGGCTAATTTTTTCTATATATATATTTTTAGCTGTCCAAATCATTTCTTTATATTTTTTAGTAGAGACGGGGTCTCGCTCTTGCTCAGGCTGGTCTCGAACTCCTGACCTCGAGTGATCCTCCCACCTCGGACTCCCAGAGTGCTAGGATTACAGGCGTGAGCCACCATGCCCGGCCTCAGCATGCATCTTATAATAGAACATTCTCACAACTATTAACATCAAAATCAGGAAATTTAACATTAACACACTATAAAACAGTCCATATTAAAATTTCCCTAATTGTCTCAATATTCAAGAGCTTTTTATTTTTCATGCAGGATCAAATCAAAGATCACACACAGAATGTCTTTTATCTAATAGTTCCTTTGCCTTTTTTGTCTTATGGCATGATTTTAAGTGGTACAGACCATTTGTTTTATAGACTGGCCCTTGGATTGGATTCACGTGATTATTTACTTGTGTTTAAAGTCAGGTACATGTTATCAGTAGGAATAGTAAGCACATAGATGTGTCCTTATCAATATATCAATTTTCAGAACAAGATGTTTGTTCCATTTCTTTGAACTGCATTTCTCCACTATAACAGTACCTTTAATAATCTGTAAGGGTGGCTTAATTTTTAAATACAACACTTACAGTACAGATTCTGTAGCAAGGAGCAGTAGAAATAAAAGCAAATTCTTACAGATTATTCATAAGAAGATTGGACTTGAAGAGACAACCCGAATTTTGGAAATAAACCACTTCAAGAAAAGACCCTTCACCACTTCAGATACCACTGCAACTCCATTCTTCTCTTCACTCATTAGGCTCCTTTGTGAGAGCTTTGTCCTATTCCCTTTCCTGGAAAGTCCTAGGAACAGACGGAGGAGCTATAGGGTGACCCACGTCGCTCTCTGAACACTCTCCCCTCTAGCCCCACCCATTAGCTAGGAATGTCACTTATATCCCAATATTTAAGGTTAGAGCTGGGGAAAAAGTTCTGAGATCAAGAAAAATGCCTTCAGTTTTCAAAGAGTCTGTCTAGAGAGGTTATATATTCTGTTCTCACGATATAGTAGCATCATCTTTATATCACAAGATATTCCTCAACACTGAATGGTCACAGTCCCATTTTAAAAGCCACCTCCTTGATGAAGGGACAAGAATCTCTCCCTGCTCCATTCCTCCGTAATCTCTTCGGCTAGACGTCTATCCCAATCTGGCTCTAATGCACTGATTTACAATTCTAAATAGAGAGAGGGGGAATTTGCAGTAACTAGGCAGAATTTTGGGGGGCTATAAGTTAAACTGCCTCTGTCTGCAATGTTGTAAGAGAAGTTTCAAGAATTCAAAGACTGGCAAACAGCAATCCTACCTGAGATGTCATGCTTACATCAGCATGTATCCCACAGGAAGAAGCCTGTGACCTGGTCTAGAAAGCTTGTAAAGCCCTCAAGCATGAACCTGATGCAACGCTATAAATACAAACATAAAAATGAGGACAGGTTGAGCAAGGCAACCTTACATAAAAAGTAGGAACTGGGGTAAGGAGAATTAAGTAGGGTTACACTTGGGACACAGTAGATTCTTAGTAAGTAAGCAGTGTTTGTGACTATAAAAGACTCCACTACTAAGCAGTGAATGAGACACAGCAAGAGTGCGCTTATATAATGAGTGAACATATGCTGAAAATTAGAAACTGGAACCTAATGAGATTTCATTCTGAGAATTCATTTCCTGGGGAGAGATGTGCCCCATATCAGTTTGTGTCCCCCACCCTACAGAAAGAGGCAATGGGGTCACTGTATAATATAATGCACACAGAGTCAGAAAGCCATCAACTAGCTGTGTGACTGAGCAAGTCTCTTTCATTTTTCTTTGGCCTCAGTTTCCCCATGTATGAAAAGGAGGTGATACCCCCATCTCCAAAGCATGCACAAAGTTGATAAAACATGAAAGAAAGTACTCAAAGACCGTAAGTGGGATCGCGTGATTGATCATGATAAGCAATTTCAAACTTTACAGGCCCAGGATGTAATTCTTAACCAAATCCTGCTCCTCATCTTTCCCATCTCAGTAAATGTCAGCATTTCAGTACTCTGGGAACCATTCTTGTTATTCCTCATGCTCCACATCCAATCGATCATCCAGTCCTATCCATTCTTATCCTCACATATGTCATTATCCATTGACTTCTATGTGTGTAGTCACCACCCTAGTCTAGGAGAAAATCATCTCTCAATTGATACTGAAACAGCCAAAATGCTCTCTAGGCCTCCACTTCTGCTCTCTCCAATTCAAACTGAGGCTCTAAATATCATTCTTAAGAGAAGGAAGTCAAACTCCTAAACCTGGCTTAAAAAGTCCCTACATGATCTCTTCCCCTGCGGCTTCCTCCCTACTCTCCCCACTCCTGACCTTGATTTTACAAGGAACTAGTGTAGTTCCTCAAATGTCTTCTGCTCCCTCCTGACAAACTGCTACTCATCCTATGGGTCTCATTTCAGAGTTGGGCCCCCTGTCATACACTCTCAGAACACTCTTAAGTACTTAAGTACTTGTGCAATTACTTTGTTAAAGTATAAAATTACAAACAGAAACCCAATTAGACTATAAGCTCCACTAATGTAAACACTTTTTTTGGTTCACCTCTATCCACAGGAAAACGGTCTAGCACACGATCTGGGTTCAAATAATTGAACCCAAATGACGTGAGGGGAGACACAAAATAGACAACTAAAAATCCCAACTCAAAAAGACAAAAGTTCTAACATATACAGCTGCCCACTTTGCTTCAACACCCCCCATTTCCACTCTCAACAACTCAGCCAAACCACACACCGGGTCAGACACCTCAGGCTCCCAACCTGTAGCAATCCCTGCTTTTCTCCCACCCCACAAAGTTCAAGATGAACCCATCCTAGCACTGGGGCGAAAGGGAACATGCTTCTTTGGCCCCTGCAGGTGAGGGTTCCGGACGACCCGGGACAGGTTCCTAATCTGGACCTATTGGCCAGGACTCTGAACACTATTCCATGCAGCCATGACGCACGCAGGTTCGAGCACTCCGTCAGCAATGAAGTCGCTCAAAGCGAAGCGACGCGCTTCTTTGAAGCTTCTCAACTACCACTGAACCCGCGTGTCGGGGTCGAGCACTTAGCTTCGCGTTGCAGAGCCTTGGAGGTCCACTCGGTTCACGAAGAGGGACGGAAAAGACGACGACCTCAGTGCTCTCCCTTTAAGATTCATTCCCATTCGAGCCTGGCGGGGCTCTGAGTAAATCCTCGCGAGAGCCACAGGCTTCTGCCCACTTCCTACTCTCGGCTTGCCGGGCCGGAAGTAGAGTGATGCCTCCCGCCCTCAGCCCCTACCTCAGAAGGCAGCGCGGCCCCAGCTGCGGCCAATCGGCGGGCTCATTGTAGGCTGCTGCGCAGCCAGCCAATGGAAAGTCGCACCGCGCGCAGAGCTTCCCGTCACCCGCACCGGCCCCCTCCCTTCCGCCCGCCGTCTTCTACTCCGCCCCTGGCGGAGGAAGTGATGTCACAGGCCCCATGTGAGCGGATTGCAACACATGCAGCTGCCTGGAGAGAGGGAGCCGGTGTCCTACGTCAGAGCCGCCGCCGCCGCGGAGCCGCCGCCGGGGAGGAGCAGCCGCTGCCGCCCAGGACTGGGCCCTTAGGTAAGGCACAGGAAGGGAAAGGCTAGCGACCTGTGCGGCGGGCTGCGCAGGGCGGGGAGAGGAGGGCCTCTTGGGGGTGGCGAGGAAGGGGGCCGCTCTGCCCCAGCGGCGGCGCTAACTCTGTGGTCTTGGTGTCTCCGGGCCCCGCCGGGCCGCTCTAGGGAGGAGGAGGCGAGAAGATGGCGGACGACCCCAGTGCTGCCGACAGGAACGTGGAGATCTGGAAGATCAAAAAGCTCATTAAGAGCTTGGAGGCGGCCCGCGGGTGAGCGCCGCGTCCGGCCCCCCCGTGCCCTCTTGGTCCCGGACCCCTCAGGATGACCGCCCCCGCGCCGCATGGCCGGATGAGGAGAACCAGGCACTAGCCAACTCCCGCCTTCTGGACCTCTGGGTAGTAGCCCCCGACCCAGGGGCTAGGGTCGGCGCGGCTGGCCCGAGAAAGGGGTCCTTTCCCTGCTTGGGGGTAAGGGGCCTGTGCTCCCGGGGCTCAGGCCACTCGGCCCCCCTTGTGGTAGGCTACCGCTACTTTTGTACCCCTCCCAGGCCCTTAAATCCAGCTCCTTCTGTTCGGGTTCCAGGTGCTGCCACCCGACTTGGGTTCTGTTGGGAGAAAGGGCTCGGCCTTCCTTTCCGAACGCCCTTTCCTGATTTCCTCTCTCCTTCTCACTTCACGTTTCTCAGCAAGGCCTCATTAAAATGGCCTCCCCCTCCTGGGCTTCTGAGGCCCAGGTAGGTGAAGTTTGGATGGGACAGGAAGGAGAGGTGGCCAGGGACATGCTTTCTAACTCCCTGTGATTTCTGTGGGTCTTCCACCTCTCCCAAGTCCTCTAGTTACTCTTGAGCTTCCTGGTTTTAGCGGTTAAGGACCCACCTATAAACTGAAAATGCCAACGTATGCGGGATGTGGTTGACAGGGTAGGTTTTGGTTGATGAATCTTTATGTGTGTATCTAGGAGAAATACGGATTAGTGGGCTGTTTGATGTGAACCGTAACAACAGAGTCCCTGTTGGCATTTCTTTGGAACTTTTGGGGATATCAATGTAGAGGTGCCCTATATAGTAATGCTTGTTGAAATTCAAAACTGAATTAAGTGGGCTTTGAGTCTTGTAAGTTTTGATAAGAAACTTTAGGTGTGTCCATTGTAGGAAGAGTAAGCTATATCAGAGTTAGCCATGTATGCTTTTTTGTTGTTAATATTACTGGTTTGAGGAAGGTGTGCCAGAGATATTGGTGTTTCCTCACTTTATTAGTTTGTTTTGTTCCTTTCACAGTAATAGAAACTTTTTACTTACAGGAAGTGGCCTGAAAAAAAAGTGTTTGGAACATTACATACTTGTATGTCTGAGCATTCTTAGAATAGCAGAGTGGCCTGCCCCAGGCCATGTGGAAAGTTGATTTCAGCTCAGGAGTTAGATATTCTGGTTTCCGGGCCAGGTTTGTCATTTATGGGTAGCTTTGCAATGATAGGATGACCACTCCAAGCTCTTCGTTATGACTACTTTATGAGGTGGGATATGCTTAATTCTACTGAAGACCCATGGTTAACCAGACTGCTTTTGGTATGGTGCTTCTTAATAAATTAGCAACAGTTGTGTTTACAGTGAGGCTTCTGAAAGTTTGGCCCTAGTCAGTAACTTGGGTTTTTGCTCATTCCTCTCCTTTGGTGTACTGGAGAAACATAATTACAATATGAACTGAAGGTAGCAACTTATTTTTTATTCCATCGGTTTTTTTTTTTAATTTAATAGAATATTCAGACCTGTTTAATAATCTTATAGGAACTTGTGCCATGCGATAGAGTGAATAATCCCAAAATGTGAGACTACTGTAGGAAGGGTAATACAGATTGTGACCCATTATGATGCACTGCCAGGAATTAGGTTCTTTTATTTCGCTAAGATCTTCTGAAGCTGAAGCCTTCAATTGAGTATTGGTTTTTATACATTGTGGTTGTTGCAGTGTTGTTTAAAGTTGGATGTGACCTGTGGATTTGTTCTTTCATTACTTTCATTTGCAGGAAGGTGCATACATTGTTTTCTGAAGCAGTCTAAAATAAGAATTCACTGTAATTTGCCTATTGTCTGAGTGAGGTAACATTGAAAATAACACTGCTTAATAAGTAACAACATTCCTTTCTACTGCTCGATGATGGAAGCTTATTCTTAGATTTGTTCCTAGCCATGTGGCCTGGCCACTTGAAAATTTTTACCTCTCTTTAAAGCTTTTGAAGCCTTTACCTCTTTGTTTAGCAAAGTTCAGTAAAGTTTAAAAGCATGCGAAAAATGACGTTCTTGGGCCCCACTTGTATTCCAAGTGATGAAGTTTAGACATTTTAGACACGATTAAGCTGTCTAAGATAGCTAGAAAATCTTTCTGCAAACAATGTGGTTAATAATTATATGTCTTGCTTTGCTTTTAATTGGGATTTGATTGCATCTTGATCTCATGAAAATTTAAAATCTTGGCCATCTCTGAGAGTTCGTAAGGGAGTCAGAAGTTTCACAGTATATACCAATTTATTTTGGGGAATACCAAGATTGTATTTTCGTTGCTAAGTTGTGTTAAAGTCAGGCTCTAGATTTTCATAGGTAGTGTATAGTGAAAAATGGTTTTCCTTCTTTACCTAATGCTAAAATATTTTTAGGAGGGTTATAATGGGCTGTAAAGACAAACTGGATGGCAAAGTGAATCCATGTGTGCTGGTGTTTTGGGGACACTCTGTGGGTTTCAGGAGAAAACTGAGGTTGTGTTCAAACATGGTTATTAGCACAAGATAGTGAGACTTAGTGGTGGATTAACAGAATTGTTTTCAAAATGAAAAAGCACCCCCCACTAGTGTAGAATTCTAGGCATGAGAATCAAGGATTGGTTTGGTTTTAACACTGGTTAAAATATGCTAGAACAAAAGTTTTGAAATTAATAGTTAATATGTGATTGATTGATCTCTTGATATATGACCCAAATGTAATGTAGGTTGAAAAAGGAACCACTTGCAAAATGGGCTCGCTAATAAATTACATCTGAGTAAAGCGAAGTATCTTGGCAAAATAATTTATTGAGCATTTAGCATGTTACAGACTCTCTGCTAAACAATACATCATTAAGTCATTTAATCTTCACAACAATAAGTATTGCCACCATTTGATAGACAAGGCAGCCAAGGTTGAGAGATTAGGTGACTTGTTGTCCAAAATGTCACAGGGCAAAAATGTAGCGGGGTCCAGGACTTAAACCAATGTGCTATACTGGATATATTTTATGTTTCCCAGAAAATACAAGACTAGATTTCCTTAAAATGTAATCTGAGCTGTAACATTCTGTTTTATGTTATGTCAGTAGAAGAGCATTTATAGAGGCCAAGTTACTAAAATGGGGAACTTTATTAGCATTCTGTTTGTAACCAGCATCATACTTAATCTTCTGAGTTGAAAAGAGTGTTACACATATACCTGATTTTTAAGTTGGGTGGAACGTGTCAGTCTGGTTTCAGTTAAGCCTGGTTGAAAGTTTGTGTGTGCTAATAAAATAACCAAGCAATTCATTTGGTATACATAGGCTCCACTTAAAGTGGATGGTACTTCTTCCTTGTTTATGATTGCTCCTAGTATATTTTCCGCATTTGGCTTATGAGGACAAATGTGTACATAAGCCAAAACTGGAACTAGGGGGCCGTGTGAGTGGCACTGTGGTTGTGGCTATCTTGAATAAGGAACTAAAGCAGGTAAACATAGGTTACAAGGAAGATAGTTGGGAATTTTTGTTTTTTTTTTTCCGCTAGTGTTTTCTGAGCAGGCAGGAGGTAGCCCCAGAATAGGGTTGGAAGCTTTATAGTTTAAAGGTAATAAAATCATAACTAGAGGCGGTCACAGTGGCTCACGCCTGTAATCCTAACACTGTGTTGGAGGCCAATGCAGAAGGATCACTTGAGCCCAGGAGTTTGAGCCCAGCCTGAGCAGAGCAAGACCCCATTTCTACAAAAAATTAGCTGGGCATGGTGGTACTTGCCTGTAGTCCTAGCTTCTTGGGAGGCTGAGGCAGAAGGATCACTCAGGCCCAAGAGTTTGAGGTTGCTATGAACTATGGTGATGCCACTGTACTCTAGCCCAGGAGACAGAGCGAGACTCTATCTCAAAAAAAAAAAAAGAGAGAGAGAGAGAAATCATAATTAGAGCCTGTTCTAGCCGAGGATAGTGGTGAATGTGACAAAGGGAATGGACAGTGTTAATCTGGGTTAGATTACATTTGTGGGGTTAGAATATTTTTTCACCTACCTTCACCAGGGAGCCTCATATATTTCACATATGGTGAAGGCTCAGTCAGTTAACTCTCATAGCCTTCAACCTGTGTTTGAAGATCAGTGCAGCTTGCAAACTTCTGCTGTAGTCTTTGAGTTTTTGTTTGTTTTTGTTTTTGAGACAGGATCTTGCTCTGTTACCTGGGCTTGAATGCAGTGCTGTCATCATTAGCTCACTGTAACCTCAAACTCCTGGACTCAAGTGGTCTTCCTGCCTTAGCCTCCGAGTAGCTGGGACTAGAGGCACGTGCCACCACACCTGGTTGTTTTGTTTTATTTTGGGTTTTTTGTTTTTGTTTTTTTTTCTTCTTCTTCTTTCTTCTTATGTTGCACAAGCTGGTCTCAAACTCCTGGCCTCAAGAGAGCCTGCCCACCTCCCAAAGTGCTGGGATTACAGGTGTGAGCCACCGTGCCTGGCCTTTGGGTTTTTTTAAAAAAAAAACTATTGTTTAATTAAAAATAACTTGTCCATATCTTAACTCTGAAGGAAATAGATATCATTACCTGGTCATACATGACTGTCTTTCCTGCCGCCAAATATAACCATTTTTTAAGAATCTCTACAGAATTCCTCCCATTATGTTGAATTAAAAATAAGTAATTTTGTGAGATCATTGAATAGGTTAATTTTTAAATATCTTATCTATAGGTAATATGAATAAATTGTTTAATAAAGTATGGTAAATGTGTTTGAGTACCTTCCCCAAATGAGCATTTTGATTAATAGAATGGTCACCTAATGATAAAAGGAATGTTCTCAAAGCACTGAATTTCAGATACTTTTATTTTTTCTTTGATTCTCAATATCTTTGAGGGGCTGGTTGTAACTAAAGTGATACTTTGTAGTCATTCATACAAATACCTGAACCATTCAAGGTTCAGGCTTTTTTCCTCCTCTGTTCTGGCTCTTCCTCCCTTCCCCAATCTCTGGTGGTTAGACAGATAAAAGACCACGAGAGTAAAGTCAAGAATTCGAATATTTTAAGTTTTGTGAGAAGAGATGAATGTAGAACAAACAACCACAGAAGTCTTGGCCTCTTAGTCTTTCCAAGTTTTGGTTTCCACATAGGTAACTATGGACAATAATCTTGCATTGGGTGGTGGCAGTTGATAATACGGGTTAAAATACTTAGCACTGCATTTGCCACCTGGAAAGTACTTTGCAAATGTTAGCTCTTTCCTTTTGTATATACAAACATTGATCCGGTAGAAATATCCTAGTGGGGAATTATGTTATTAAGGGGTCAGGATACAGATGCCA
Source organism: Eulemur rufifrons (assembly GCF_041146395.1). Taxonomy (NCBI): domain Eukaryota; kingdom Metazoa; phylum Chordata; class Mammalia; order Primates; family Lemuridae; genus Eulemur; species Eulemur rufifrons. Next base: position 5,540,273 of record NC_090992.1, on the reverse strand, counting down.
CCTGCAGGTCTGAACCATGAGAAAAGGGAGAAATAAATAGGTGATAAAGGGAAGAGGGGAGGGGAGTATATGTGATAGGATGTGGTGGTATTCCTCAGTTTCCTCCAAGTGTCATAGGCTGCCTATGACACTTAACTCAGAACTGCTCCTAACAGCTGTTGTATTCTGGCATGGTGTTCTATGCACTGTGGACCTAATGAACAATTACTCTCTTTGAATTTCAAGTCTTGACAGACTTCTCCTTGTAATAGCAGATACACTTACCCTTCCAGGGAAGGAAGGCGCACTCTGGACACACTCCTAGGAAAGCAAGAATACCTAATTAGGACACCATTTAAGGCGGAGTACAATGTAGGTTATAGGTCTGTCCCATCCTCTTTTTCTTCAAACTTGGGGTTGAGGGTATGCTTGGTGCAGCACAACCCCCTGTGCTGGGAAGATGATGTTTGGTTGTAGAAGAACTTAGTGTCTGCTTTGCAGGAGGGCTAAATGATCTAAGATCCTATTTGAAGAGTAGGAAGAAGAAATTACCTTCCCACTGCTAGATCTGTCCAACTAAGAACTTGGACAGTAGAAATTTCTTTTAAGTCCAGCCTATTCTCCAGGGATCTCAGAATAGAACCTTCTCCTAGGATACATTCTGTAGGTGTCTCTTAATTCTTCAGCAGCCTTCTATCTTAGTGAGGTGGGGGAGGGATTAGGTAGGTTCAAGGCTCTTTTTTGCAGCAGGTTAGAAACTGAGAGTCTGAGATTTCTCACTGGGACACTGTCTTCAGAGAGCTTGAGGAAGCCCTCTGTGATAGCAGCTTTATCTTACGCCATTTGACATACTTTGGACCCTTGCCCACAGTCTTTACTCTTGTCACAATCCCTCCTACCAGGTTCAGAGTACTTGACATTTTCAGGTGCCTGACAGCTGGTTCTTGTCTTGCAGATAACTCTGCATTTGGGCTTGTACTCTTCTGTTTTCACATTTTCATTTGATCTTCTAAGATCCTCATTAGAAGAATGATCGTAGTAGAAATAAAAGATTCTTTTTCCTGCTATGTCTGTGACCTTCTAAACTAGATTTTCCCCAAAGCACACATCTAGGTATATTGAAAAATAAAGCCTACAAATGCCCTTTTATTATTAACCAGTCAGCTAGTAAGCTTCATCAAACATCTGCTGTGAGTTGGGTACTAGACATTATAGAAGTGTGTAATAAAATGAGAACATGGTCTGCTGCACAACTATAGAGTGATGATATAAACCAGCAGTCCCCAACCTTTTTGGCACCAGGGACCAGTTTCATGGAAGAGTTTTTCCACAGACGAGGTGGGGGGGTTTAGTTTTGGGACGATTCAAGCAAATTACATTTTTATTGTGCAGTCAAACCTCTCTGCTAATGATAATCTGTATTTGCAGCCACTCCCCAGCGCTAGCATCCCCGCCCTCAGCTCCACCTCAGATCATCAGGCATTAGATTCTCATAAGGAGCACAACCAGATCCCTTCTGCTGTGTGGCTCTGTTCCTAACAGGCCACGGGGGGCGGGGGTGGGGGGGGTGAGAGGGGATGCAGTGGGGGCCTGCAGATATAAACCATTTCCAGTGCCATATTAGTACGTACAGAATAACACTGTACATGTTGAAGGGGGTTTAATATAAACAGTTGATTAGGGTCTTGCATGAGATGTTGAACATTGTCAGAAAGGAAGAGCCATGGTGTCTAGTCAAGCAAAAGTTAGCAGATTTCCTAGGCAAGGAAAATGTTGTCAAAGAATGTTACTTTGAACATTGGTATTGTCATTGGTATTGTATTGGTTGGTTGATACAGTATCTTTGATACATGGTGGGTTGGAGCTGTAAGTGATCTGCAACTTTGAAATTGTAAATGAAATTCATTTTTTATTAAAAGCCAGTTAGCCTAAAATTAGATCCAAAGCTTTGTGTTGCTCGATGGTTGATGAGCTGTCAGTATTGAAACAGTGCAGAGCATTTGTACATCTGTACCTTGTTGGTAAAGTTGGCATGACAGAATTTAAGCCGGTCCCAAGAAAAATTTGCTTTCTAGCCCAAATAAGCTTTAGTTTGCAAGAAATGAAAGTGCATTGATCCCCAAACATTAATTCCGTAATGCCTCTGATGTTTTTAGCTTTTTACTGACAAGAAGTTCTTCCTTTTGAGCTACCGTGTTTTGTTTTTGTTTTTGTTTTTTTTTGGCATCTTCTAGCCTTCCTAACTCTAGTTGAGCAAGGTGGATCTTCAGGAAAGATGCAGGAGTTATTAGAGGTTCATAGCTAAGATGTATTTTAATCAAGTAATGAAATTAGTTTTCTGAAGATGAGTAGATGAATAGTGTAGATTTTGACTCCTCAAAATAGCTCTGAGGAATGCTATTGCCATTTCACAGATGAAGAAATTGAAGTGCAGAGAAAGTAAGTAGCTGTCTAATATCACACCCTGGTAAGAAGCAGTGCCAGATTCTCTTCCCACTTTGCTGATTTCAAAGCCTGTGATCCTAACTTATACACGGCACTGCCTTGCTCTGTGATACATATTTCTGAAATGACTCTTGTCCAAGGAGATTTGTGATTTACTAGGGGGAACAGGTGTGCTAAGAGTTAGGTGTAAAGATAAAAGGAAAACAGGTATGCTGTTTGCACATTTACTCTAGGAAGAATTTGAGTACCGAACGTGTTTATTCTTAATGAGCATCAGTGGTGAGGGAAATAACTTGTTGCTAAATCCCTTCCCAGAAACTCTTTTATATAATAGAAAGGTTAACAGGAAGGCTATAGCTTTTGCTTTATTTGAAAAGTACTTTCATAGTGGTCTAGAAAGAAAGAATTTTTATCAATTATAAGGTCCTGTGTAGAACACGGGTAGTGAGTTCCTCACAGTGATTGTGATTGTGATCTCTGGCTTTGCACTGTTTGTGAGAACACTAGAGAAATTTTCCAGTTCTGCTGCTCTCTGGTGGAATATTCCACTAGGTTAGTTTTGTGAAATTTTTAATTTTTTTTTTCTTTTTAAGACAAATGCCTATAATTGTAGAAAAAGTAATATTCTGCCAGATGTATGCATTTTTCTTTTAGATGACAGTAGTCCATGTGCTTTTAAGGGTGAAACACTAAAATGAACCTTTGCAAACTTTCCGCTAAAAAATGGGCATCTAAGTTATTCTGTACCCTATGGTAGAGGCTGCTTTGATGTTTCCGTAAATTCCAATCTTGGTATTTCTCCCATCTGGTAATAGCATCTTGACCCTAAGATGAATTGCGGAAACCAATTTCAGGTAACTTTTCTTTTTTTTTTTTGTTGAGACAGAGTCTCACTTTGTTGCCCAGGCTAGGGTGAGTGCCGTGGCGTCAGCTTAGCTCACAGCAACCTCAGACTCCTCGGCTTAAGCAATCCTACTGCCTCAGCCTCCCGAGTAGCTGGGACTACAGGCATGCGCCACTATGCCCGGCTAATTTTTTCTATATAGATTTTTAGTTGTTCATATAATTTCTTTCTATTTTTAGTAGAGACGGGGTTTCGCTCTTGCTCAGGCTGGTCTCGAACTCCTGACCTCGAGCGATCCACCCGCCTCGGCCTCCCAGAGTGCTAGGATTACAGGCGTGAGCCACCGCGCCGGGCCTGGTTCAGGTAACTTTTCTAGCCCCTTTGAATGGTAACAGAATCCTCCCTCCCAGTTTGATATTCTAACCAAGTTTTTATAAAAGGCAGCCCTGGCTGGGCATGGTGGCTCATGCCCATAATCCTAGCACTTTGGGAGGCCGAGGTGGGAGGATTGCTTGAGTACAGGAGTTCAAGACTAGGCCGGGCGCGGTGGCTCACGCCTGTAATCCTAGCACTCTGGGAGGCCGAGGCGGGTGGATCGCTCAAGGTCAGGAGTTCGAGACCAGCCTGAGCAAGAGCGAGACCCCGTCTCTACTAAAAATAGAAAGAAATTATCTGGCCAACTAAAATATATATAGAAAAAAATTAGCCGGGCATGGTGGTGCATGCCTGTAGTCCCAGCTACTCGGGAGGCTGAGGCAGTAGGATTGCTTAAGCCCAGGAGTTTGAGGTTGCTGTGAGCTAGGCTGACGCCACGGCACTCACTCTAGCCTGGGCAACAAAGCAAGACTCTATCTCAAAAAAAAAAAAAAAAAAAGACCAGCCTGAGCAACATAGCAAGACCCCATCTTTAGAAAAAATTCTTTAAATTAGCTGGGCATGGTAGTGTGTGCACCTGTATTCCCAGCTACTTGGGAGGCTAGGCAGGAAGATCGCTTGAGCCCAGGAATGTGTGGTTACAGTGAGCTGTGATGACACTACTGTGCTCTAGCCTGGGCAACAGAGACAGACCCTGTCTTTAAAAAAAAAACAAAACAAAAAGCTGGATCCACCTCTCACCTGCCTCATAGATAGTGGCAGCAGTGAGGTTGGGGTGGGTGGCATTAAGGTGATGATCAACAAAATCAGAAGAAGACACTTTAGAAGTGTTGAGTATTGTTTTTGTAGTGCTGGTTTTGTTATGGTAAATCCTAATAGTTTAACCTTTTTCGTGAAGTGAAAGCTGGGGACAATTAGTCATTTTAAGGTGCATGTTAGTTCCTCTTTGAGGAGTGGTAAATTTTTTGTTATTTTATTTGATAGCTTAGAATAAATCTCTGGTGACTGCTTAGAAGAGAGTATATAGAGAAGACCCTATTTTTGATGTTAGGAATTAATCATTTATTCATTTGTGGACACCATTATGTGGTAAATGATTTCTGCCCTCAGAAAACTTATATATACCTAGTGTAGAGGGGAATGAATCTCTGCAGTTATCCCTTATGATAAATTTCAAAGAACAGGGTTTACAGGTTCTGTTCTGGCCGTATTGTTTTTGGTTTAGTTCTTTTGTTCTGTGGAAAATTTGGCAAGTCCTGAAGTCCCTTAAAGGTGACCATCACCCACCACAAAATCAACTCTTTTTTTTTTTTTTTTTTTTTTTTTGAGACAGAGTCTCGCTCTGTTGCCCTGGCTAGAGTGAGTGCCGTGGCGTCAGCCTAGCTCACAGCAACCTCAAACTCCTGGGCTTAAGCAATCCTCCTGCCTCAGCCTCCCGAGTAGCTGGGACTACAGGCATGTGCCACCATGCCCGGCTAATTTTTTCTATATATATTTTAGCTGTCCATATAATTTCTTTCTATTTTTAGTAGAGATGGGGTCTCGCTCTTGCTCAGGCTGGTCTCGAACTCCTGAGCTCAAACGATCCGCCCACCTCGGCCTCCCAGAGTGCTAGGATTACAGGCGTGAGCCACCGCGCCCGGCCACAAAATCAACTCTTTGCCAGACTTGCTTGGATTCAAATAAGACTTCAACACCACCTGACAGTACTTCCCACCCTCCCACCCCCCATTTGTAGCTGTACTATAGTAATTCTTTCTAACTTTTATTATTGTGGGGGAAGGGCAAAGAGCTAGAGCTCTATCTGGTTATCATTTAGTGATCACTTACTATCTGCTATTCAAGCACAGGCACTTGACATATGTTACAGTATACTCACGACCTTGTGAAGTAAAAAAATGACCCACAGGGATTTATGTAATTTGCTTTAGGTCATGCAGCCATTAAGTGATAGAACAGGATATGAACCTGAATCTACCTCATTCTAAAACCTGTGCTCTCCTATTCTGTTCCCATATTAAACCCATATCAAAAAGACCACTTTAGTTTAAAAGTTTAAACTTAGTTTTGCACATTTAGGAAAAGAAAAATGGAAAACTGACAATGAATAAAATAATGACAATTTCGGAAATGGAGTGGAAATTAAAGAAGAGTTGATTGATTTTCAGCTGGTGAGCCATATAATACTGCTGGCTTAGTGACTTTCCCAGAAGTGATCTGGCTGAGATTTAGGTTGAGCTTTGTGAGACAGGAATAGATGGTATCTTTAAAAGGGGATGGTGAAGACCTTGGCCAGCCATATTCTAGGCCACAACCCAGCCATCAAACAATCCGGATGAAAGCTGCTTGGGAAGCATATACTCCAAATCCCAACCAGAGAGTATGGTAGGCCGTCTCTAAAACATTCTTGGTCCTAGCCTGAAAGTTCTATTACTTGGGACTGATGAGCTGGATGGGAAGTGGGTGTTCTGGCTGCTAAAAGTTGGGCCTCTCTGAGCTCTTAAAATTCAGTGTGGTTGTAATAGCTAGGATGTCTTAGTTTTTTTGTGCTGCTGTAACAACAGTACGAGACTGGATGATTTATAAGGAAGAGAAATCATTTCTCGAAAGTACTGGAGGCTAAGAAGTCCAGGATCAAAGCACCAGCAGGTTTTGGTGTCTGGTCTGTGCGTTACAAGATGGGTCCTTGAGCGCTGCATCCTTTAGGGGAGAGGAACACTGTTCCTCACATGGCAGGACAACAAAAGAGAGAGAGGGAGTGAGCAAGCATGAGGGCCCACTCCCATAATCCCATTTTATAGCAGCATTAATCCATTCATGGGAGCAGAGCCCTCATGACCCTCACACCTTCCACTGTGCCCCACCTCCCAATACTGTTGCACTGGGGATTAAGTTTCCAACCCACGAATTGTGGGGGACATGTTCAAGCCATAGCATAGGGTAAATACAGCAAGTGGCTCCTATGGGTTCCTGTTCTTTGGGTGAGGGTAAGATTGTAGAGGCTCTTTACTTTCAGCTAACCCAGAGATTATCCTGCTTCTGCAGAAAGCAGGCCAGACACTGTGATTCTCAACCCTAGGTCTGTGTTAGAATCTATTGTATTTGAAAATTAAGACTCTTGTCACCCCAGATCACTACCACCTTCACTCTCCTGTTCAAGAGCTATTGAGCCAGAATGGTTGAAGGAGGGATCTTTTGTATCTGAACTTTTTAAATATTGATTGATTGATTGATTGAGACAGAATCTTGCTCTGTTGCCCAGGCCAGAGTGCCATGGCATCAGCCTAGCTCACAGCAACCTCAAAGTCCAGGGCTCAAGTGATCCTCCTGCCTCAGCCTCCTGAGTGGCTGGGACTACAGGCATGCGCCACCATGCCTGGCTAATTTCTCTATTTTTTGTAGAGATAGGGGTCTCACTCTTGCTCAGGCTGGTCTTGAACCCCTGAGTTCAAGCGATCCTCCTGCCTAGGCCTCCCAGAGTGCTAGGATTACAGGCATGAGCCACTGCGCCTGTCCTTTTTTTTTTTTTGAAAGCTCTCCAAGGATTCTGGAGTTCTCATGCAAACTTGACTGTTCTTGAGGATTGTTGATGGTGATGATGATGATGAATATTAATAAGATTTTTACAGATCAAAGGGTGCCTAAATTTTCTTGTTTGCTTGTCATTCTTATGACCGTCTACTTCAGAAGTTTCCTGAATCCAAAGGCTGGGACCCTGAGAGGCCTAAAGTTACACAAACACATACACACAGCACAACTCAGGATTTGCTCTGATTACCTTGAGTTTTCTTCTTCCTTAGAGATCTTTCAGTCCTGGCAGTTTTCAGTAATCATGTAAATGTCTGTCTGTGGGCAGTGCTCAGGGGCCACGAATCCTTGGATTGAATGAGTAGCTGGTGATACTAGTATGACCTCCCGTCCTAGAGAGAGAAAACCTTTCCTTGTCAGTAGCCTCTGTTTTTGAGAGGAAGGAAAGTGAAAGCTGTTATTTAAATTATCTCCCTGTCAGAGTTTTATTTGGGGTTTTTTGTTGTTATTTTGGGGGTTGGGTTGGTTGGTTGTTTGTTTGTTTGTTTGTTTGTTTTACAACTACTTCCTCCTGTCTCCCAGCTGTTTGATTTTTCAGGAGTTAATCCTGTGGGAGAGGCATTGATGAAAGCTTCTTGGATAAGGGAAAGTGTCCCTAAAGCCAATGAGAACAAGAAGAGTTCTGAGAGCAGAGGCCCCTGGGAGCTTTGGGCAACACATTGTTGTATGTTATGTCTCGTTTCTCCCAGTTTTTATAACTTCCGTGTGAGTCATTACTGTATCTAATGATTCACTGGCTCTTCTTAAATGAGAGCCTTTTGATATTGGAAAAGGAGTATCGTGGCAGCAGAAGAGTGAAGGAAAACTATTAGAATTAAAGAAGGTTATAGTAATGAGAGCTTTATTTCTCATTGTCTCCTCTCTAACATGAAATAGCTTCCTTAATTTTATTTTAGTGTTACACAAACTGGTCTGACAACTTTGATTGGCTTCCCTCAGGGGTAAATGAGTGTTTTTACCTTAATTTGGAAACTTAACCGTAAAAACTTTGATCTGCTTGTGTTAAACCTAACATATAAAACATCGAGAATTATTAAAGTACCCTTTGAATTTTTAAAGTAGAAGGTATCCATTTAATAATCTGCATTTCCTCTCCTCAGTCTGATGTCTTATTTATAAAGATAAATTCAGAAACTTAAGGTTTCCCTACAGAGGGTAGGAAGAGGTGTGCAGGGAAACTAATGAAAAGTGAACTTTTGCACGTAATTCAAAAGGAGCAAGAGGCCAAGATTAACTTTCAAGTACTGCTTCAGCTTTAACAACTTGGTAGGAATGTACCAAACAAAAAATTCTTAGGCAAGCTGTGCTTCTAAACCATTTCTTAAACGGAATCCTTTGACAGGATCGTGTTCTTAGTTGTGTTCACTATTTTGTCCTCTCTGGAATATTACATGGATTTGAGTATAAGTTTGCCCAACTGTGCTATACCTATACCGTAGAGTTGCTTAATGAATGTTTATCTTCTTAACCTATCAACAATGGAAAGTAAGTAGCTGCTTATCTTAAGGTCATTGCTTTGCCCTCTACATCATTATCTTGCTTTAAGGATTGCCTTAAGGCATTTTGGTTTAGCTTCAAACTTTCTAAACCTTTAGGGTTTGATGCCTCATCTCAGCTCTGAATCTTCGCTCCTCAATTGAATTGGATCTGCCTCTCATTCCATTCCCTACTGATTGCCTCTTTGCTAGTTCCATCTCCTAGGAAACTACTCTGTGAGTCAGAGCATGTCAGCTTTTTGAAAAACTGAGCCCTTCTTTAAGGAAAGAACTTCCTTGGTCCCTAAAGATTCCAGGAGTCCTAGGATGAACATATATGCCCCCTTAGAATTGTTCATCGGGAAACAAAATTGTAGTACTAGTAAAATTGGTATTCAAACTTGTTTGTCCTTTCATTTCCCCCATCTTTTATATTTTCGTATTTTCCATGTGCATTAGTCAAGCCAGGTAGGTAGGTAGCATGGCACCTACAATCTAGATCATATTTGAAGTCAAATTTACTTGCCCAGTGTTTCCAGCCCTTCCCAGAGCAAACTCCTTTTCTCTCCTTGGCCTATAGAGTTTGATACAACTCCAGAAAGAATCGTCAAAAAGGGTTTTTCAGAAGTTTTGTTTCAGAAGCCTAGCAAATGTTTGTGATGACTGCTGAAGCTGCTGTGTATCCTATTTTCCTGACTGCCTGGATTGCCCAGCATACTTGCTCCCCTATCCAAGGGGTGGCAGCAGAGCACACGCCATACTCTCTTATATGCTGTCTTTGATCAACTTGTAGTTCACTGGGGGAAATATCACAGGTTATGAACCAGCTTTCTAGGTTTCAAGTTGACACACCAACAGAAACAATGCTGGTTTGGGAGATTTAACTTTAGTTGACAATCTGAGAGTAACTATTTTTGATAGTGGGAGTACTGGGTAGCTTGTCTGCTTATAAAGAAAATTCTTCCTGGAAGACCTGTGGAATTGACCACTAGGAGAAAACTTCCAGGGCAGGGTCTCTTGTAAATGAGGTCCCTTTCCAATGCAAATATTGAGAGAAAACACCATAGTACACATTAATGAAATTAATTTCACTATATGGTAATATGTTTCCTAGAATCTGATTCCAGACATTTTCAGATTTCAAATACCTGTAGGTACAGAGTAATATAGGGGGGTTTTGTTGTCCCCTTACAGTGCTGCTTCTCCTCTGTCTTACTAGTCACTTGGCACATAAGCCCATTTGATTTGATGTTGTAACCAGCTTTCTAATTTCTTTTTCTTGCCAGCTTCCACTGGACTCCTGATAGGTGAAATTCTACTAAAGCTGGCATATTGGGCTACTCTTATGCAAGATCAGTAATTAGGGGACAGTTTAGACATTTCTGGCAGTCTTCTCACTTTCTTTCTTTGACCCCACACGTTTCCCCATGATTCTAATTATTATAACCGTTGTAATAAACTTGTCTTAGGTTTTAAGGGCCTGATCTGTAAGTCTCAGGAAGTAACTTTCTTATGACTTACAAAGCATCAGGTAGAAACAGTTTGTTAAATGATACTACATTTCATTGCTTTGGTTCATATCAGCTCAACCTTTGCCTTTAAGATAAAAATCAGCTCAGTTTATACTGATAGCTTTATAATAAAGCCAGCCTTTAGATCTGGTCAGGATAGAGTTTGGGCATTTAATGTCCTATGTGTTGTAGATTCAATTCTGTTTATATTGCCATTTGTTCTCCTTATAAAATTGGTACGCTAGTTTTCTTAACATAAAAAGATTAGCAGTTTATTAATAATTTAGTGAAAATACAATTAACATTTCTCAAGAAAACATGCTTGGGCTTTTCTAGCATAAACTGTCAGGTTAACAGACCTTAAGGGGAATATCCTGTTGCATACTGTGTCTTTTCCAAAAGCATCATACCACTTTACCCAACAGCATTGAATAAGGATTCCAGTTTCTCCACATCCTTCCTATATGTTCTTTGGAGAAATGTCTGTTCAAGCCCTTTGCCTTTTTTTTTTTTTTGACAGAGTCTTGCTTTGTTGCCCGGGCTAGAGTGAGTGCCATGGCGTCAGCCTAGCTCACAGCAACCTCAAACTCCTGGGCTTAAGCGATCCTCCTGCCTCAGCCTCTAGAGTAGCTGGGACTACAGGCATGCGCTACCGTGCCCAGCTAATTTTTTCTATATATATTTTTAGTTGGCCAGATAATTTCTTTCTATTTTTAGTAGAGATGGGGGTCTCAGTCTTGCTCAGGCTGGTCTCGAACTCCTGACCTCGAGCGATCCACCCGTCTCGGCCTCCCAGAGTGCTAGGATTACAGGCGTGAGCCACCACACCCGGCCTTCTAAGAATTCTTTACATATTCTAGATATTCTTTACATAAATCTTATCGGATTTTATGATATGCAAATATTTTCTCCCTTTCTGTGAGTTATCTTTTCATCTTGTTACTTCCTTCTTGGTGCCCTTTGGTTTTTGGGATTTTTGGTTTTGTTTTTGAGACGGTTTCACTCTGTTGCCTAGGCTGGAGTGAAGCAGTGCAATCGTAGCTTACTACGGCCTCCAACTCCTGGGCTTAAGTGATGCTCCCACCTCACCCTCCCAAGTAGCTAGGACTACAGACGATGGTGTCCTTTAATGTTTTTCCATGTTTTCTGAGTATTAATTTTAACCATTTATAAGTGCACAGTTCAATAGTAAGTACATTCACACTGCTTTACAGCCAATCTCCAGAACTCCGTCTTACCTTGTAAAACTGAAACTCTACCCATTAAACAACAACTCCCTATTTTCCCCTTCTTCCACTCACTGGCAGCCACCATTCTACTTTGTGTCTCTGTGAAATTTGACTGCTACAGGTACCTTATATAACTGGTATCATATAATATTTGTCTTTTTATGTCTGGCTTATTTCTTTCAGCATAATATGTTCAGATTTCATCCATGTTGTAGTGTGTCAGAATTTCCTTCTTTTAAGTCTGAATAATATTTGTGCATATCTATACATATACACACCCCACATTTTTGTTTGTTCATCTACCAATGGATATTTGAGTTGTTTCCACCTTTTGGCTATTGTGAATAATGCTGCTATGAACATTGGTGTGTACAAGTATCTGTTTGAGTCTCTGCTTTCACTCTTGGTATATACTTAGAAGTGGAATTGCTGCATCATATGGAAATTCAGTGTTTAATTTTTTTTGAGGAACCACCACACTGTTATCCAGAGTAGCTGTACCATTTTACATTGCTAATAGCAATACACAAGTGTTCCAGTTTCTCCACGGCTTTGCCAACACTTGTTATTTTCTGGGATATTTCTATAGTAGCTATCCTAATGGGTGTGAAGTGGTATCTCGTTGTGGTTTTGGTTTGCATTTTCCTAATGATTGGTATTGAGTCGATATGTTTTGATACACAGTTTTATGTTTGCTTCATGTAGAAGTAGGAATATTATAATAGGTATTTCTTAGCTGATGGTTATAAGTATTTTGGAAAGGTGTGAGTAAAAAAGATTTGTTGCTGACATCAGTATTGAAGTTAGGAAATGTGTTAATGGCTGTTGAAAAGGGACCTCCTGTGTGATAGGGCCTTGGTAGTATCCTCCATGGTTCAGAGTTTGGTCCTGTTTTTTAGTTCTAGAAATCTGAATTTGTTTGGGAACCCTGAGTTGATCAAGCTCTCAGTGCATTGCTCTTTTTAATCGAATGCAAATGCATTTGATACATTGCCATTAAGAGAAAGAGAGTTTGTGTGTGTGAGAGAGAGAGAGATTTCATAACTGGGATATTTGTGTGACTTCCTAAGCTCTCCTTTCCCATTATCAAGGTGCTTAGGGAGCTGAATTAGTGACTATAAATTTGTCTAGACTTCTGAAAGACTTGTATCATCCTGGCATGGCATCTCCCACTGAAGAGCTGCCAGATTCTAAGTCTCTACCATGGACAGGTCTCCCTGCCATATTCCAGCCTGTTGACACCCCCTTATTACAGCTTCTTTCCTTATCGTGGCAGAATATGAGGTGTTTCCCAAGTATCCCTTCAAGTGCCTTCTTTACATAGCTCACCTCACTCGCTAGTCAATCAAATAATTGAGCACCTACTATATTCTGAACACTGTTCCTACCTCTGGGCATACTTTGGTGAACAACACTAGTATAGTCCCTACATTACTACTTTGAGAGAGACCTATTTCTGTTACTTCAGGGGCATCTCACTTTAGTTCATTCTACTAAAGAAAAACATGATTTTTAAACCTTCTACTTATGTGACATTAGAACCTCTAATGAGTTACTCTTTTTTCCATAGCAATGGCACCAGCATGATATCATTGATCATTCCTCCCAAAGACCAGATTTCACGAGTGGCAAAAATGTTAGCAGATGAGTTTGGAACTGCATCTAACATTAAGTCACGAGTAAACCGCCTTTCAGTCCTGGGAGCCATTACATCTGTACAGCAGAGACTCAAACTTTATAACAAAGGTAATTTGGAGTTTGATCATTTTCCTTCTCAAGTTTGTTTGTCTTGGTTACATTTTTTACTTTGATCCTGCCATGGTGCTCAGCCAGCCTCCATCAATGTCCCTTTGGCCTTGGTGTTTAACTTTTTATTTGTTTTGTTTTTTATTTGTTGAAAGTTAAGTAGTATTTACTATACTTAAAGGAATAAATCCCACTGAAACATCTCAAAGGAAGTTTTAAAATTAGGGAGAGAATTCTGCCTGAGAGATTTAAGGAAGGCTATTTCTGCTTTATTTAAATTGTGGTTTAAAGGGGCAGGGAAAATAGGTTGTGTGAACATTTTCTGTTAATTGAGGAAAATTAGGTGTGGATTAAAATAGAGAAATTGTTTATGTTCTTTGCAGTACCTCCAAATGGTCTGGTTGTTTACTGTGGAACAATTGTAACAGAAGAAGGAAAGGAAAAGAAAGTCAACATTGACTTTGAACCTTTCAAACCAATTAATACGTCATTGTATTTGTGTGACAACAAATTCCATACGGAGGTAAGAAGTTCAAGCACATTTCTCTGAGCACTCCACTGATGGCGGTGGGGGTTTCATCACTCCAGAAAGAAACCCCATCCCCATTAGCAGTCACTCCCCATACCCCACCCCTCACCCCTCTCACTCTAGGCAACCACTAACCTCTTTTCTTTCTATAGATTTGCTTATGCTGGACATTTTATATAATGGAATCATACAAATTTGTGGCCTGTTGTGACTGGCTTCTTTCACTTAGCTGTATGTTTTCAAGGGTCATCCATACGGTAGCATGCATCAGTATACATCATCCCTTCTTATTACCAAATGATAATTCCATTTTATGGATATGCCATATTTTATATATATATTTCATCATTTGATGAAGATTTGGGTTGTTTCTATGGTTTGGCTACTATGAATAATGATCCTATAATATTCATATACAAGTTTTTGTGTGACCATATGTTTTCATTTTTCTTGGGTATATATCTGGGAGTGGAATTGCTAGGTCATATAGTGACTATGTTTAACCTTTTGAGAAGTTGCCAGACTGTTTTCTAAACTATTTTACATAGGTAGCTATTTTCAAAAGTCAGAAAACTTAAATTTATTATGACGCTGATCATTCAGCATGTTTGAGGAAAGTGCTAAACTAGGTTTGAAGAAATAATTAGAGGCATAGAAATAATTGGCTGCTTAATCTCCATCTCTCCCTATGTAGTGGTGATGCTTGCCCATATTTCTTGCATTCTTAGTTTTCACCTCACACATTGTAAAATTTTTAGCGGCAGGACTATAAGAGCTCTATTTTTTTTCCTCTCCCCATGAAACTTTTGAGTGACAGAGCTGCCATAAGATGAACTTTAATGGTGGAAAGGAAACCTCATTAGAGTGACCTAAATCAGTCAACAGTAGAACAATCAAGAATTCGCAGCTGGTTCCTAGTTCAGTCTCTTGCCTTTCATCGACCTAGGGAAAAACCTCTACAGTGGAATTAGAACTGACATTTGTCGACACAGTTTACAATGGATGATTTTTGCTAACTTGATGGGAAATTCATTTCCAGTTGGATCTCGGTCAACTGCATAGACAGTCCAGACTGGTTTTCTCTTTGCTACACTGTCTTCCTGGCAGAGGCTTCATTGGGGAGGCTCTTAGCCACCCACTCTGTACCTGTATCTAGTTTAATGAAAGCAGATTTTGAATCTTGTTGATTTAAATGGCACCTGGTATCCATGTTGTCTGGCTTTAGCTCACTTACGGAGATAGCCTCATTGTTTTTACTAAATCGTAACTCCTTTTCCAAGGTAGCATTTAATCTTGCTAGGTTTGTATATTTTGGCTTTAACTGATAGGTCAATAACTAGAAATGAATGTCATATACTGTACAACACAATTTATATCCTGTTTAATAAGGGTAATTATAATTCTTACAAGGGATGAGTCTGTTCTCTGATAAGCTGACTTGTTGAAAATCTCAGTCAATGTACCTTAACATCATTATAAGGCTAGGTTTTAACATGTGCAATATGCATGTCTTAATGCTAATTTTACCAAGCATGATTTTGTTAGATTCTTAGTTGGTTGATCTGCTTTCTTGTCAATTATTGAAGGGGTATTTTCTTGGTTAAAGTGAAATGGGTAATAATTTCTTCATTCTGAAGAGATTGCCACCTGACAATTAGAAATCTGTTAAGCCTATAGTATTCAAACTCCGTCATGAGAACTCTTGTCTATGTGGGTCCCTGTACTATTTAAATATTTTCTCTTTGGGGAGGCTGAAATAATTGGGATATAAAGCTAACCCAGAAGGAGGGGTTTCCTCTTAAAACTTGGAATTGGCTGGGCACGGTGGCTTGCACCTGTAATGCCAGCACTTTGGGAGGCTGAGGTAGGAGAATCGCTTGAGGCCTGGAGTTCAAGACCAGCTTGGGCAACATAGCAAGACCTTGTCTGTTCAGAAAATTTAAAAATTATCTGGGTGAGGTGGTACATACCTGTAGTTCTAGCTACTGGAGAGGCTGAGGTGGGAGGATCACTTGAGCCTAGGAGTTCAAGGTTGTATCTAGCCTGGGCGACAGAGCAAGATGGTGTCACTTTAAAAAAAATAAACTCAAAATCTTCAGCTATACTATAATACCTTTAAATCTGAGTTTGAGTTTTATATCCAGATACCATTAATAGTGCTCAAGACACAGGAGTTAAGTGAAATGTTTCAAAACAAGGGCTTTTTATAGACTGTTTCTGAGTTTTGTACTCATGTACTCCTCCTGAGTTGATTTACAAGATATTCTTATTTGCCATACTGGATACTGCCTATTAACGTCAGGGTTGTTAATGGTAACAGAAAGTCAACTTTCGGAAGTTAGATCCTGAATTTGAATGCTATACTCGTAAGTTATCATCAGTTAAAAACAAATCAAGAATTAGGAAAAGGTTAAGCCTTATAACTCTGTATTTGAGTTTTGTTTGGGGGAGGGTTTGAATTTTTTTTTAACTATCTTAACCATTTTTAAGTGTACAGTTCAGTGTATATTAAATACATTGACAGTGTTGTGCAACCGTCATTACCATTCATCTCCAGAACTGTTTTTATCTTACATAACTGAAACTATATACCCATTAAACAAGAATAGGTATACTTCCTCCTTTTCTCCAGCCCCTGGCGACCCCCATTCCTACTTTCTGTCCATGTGATTTTGACGACTGTGAGCACCATGTAAAAGTGGAATCATACAGTATTTGTCTTTTTGTGACTGGCTTATATGACTTAGCATAATGTTCCCAGGATTCATACATGTTGTAACAGCATATTGCACAGTTTTCTTCCTTTTTAAGGCTGAGTAATAGTCCATTGTATGACTGTACCACGTTTTGCTTACCCATTCATCCACTGGTGAACACTTGAGTTACTTCCATCTTTTAGCCGTTATGAATATTGCTGTTATAAACATGAGTGTACAGATGTTTTTATTGGTTTTATATTCACATGCCCAGGTCAGGTATGTTGAAGGGGTTCATATAGATGTTGTTGGTTATTTCTCTGTTGGGTTCAAATTTGTCCATAAGAGTTACATAGTTATAGCTGAAGTCTGTGATTATTTCATAAAAGTGTTTTTCCACAGTACTTAATATAGCATGTTGAGTGGGTTGAAAGAGTTTGTTTATGTTCTTTCAGGTTTTGTCTTGACCTAAGCAAAGCTTTGGGGTTTAGCTTGTGGTATATGTGTTTCCTTTTCAGGCCCTTACAGCACTACTTTCCGATGATAGCAAGTTTGGATTCATTGTCATAGATGGTAGTGGTGCACTTTTTGGCACTCTCCAAGGAAACACAAGAGAAGTCCTGCACAAATTCACTGTGGATCTCCCAAAGAAACACGGTAATATAGGAGGAGACTATGAGCCTACTTGCTCTGTGTCTAGCAATAAGGAAAATAAATAGTATGTTGCGGGGGAAGTAAATCCAGATGATGGGAGAGAAGCACCCTGGAATGACTCATGACTCATTGGTGCTTATGGCTCTTCCCTTGGCATCAGAATTAGTAGTCAGTCTCTGAAAATGAGTAGCAGTTTACGCTAAACGTTTAGAAAGAGAATGGTGATTTTTCTTTGTCCTTTACTTGGATAATGACATGATTTTATATTTAATTTGCAAGGCATCTTGTACTACTTAATAATTGCCATTTTCTCTCTCTACTTTTGTGTCAAAGGTAGAGGAGGTCAGTCAGCCTTGCGTTTTGCCCGTTTAAGAATGGAAAAGCGACATAACTATGTTCGGAAAGTAGCAGAGACTGCTGTGCAGCTGTTTATTTCTGGGGACAAAGTGAATGTGGCTGGTCTCGTTTTAGCTGGATCAGCCGACTTCAAAACTGAACTAAGTCAATCTGATATGTTTGATCAGGTAAGTGATGCGTAGACTCTCCATTATGTATATCTCTAGATGGGAGTAGATGAGTCTTCTGTATGAGCACTGGAGCATACACATCTTTTTGAACTTACAGTGATATATTTCTTGGGTTAAAAACCTAGCTCTGAGATAAATGGTGGTGTCATTACAGGTGTTTATTAGAAAACACTCCCTCATGTTTTTCTGGGTCTTTCTCTTCTGAAATCAGCCATTTTTAGGTGGGTTCCTTATAGGCTTTGTGGAGGTCCCTGGTTTAGTAGTATCTTTCTGATTTATTCCTGGAGGTAAGCAAAGCACTGAAACTCTCAACAGTATGACAGAGCTGATTAGCCCAAAGCATTTAATCCAGCAGGGTCTTTTGGTTTATGCCATGGGCTCAGCCGTAACACATCCCCAAGTTACTCTTCCAGAGGAGATGGCGTTATGGTAGAAAGTCCACCAAAGAAAATGTCTTAAGCTTTCTACTGCCTTATTTGGCAGGAGCCAGTGATTCCCCCTTTCCTCTGTAAGAAACTTATTTTTGTTTGTGCTTGATGAGATATCCTGTAGTAGGTCTAATAGAATGTGTGATATGATTGGCTGGGAAAGTTTACCCTGACAGCATTGTTCACTGTGAGTAGCTTTTGAATAAATTAGGCTCCTTCCCCATATTTAAACTTTCGTGATCATAATGCTGAACTTTCCATGCCATTAAGAGATAGTGGGTTTTGGTAAAGGTGTTTTGAAGTACTAACGATATTTTTTTGTGTGTGTCAGAGGTTGCAATCAAAAGTTTTAAAATTAGTTGATATATCCTATGGTGGTGAAAATGGATTCAACCAAGCTATTGAGTTATCTACTGAAGTCCTCTCCAACGTGAAATTCATTCAAGAGAAGAAATTAATAGGTATCAATGAAATAAGCTACTTTACTTATTCTTTGAAATGTTTCTGTATATATATGTATGCATATGATTGTATGAAACAAGACACTGAAAAGGTAAAAGAGAGCAAGATTTAGCATTTTTATTAAAATCTTCTGCCTCAGTGAAACCATTATGTTTAATCTTTAGTTGTTAGGTCTAACAAGTATGTTTGTATATACTGGGAAAACTTTAATGTCGAATTGACCTGTCCCTAATCACAGGACGATACTTTGATGAAATCAGCCAGGACACGGGCAAATACTGTTTTGGCGTCGAAGATACACTAAAGGCTTTGGAAATGGGAGCTGTAGAGATTCTAATAGTCTATGAAAATCTGGATATAATGAGATATGTTCTTCATTGCCAAGGCACAGAAGGTATGAGAATTAGCAAATAAGATTGCTATTTGTTACCTGGGTATTAAGGAAGCCTGGGCTGGAGATTAGGGAAGGGTGGCTGATTGTAGGAGCAATCTCAAGACGGATCTACCCTCTTGTTCCCCACTCCTTCAGCCTCTAACACATACCTGCATAGATTTTTCTGCTTGAACTATTTAATGTCTGGTTAAGATTGTTAAATTTACTGGGGACCAGAACTGTATCTGGAATGTCTTTGACGTTTCCTTATGGTTGAGCATTTATACCTGGTAGACATTCAGT
The DNA here is from genome assembly GCF_041146395.1 of Eulemur rufifrons. NCBI lineage: Eukaryota > Metazoa > Chordata > Mammalia > Primates > Lemuridae > Eulemur > Eulemur rufifrons. The sequence continues at coordinate 5,521,109 of NC_090992.1, read as the reverse complement.
GCGTGCTAATGTGATTATGGAAAAAAGGTTGATAGAGTGAATCTAGGAGCCCATTCCTCTCCTAACCTAACCTCATCTTGTGGGGCTTACACCATTAGAATATGAGAGCCAGGGTAACACATTTTCCTCTTAATATTACAGAGGAGAAAATTCTCTATCTAACTCCAGAACAAGAAAAGGATAAATCTCATTTCACAGACAAAGAGGTATGTGATTTGTTTTCTTGGCTTGATGACACATGCAAGGAATCCACGTGTGGGGCTGGCAGTGTAGAGTGTCAGCCTTGGGGTGCTGAAGCGCATACTTCAGGGTGGGGTGTCAGTGGAGGTGGTCAGCTCCTCTCTGCCACATTCCAATCTGATTCCAAGGAAAGAGGCCACCTTATGGTTACTGTGGCCTCTTATTTTTTAAAGTAGTTAAGCAGTCAGGAAAACATTCTCATTATCCTTGAAATTATAAATAGGAGAATTTAATTTGAGTAGTGCCTCTCCTGCACTGTGAAACCTGTGCTGCTTTCTTCGTTTACTGTATCAGCTCTTCCAGTGCAGCAACTTCTCTGGGTCTGGTCTAAATGTATCACCACAAGATGGCCCTAAGGGGCAGCTTCCACAGATTCTGAGTTGGAGAGCTTTGTTCTTTACAAGGCCCCACTCCCTGAAGCAGTTCTGGCTTGTCTCTTCTGGGCTGTTGAATGAGTGCTGCTTAGAGACACGACAACAACCTGACTTCTAGAATCAACAACAGGAATCATAAGCTGAAAAACCACTGAGTGTGTTGACATTTTATTACTGAGGGCAGAGCCTGAGGAGAAGTGTTTGAAATAATCAGAATTTCTCTGCTGTGTCCCATTATGTTACCAAAACTGAGAATTCACTTAGCTTTACACATAGACACGCATATGAACATACATGTGCATAACGCATTATGAATGAGAGAATGAGAATGGTGGTGGGCAGGGGGAGTGGGGGGCTAAGCCTTGACAGGTCCTAATCCCCTTGTTTTTGTATCTCATGGTCACCTCTGTAGACAGGACAGGAACATGAGCTTATTGAGAGTATGCCCTTGTTGGAATGGTTTGCTAACAACTATAAAAAATTTGGAGCTACGTTGGAAATTGTCACAGATAAGTCACAAGAAGGATCCCAATTTGTGAAAGGATTTGGTGGAATTGGAGGTGAGTGGCAAATCAAATTTAAAACCCGGGTCTCAGGCCAAGGCCTGTCCTATCTAGCCTTTCTTCAGGTGAGATGTGCTCAGTATCTACTGAGACAGATGATTAGGGCAGGAGGTGGCTACGGGTTCCTTAATTTGGACCCATTTTTACCATTAACTCTTTGCTTTCTGTAATTCTACTAGAGAATTGGGCTTCCCTTAGAGTGACCACCCTCCACCCCCACTCCATGAACACAGATAATTTACCCCTTTGGTTTGTTTCCCCAGGTATCTTGCGGTACCGAGTAGATTTCCAGGGAATGGAATATCAAGGAGGAGACGATGAATTTTTTGACCTTGATGACTACTAGGTAGTCGACATGGGTCCGGCAAAATGTGCCTCACCCTCCAGCATCCAACCCAAGGAGCATACCCGTGGTGGAATCCAAACAGATCCCTGCCTTACAATTGGAACATTTCCAGAACTTAATCCATGAGCATTGGATATTGAAAAGAAAACCGAAACAAAACCAGATCCAACCCTACACATTGGTTTGTCATGGTGTCAGCGCAGCAGCCTACAACTAAGTTCCTAAATGCCACTTTGGACTAATTTAAAAAAGAATCCCAGTTTTTACTTTTACTCGATGGTGAAATTGGTTGCTCTTGTATTTTATGAAAAAAAAAAAAAAAGATTTTTTTAACCTTCATACATAGAAGCAAAAATACTTTAACTGCTGTAAACCTCCAAAAGTTAATAGAAGTAAGATCATACTGGTTTGTTTCTTATTTTGATTGGAGAAAAATTAAATTGCTGCATTTCGCAGTGACCCATTTACATGGCATTCTCAGCTTAGACTGCATAAGAAGAAATATATGTGGTGAAATGTTGGAACCATTTCTCTCTCGGTCTCTGTTTAATGTTGAAAGGGTGAGCTAATAGGAGGCAATTTCAACTTTACTCCCTCACACTACCCCTCCCCCTCCAGACTGGCAGTTTCAAGGATGCAAATCGCATTGCAAAATCCAACTGACTCATGAAGCATTTGGGCCAGTGCACTGTTTACTTCTGTTTGGCAGACAGACGCATTTGTGCCCGGTGTTTGGGAGCCCTTTGTATCACTTGTTTGACAAGGGTCCCCACAATCTTAGCCTACTAGAAACCAGTTTGGGATGGATATTATGGGGCTTCTGTGCTATTGCTGGGATTGGAAGAAATAAAACATGCAATTTAAGTGGAAGCAAAGAAATTTAAAGGTTATTTTATTTTGCTTGGGTCTATCCTTGGTAAAAGGGAGGTGGATGTGTTTTCCTTGTGTTGGATGGCATGAGATTATGTGAATGTTTTGATTTATTAAAATGAACTGCAAGGTTTTTCACAGGAACGACGGACAAGACATGTACGACTGCATGTAATTATAAACTTCTGACCTCCTGGTGGGGTTGGAACATCTGTTTCTAACGTGGGGCTTACAAGCAAGCACCTCTCACATGAGAAATTAGGGGAGATGGGTGGGAAGGGATGGGACACAGCTTCTGGCACCATGGACTTAAGACCATATTGGATCCAAAAGTTGGCCTAAAACCCTGAAGCTTATGCTTCAGAGCTGGGCTATAAGTCAGACTTGAACCCAGCTGACATGCAAGGTCATGGCGTGCCCGAGGTGGTGACAGTGAACAAAGTGTATAGTATGTGCCCAGCAGTAGCAATGGAAAAAAGTATACCAAACGGACTTTGAAGGACCAAAGGTTTTAAAAGTCAATTGGTATCACCCCCACACTGACGAAGGTAGTGGGGCACATCTGGTTTTCAAATTGGGTACTTTTAACACTTTAGTGCCTGACTGCTGTTCTTTACTGACTTGACTCAGTCACTTGTAGCTTTATTGGTCTGAACCAGCTCCTTGTTCCCAGGTTACAGACCTGCCTATCGTTCCAATAATCCTGTTTCACTTGAATGAAGGGAGTATGTCTTAAATGTAAAGCTTCTGGTTCTCACACTGTATACTCTGAGGTCCAAATGACTGTCTGTCAATGTGTAACCTGATGTCTCAACCCCCAGTGAGAAGAGTCGATTCTTTGGTGTTCATCGACGCAGGAGGCTTCACCGGAACAGGCTTTTTTTTTTTTTTTCCTTTTTCTTTTCTTTTTTTTTTTTTTTCCTTTTTCTTTTTTTGCTTTGGGCTCTGCTGTTTGTTTGCAGAACACCCAAGAGTGAGCAAACATGCTCTCTTCACAGCAGTACCTTAGGGTTTTGCCATTGTAAATGGGTCTGATGTGATATGACAAGACCAGAGAAATTGGATGTAAATTTACATTTTTGAAAATGCTTGTTGTTTCACATGATACATTTAGGGTATGCAGCTCCTTTTGTAGTTTTTATTTTTACTATTTAAGTTTGGAAATGATGCCAAATTTTTGTATTTCTTTAATCAATGTGTTCTCTTGGGTGATATATATTGCATTATATATTGATGTGTGTATCAATATATACTGATATGTATTACACTTACACATACAAACACGTAAATAAGAGGGGGTGAAAACCGTAGCCTTTGCATTCTCTAATAGCCTCTGCAGAGAGATCCTAAGCAGCGAAATCTTGGTGTTGTGATGTACAGAAATGGAGAAGAGTATTAAACCATATTTAAGAATACACCTTGTGTGCTTGAGATTTTTTAGGACTATTCCTAGAAAAGTCTGAACTAGAGGTAGTGTGAGTTCTCCAAGGCATATGTCAGATTAGTCATGGCTAATAACTTTTCAGCCTCAGATTTGAGTTGTTTACATTTGCCTATGGAAGGGTATATGCAAAGGTCTGATGTCATGATTCTAAAGTTATACTAGAGGAAGGAGGTTCAAGTTGCTGGAGCCAAATTAATTTGTATCTTCCCATTCTACATGCATGCCAAAGGGAATCTTGCTCTTTTTAAAAGGTATTTCAGTTATGTTATCCCGCAACTCTTAATATTCCATGCAGGGATATTAAGTGCACCCCATTTTTACAGGTGATGAAACAGACCAGCAGCAGGTTCTTAGTGATAATGCCAAAATTTTATCCCAGGCTCAATTTCAGAGTTTCCTCTTTATTTTAAGTCTTACAATGGTCCAGATGGAAGAACAGAAACTAAGCACTTGCCCTCATCTTGCATACCTTGCGCTGGGTAATAGCCCCATCTGAGAGCAGGTCAGGGGCTGGGCCAATGGAGCCAGGGTTTTAGAGCAGAAGAGGATTTGTTTCGTTTGCTTTTCAAAGGTTGAGGTGCCTGGAGCCTCTTCTATCTGGTAGTTTAGGCAGCCTAGTTAAGGAACCAAGGTGGCGTGTGGTTTGCTTTCTACAGATTTGAGAAAACTTAATGCTGTAAGCAGAATTGACCAGTAATGGCAGTTTGCTTTTTCAGCATACTTTCACACATTTTCTCATCTGATCTAGATGATGGCCCTGATGAAATCCAGTTATCCTTTGGGAAGGAGTAGGCATGCCTGTGCGAGCGGAGTTGTAATTTTCCCTCTTAATGCATCCCTAGGTGCTGTTCTTGAACTCGAAAGTATTGGAAGGCAACACAGTGGAGCAGGATGTGAGCTGTGGTGCTTGCCTGTCTGGGCCTGTAGTACTTGCCATCTTTTGTTCTCTGGCTCTGGTTCCCATGCCATGACACTCCCAGACAGGCACACTGGATTCAGGGCTGAGTGCCAAGCTGGAATTCAAGCCTCAGGCCAGCTTCTCCCTTGTTGCCAATTTGATTTTTTTTTTTTCTTTTTTTCCCCCTCCCTCCCCCCTCGTTGCCAATTTGAGTGAGAGCCAGCTGGGATTCCCACCTGCCAAGTCCCACCCTGATGGGACTGGGTCTCAGAAAAAAGAAACTGACTGACTACGGGGTGTGGAAGTGGAAGCATCACATTGGAGCCAGAGAAGCAGGGCACAGTTACTTGCTCATTTTGTCGTCGTTTGGGTGCCACAAGTTGCTTGAGGAGGCAGGTGGCTGAACAGAGGACCTAGAGGTACACGTGAAAACAATTCTCCAGGGTTCTCTGTAAATTAAGTCTAAACCCTGACAGGGTGAGCTGTGTTTTAGGTATACGCATCTCCAGAAGTCTTTCCCTGAAACTGGCAGGCTCACCTGGGGCTCAGCTAATAGCCCGGGACAAGAAGTCTTACGAAGAGGTCTGGTTCTGGCTCTGCTGTTAACTGGGCTTGTGACTTCTGGTAAGTCCCTTCCTGCCCTTCAGTTTCCCTGACAGTACGGGGCAGGTCCTGAATCTGACATGCCTTTCAGGCTGTGAAAGCTATCAGGATAGCATAGTAGGGAGCAGAAACCTTTGACGTCTAACTGGGATAGAAATCCTGGCTCTACCTGGAAGACTGGCAAATTATTCCATGTTGTGAGCAGCAATTTCCCTCCCTTTAATAATGCCTACTTCATAAGGACTGGGGTAAAGATTAAATGTGGTAAGGCACAAGAAGTGCACAGTACAGTGGCGTTTAGCAAGGGCTTAGGTGGGAGCTTCTCTGATGATGGTCCCTCCACTGCCAACCCTGGTCCTCTGGCGGTGGCCAGGTTAAGTGTGTGCTGGTGACCACAAGGTGGTGCTAGAGTTAAGGGCATGTGGCTGTGGAAGAAATTTGCTTCATCTGAAGTTGTGGAGGTGGATTTCTGACAAGCATTAAGTGGTACCTCACTTGCTTTACCCTTAAATTTTGGAAGAGTGGAGAGGGCAGTTTGCCAAAGGAAGTAGGGATGAGTGAACAGAGAGGAGAGCGCAGGAGTCTCAACCCAGCTCTGCACGGTTTCCTTACTCCTCACTCTGGGCTTTGAGCTATCTATCCGTCTGTAAAATAACTATAGTCACTGACATTTGTTGAACAGTTATGTAATCCTTAGAAAAACTTAGGTAGATGCTGTTTATATCTGCCCATCCAAGTTCATAAGCTACTAAGTGGCAAAATCTAGGGCTCAAAGTCAGGTCCATTTGGTTCCAAAGCCACTGCAAATCCAAGTCATTCTTCACTCAAGAAGGGAGAGAACAGTTGCTAGTACAGTTGAGAAGATAGGTGGACTCGCCTCACCAACCCCTGTCCTATTCATTCCAGTGTTGTGGATGAGAAAAGGAAGGATCAGAGGGAGGGAGTGGCCTGAAGCCAAAGAGCGAGCTGGGAGAGGAAAGGTGGCCAACGTCCAGGAGGGGTTATGAAAGCTGTTTTGAAGTCACTTCCCCGTGAGTCAGGGTTGGCTTGTGTGTGTAGATTAACTTGCTTCTCCAGCTTTCTCCCTGGGCTTCCAAATTAGCCCCCATCTAGGTTTCCCTGACTGCCAGCTCCCTCTCCCACTCGGCCAAGATACCCTCAGCCCCTTCTGCTGGCTCTCCAACCCCACCCAAAGGAAACCCAGATGGCATACCCATTTTCAGGGAAGCCATGAGACCTGGGGAAGAAAGTAGAAGCTTCAGAAAGGCTCCAAGCAGGAGGCAAGAAATTTCTGAGGTGAAGGCAAAGATGCAGATATCCTGCCACCTGGGAGAAAGGAGGTGGGGCCTGGGCTTCAGAATGAGGAAAAATCAGGGATGGATGCCAGCACGCCTGCTCCATGTTACATGGCTGTCCAGACCCAAGCATGTCCCCAGCCTAGACTGCCCTGCAGGAACAAGATGAACCAACTGGGGTGGACCTAGAGGGCCTGCAGAAGGGGCTGTTTACCCAGCCTCATTCTTTCACTCAGTTGGCGCTTACAGACACTTCCTGTGTCCTGGGCCCTGTGCAAGACGCCCATATACAATGGGGAACAGTTTGGGCACAGGCCCTGCCCTTCAGTGCTTCAGGTCCAGCAGTGGAGACTGTTAACAAGGAAGGAATAGAGAGTGATGAGTGTGAGCGGGTAAGAGGAGTGAAGGGGGCTCCCGTGTCATCTGGGGCTGTAGGTCTGCATGGGGAGCAGGGCTCCGCTGGAGAGATGAGAGGGTGAGTTTGGAGAGGAATGTGAGTCAGTCCTGACTTCATCCAAAGGCCAGGAAGCCACTCGGATTTCAGGGCTCTGATTTTTTCACTCTGCTAATCATTTGTTTCTTTATTTTTTTTATTTTTTCATTTTTTTTTTTTTTTTTTTTTTTGAGATAGAGTCTCACTCTGTTGCCCAGGCTAGAGTGAGTGCCGTGGCGTCAGCCTAGCTCACAGCAACCTCAAACTCCTAGGCTCAAGCGATCCTCCTGTCTCAGCCTCCCGAGTAGCTGGGACTACAGGCATGCACCACCATGCCCGGCTAATTTTTTCTATATATATATATTTTTTAGCTGTCCATATAATTTCTTTCTATTTTTAGTAGAGATGGGGTCTCGCTCTTGCTCAGGCTGGTCTCGAACTCCTGAGCTCAAACGATCCGCCCACCTCGGCCTCCCAGAGTGCTAGGATTACAGGCGTGAGCCACCGTGCCCGGCCTTGTTTCTTTATTAACAGCTTTATTGAGGTATAATTTACAAACTATAAAATTCACCCACTGTAAGTATAGTTTGATAGTTTGGTTATTTTTTTAAAATAAATGTGTATAGTTGTGTAACATCCCACAATTCAATGTCCATAACCCTAGAATAATTGTGTTCTTTTGCAGTCAATCCCTGTTCCCACTGACAGCCCTAGACAACCACTGATATGCTTTCTTTCTCTATGACTTTGCCTTTCCAAGAAAATGATTTTCTTTTCAAATGATCCACCCGCCTCGGCTTCCCAGAGTGCCAGGATTACAGGTGTGAGCCACCTTGCCCAGCCTCTTACTTTCTTTTTTTTTTTTTTTTTTTTTTGAGACAGAGTCTCACTCTGTTGCCCAGGCTAGAGTGAGTGCTGTGGCGTCAGCCTAGCTCACAGCAACCTCAAACTCCTGAGCTCAAGCGATCCTCCTGTCTCAGCCTCCCGAGTAGCTGGGACTACAGGCATGCGCCACCATGCCCGGCTAATTTTTTCTATATATATTTTTAGCTGTCCATATAATTTCTTTCTATTTTTAGTAGAGGTGGGGTCTCGCTCTTGCTCAGGCTGGTCTCGAACTCCTGAGCTCAAACGATCCGCCCACCTCGGCCTCCCAGAGTGCTAGGATTACAGGCGTGAGCCACCGCGCCCGGCCTTACTTTCTTGATAACGTCCTTTGATGCACAAAACTTTTTAATTTTGATGAAGTCCAGTGTATCTATTTTTTTCTTTTGTTGCCATATCTTAGATTCCTTTGCCAAATCCAAGGTCATAAAGATTTACCCTTGTTTTTACCTAAGAGTTTTATAGTGTTAGCTCTTATATGTAGGTTATTGGCTCATTTTGAGTTAATTTTTTTCTTTTCTTTTTTTCCAATAAGCCTTTTATGCTCCTATTGAGTTAACTGTTAATATCTGGTGTGAGGTTGGGTGTCTGACTTCCTATTTTTGCATGTGAATATCCAGTTGTCCCAGCACCATTTGTTGATGAGACTGTTATTTTCCCCATTGAATGGTCTTGGTGCCCTTAGAGAAAATCAGTTAGCCACAGGTGTATGGGATTATTTCTGAACTCTCAACTCTACTCCATAGGTCTATATATCTAACCTTACGCCAGTACCACACTGTTTTGATTTATGTAGCTTTGTAGTAAGTTTTGAAATCAAGAAATTTGGGTCCTCCAACTTTGTTCTATGTTTTCAGTACTGTTTTGGCTATTTAAGGATCCTCAAAATTCTTTATGAATTCAAGGATTGGCTTTTCAATTTCTGCAAAAAAGTCATTGGAATTTTGGTAAGGATTGCATTAAACCTGTATATTGCTTTAGGTAGTATTGGCATCTTCACAATATTAATCTTCCAATCCATGAACACACGATGTCTTTCCATTTATTTAGGTCTTTTTAAATTTATTTCAGCAATGTTTTGTAGTTTTCAGTGGATAAGTCTTACTTCCTTGGTTAAATTTATTCCTAGGTATTTTATGCTTTTGGATGCTATCATAAATAGAATTGCTTTCTTAATTTCTTTTTCAGATTGTTCATTGCTGGTGTCATTCTGGTTTTGATTTGCATTTTCCTAATGACCAATGATGTTGAGCATCTTTTCATATGCTTATTTGCCATTCATATATGTTTTCTGGTGAAGTGTGATCTTTCATTCTTAAATCTCCAACTTTGCATTTCCATGAGTGGAGACCCCCCTGCCCCCCGTTTCTCAGATATCTTTCTTCTTCCTCTCTTCTTTACTTTGAAAAATTACTTAACAAAGTGGATGGGCAGCTCAGTGCAGGGGGCTGACAACATGGAAATTGGAGCCAGGTGTCCAAGGTTTGTCTCCCACTCTGCCACTTACTAGCTCTGTGACCCTGGGCCCAGAAGTCACTTCTTTTTCAGTTTCTTCAATGTTAAAATAGGGTGTTTTGTTAAATAAACTAAGTTTTTACTTTACTTGTTACATAAAATAAGTGCCTACCACAGCCAAGCCCTGTGATAGACCCTAGAATAGAATATGGTTGTGAGCAAAGGAGATACAATCCCTGTCCCAGTGGGCCTCCAGGCTAAAGGACCACTTCAGTGAATGTGAAATCCCAGCTGAGATGAACACCTGAGGGAAGGCACATGTGAGGGTCTGTGGCAGGGGAATTTGACCTAGCAAAGAGGAGGAAGACCACGCCAGCTAGTGAGAACAACACGGAGGGCAGGGAGCGAGCACAGTTGAGGAAATAGGTGGAGACCGGTGTGAATGAAGCTCAGAGAAGGAAGGGGGAGTGTGGCGGACAACGGAGCTGGAGAAGCCAGCAGGGCAGACCTGGCTGGGCCTCAGAGGCCTTGCTGACAACCTGAGATTTCATTCTGAAGAATATGGGAAGCCACTGAGGTATTTTAAGCAAGGCAGATGACACATTAAGATTTGCTTGTCAAAGAGGTCCTCTGGGCACAGTGTACTTTGAGAAGAGAGCCTGGGCCTGAGTCCTGAAGCACTGGAGCACTTAATGTCTAAGTCGAGGAGACTCAAAGAGAGCAGCAGGAGGGGCGGAGGAAAACCAGAGCTTTGTCCACCAAGGCATGGCAGCAATGAGAGGGAGGATTTCAGGGAGAGGTGATCACATACAAGCCAAATGCTGCTGACAATTAGTCAAGGAAGATGAAGACTATCCTGCTAGACTGAGAGACAGGAGGTCCCTGGTTACATCTGAGGAGCCCCCAAACACTACTGCTTGCCCTCCAGCCCCTATAGCCGCTGCCTCAGGACTCCCCCCGCACCCGCTGCAGATCAGAGCGGGTCTTTCTCAGTAAGCTGCTTAGAAGGATTTCCTGGCAGCTCTCCTGGCCCTCTGCAGCATCTTCGTCCTGGGGCGAGGCCTGAGCACTAACAGCAAGAGAGGTGTGTGTGGCAGCCAGAGCTCAGGCCTGTTCCACCATGTCTGCCCCACCTCACCCACCTAGCTGCTCGGCACCACCTGGATGCCCACGTGAAGGCAGCTTCATGCCATGGCGCAGGGCTACTCTGGTCAGTCACCGATTCCTATCACAGCTCTACCACTTAAGATGAAAGGCACTTAAACAGCTGAAGCTGACTCCCAATCTGTAAAACACTGATTAAATGTGACAATGAAGTATGCATTAGGCATGCGACAAACAGTATTAGCTATCATTGACTCATATTCTTTCATTCAACAATTGTTTTGGCCGGGCACGGTGGCTCACACCTGTAATCCTAGCACTCTGGGAAGCCGAGGTGGGTGGACCATTTGAGCTCAGGAGTTCGAGACCAGCCTGAGCAAGAGTGAGCCCCCCCCCTGCTGCCCCGTCTCTACTAAAAAAATAGAAAGAAAATTAGCTGGGCATGGTGGCACATGCCTGTAGTCCCAGCTACTTGGGAGGCTGAGGCAGGAGGATTGCTTGAGCCCAGGAGTTTGAGGTTGCTGTGAGCTAAGCTGACACCATGGCACTCTAGCACTGGCAACAGAGCGAGACTCTGTCTCAAAAAAAAAAAACCCAAAAGCAATTGTTTTTATTATTCCAGGCAATAGAATATACAGTATATTAAGTCCTCACTTATCTTTGATAGGTTCCTAGAAGCTGTGACTTGACGAAACCAATTTTACCATAGGCTAGTTGATATAAACAAGAATTAAGTTCCTACAGCATATTTCTGGGTCACAAAACATCAGCAACTTCTAAAGAACAAAATGCTTCCAATATTAAACAGCTTTGGGATATGTGAGGAAACCAGAGTCCCTGGAGAAAACCATGCAGAATTGGGGAGAATGTGCAAACTCCACAAAGACCGTGGCTCCAGCTGGGAATTGATTTTTTTCTCATCAACATTATAAGGAAGTGACTTTGAATGAAATGTAATTTAAGGACCTGCTGTATGGCTCACGCCCATAGTCCTAGCTTCCTGGGAGGCCGAGGCGGGAGGATAGCTGCAGCTCAGGGGTTCGACACCAGCCTGAGCACAGTGAGACCCTGCCTTAAAAAAAAAAAAAAAAGACCTGCTGTAGTCAGCAAGGCAGACACAGTCCATGTCAATAAGGAGTGTGCAATCAAGTGGCAAACCCAGCCAAGAGAAAATGCCATGCTTAGGTGAGAAAAGCACAAACCCACTGGCCAGAGGCTCCTGTGGGATGGGGAGACAAAAGTAGCACCCAATTCGGTCTTGGTAGGGAAGTGCCACTGGCAAGAGAAGGTTTGGTTTCTGTTTGTCAGAGGTATATAATTTGGTTGAGCAGGCAAGCATAGGAAAACAATGAAAAGGAAAATGCACGGAGGTACCAGGCAACTGTCATGTTATTGGGTGTCACACTGGCCTTTTTGTTCAAAAAAACCTCAGTTTATCAATCCTACGCCCAATACTCCCACCATAGAGAGGCCCAAAAGCCTGACCCCATGGCCACTGGAGCATATGTCCTCTGTCCCTCCCTCTTAAGGCAGTGAACAGCACCTGATCCCTACTGCCTCATAGGGCTTTCAGAGGATCAAACCTCCCTGCCGCCCCCCCCCCTCGCCCCCCTACGGAAGAGAAGGAAAGGCCTGCCTAAGCAGAGGCCTGGGTTTCCTGCAGATTCTGTACCAGCCTACTGGAGCTCCCCAGCTCCTCTCAGGCCCTCCCTCTTGGCTAGGCTGTTATAAATAGCTCCCTGGTTTCCAGCCTGGGATCTCCCAGCCCTGCACAGAGCAAGCCCCACCTCCTCACTCTTAATTGACCTCAGCCTGGAGCAGGAAGGGGTGGTGGCTGGCAGAGGGTGGACAGGAGGGGAGGAGAGGGCGGGAAGCAGCACCACTGGGAGCCTGGCCTCTGTGGACTACATTACCCACAATCCTAGATCAGAGCTCAGCCGAGGAGGCTGCTGGGGGCCTGCAGCCCTGGGTGGGAAAACAAGGCAAGAGGCATCCTAGACAGTGGGTGTGCGGCCCAGGCCCTGAGACCCAGTTTTTTCCAAAACCTAACTCCTGGAGCTTTGAGATCCTCTCCATGCACCCTATTCTCAGGCACTCAGCCGACCTGGGGCTGAGGAGACCCACAAAGCTCCTTAACTTCTGGCTTTATTTGCAGTCACTGTTTGTGTGTGTTTTCACTGTACTGGAGACTGGAAGCCTGTGAGTGATTCTATTCTGGATCACGCCCAGAGCCTGCTTGGCCCTAGAAGCCTCTTCTCTAGAATATTCCCACACTCAGCTCTAAGTTCTGAGCTTTTCTTTTCCTGCCTTACCTGAGACAGAACAATCACACGTTCCCAGTTTGGTCCAGCTGGCCACAGGGGGGCTTGCTTGTTTACTCCCCAGCACAAAGCCTGGACTTTGATGTCAGCTGTGCTGCCGTAACACAGCTGTTCCAGCTGGGGATGGGGGTTCAGGAATTGCTGCTGGTTCCATCTCTGCTGGGCTTGGCTCCCTCTCTCTGACCTTTTTCATGGCAGAGTAGGTAGGGTAACCACATGGCTGGGCCAGGTGTAAGTCTCTGGAAGCAATGCCGGGAGGGCCTGCGGGGGCTTGCTGGTTCTTGCAGTGGTGGATAAGCCAGAGCTGTCAGGCTGAGCGACAGGCCATTCTGGGTGGTGGGAGCACCCAGCAGGCACTTCTCGGCCCCGTCCCCACTCTGTGTGTACGCCTGTCCCACTCCTCCAATACCACCCCTCCCCCCAGAGTCAAACTGCTCCAGTAGGCTTCTGGGGCTCATGAGCCTGCAGACCACCTGGAGCCACAGCAGACGGAGATGCTGGGGACCAGACCTAGAGTCAAAGACGCCTGTCCAAGGTGAAAAGGCACTGTGGAAGGCCCGAAAACAGGTCCTTTCCCTCTTTCCCCTCACCTGGATATTATATTAATAATAGCCATTATTTACTGAGGCGGTAACTAGGAATGCAAATACGGGTAAGCCCAAATGGCAGTCCCAATAAATAAAGGATGTACGACACAGTTAAGCGCAGAGGTCTGTTGATTACGGGGTGGGGGAGGGAAGGATTTCCAAAGGGCAGAAGTTGGAACCAAGGAAAGGATGGGCAGCAGTTCGTTCCACCAGAATGGTTGGGAAGGACATTCTAGGCAGAGGGGACAGCTTGACTAAAGGCAGGGAGGAGCCAGAAACAGCAAAGAGGAAAGGAGAGAAAAACAGAAGCATTTGGGTATCACCGAGGCCCAACTCGCCAAACGCAAAGGGAGGAGCGGCGAGGCGAGGAGCGGCGGGCTCTACCCCACGCCGGGGAGTCTGGCGTTTAGGTCCTGGGCCGGCAGCCGCTGAAGGGTCTCCGGCAAGGGCGCGCTGTGTTCGGGGTGGGGGAGAAAAGTAGGGCCAAACACGAAACCGGTGGTGGACAGTGGGACTCCCACGTCGGCCTCTCCCGGGTTTCCCTCCGCCTGGCCGGGCGGCGACCTGGCCAAGCCGCGCGTTCCCGGCCCGTCCTGCCCGCCGCCCCCTCCTTGGCAGCGGGTCCTCGGGACGCGGGCTCCCCGCCCGCGGGCCGCCTGCCAGGCGCGCCGGGAAGGAAGCGCCTTGTATGGGCCTCGGGCAGGGAGGAAGCGCCTTGTAGGGCTCGGGGAGGAAGCGCCATACATGGCGCGGGGCGGGAGGGGGCGGGCCGGGGGCGGGGAGCCCGCCCGGGATGGAGGCCGCTTCCGCCGCGGCGCCCGCGCCCCGGGACCCTCCCCGGCCGAGGCCGCGCGCAGCGTCCGCGGGGCTTTGGGGCCGCGGGGTTCCCGGGCTGCGCGCGACCGTGACGCCTGACCGAGCCCGGTGGGAGTCCCAGCTCGGCCGCGCACTCGCTGTGTGACCTTGGGGTAACGCTTTCGTCTCTGAGCCTCGGGGCCTTCTTCCCAGGGTGGTGGGGACAGAGTGAGAGGATGTGGCTGAGGCGCCTCCTGGGGCTGGCATGGCCCGCGGTGGCCGCTCCTTCACCCTAACGTTGTGGGCCGTGGGCAGAGGCGGTTTTCCCAGACACCAGCTGTCTGTGTCCCTTTAGCCTCTTCCCAGCCACCTCGGCACGTGGGAAGCCTGAACGAAAGGCGAAACGAGGAGCTGATGGCTTGGGAAGAGATCTTTCCAGAAGAAAATAGTTTTCCTTTCCGGGATTCAGACAGAGGGAGTTGTAATCCCAGCTTCTCCCCTTACCAGCTGGGTGATGCTGGGAAAGGAACTTACCTTCCCCAAACCTTCATGTCCTCCTCCGGCGGATGAAATGGCAATAGTAGCTCCTGATGTGCAGGTTTGCTGTGATAATCAAACGAAATGGGCTGGGGTGAGGGTGGGGACAGGGTGTAAAGTGCCTGGCATGGAGTAGGTGCTTCCTAATGTCCGTTCCTGGGTTCTCTGTGCCCCTCCCCAATTGCGGGGGGCGGGGGAGACTTGAGCCCCTGGCCATTGTCCCTGGAAGCCCTGCTCCTTGGGGGAGACTGCTCCTCTTTTGCCACCTCTGGGTCCTTATTGCCAAGATTTGCTGCCTTCACCGGAGGCATGCCTGTGGCCTGCAACCCCCTTCTCTGTTCAGCCACCACCCCACTGACCTGCTGTCCCTGCTGCCGCTTTTCTCTATCTACCCCAGAGCATAGGTGACCTCCTGGACCATCTGGCAAAGGCAAAAAGAACCTGGAGGAAGTTGAGGTTCCCATCACAGCCAGAAACTGGTATCTAGGACACCATCCCTGCCCACGCCCGCTGTCAGTACCACACCCACACATCTCACTGAGAGATAGGTATCAATCTCAGAGAACCATTTCCCAATCCTCCCTTGTTGGCCCTGCCCTCATCCATCCTGCCTGTCCTGGAGTCCCACTGAAATCTAACCTGAATCTTCCTGTCCTGTCCTGCTGAGCAGCAGTCAGCAGCCCCTAATAGGTTCCAGGCAAGTTTGTGGATACACAATAGATGCATGTCACCCACGGCCTGGTTTCCTTTCATCCCTGTTGGACAAGGAGGCTGCCGTTGGCATGGTAACCTTCCCTGTAAAAGTTGCAGCCCTCAAGGATGTTCTTCAGTTCCAGCAGGGACACAGCTCCTTCCCCCCACTGTAGACCACAGGGTGACATGTAGCTGTGTCATTCTGGCCTCCCCCAAAACAGGGACGTGGAGCTAGAAGCCAAAAAGAACTGGTTGGTGGAGGGCAGCAAAAGGCTTAAAGGAGATGCTGATTTGATCTCTGAGGAACAGGTTCCTTCCGCCTCGCCACCCAGAGAAACCAGTTCCAAGACCCAGAATATTTAGGGATACTCTTGGGATTTTGTGGTGCATGATAAACACACATCTTCACTAAAACCAAGCACCCGACAAATGGCATGACACCTAGTGCTTAATTCTGTAAAATAAGCTGATAAATCACAAAGCCTCCAGAATCCAGTGATTTCCTTTCTCTCCAGTCCCTCTGTGGAATAAATGAATAGTTATTAACCATCGCCCATGTTCCAGTTTCCCATACGTTATTTCAACTAACTCTCTCTGCAGTCCTGTGCGGGAGGTATTACAACACTCACTGTACAAATAGGGATGGTAGAATGTGGACAAAGGTCTTAAGCAACTTGACCAAAAGTCACATGGCCATGGGGTGGTAGCACGGGACCAGGACCTGGGTCTTCAGATCCCCAGTCGTGCACCTTTCCACCAGGTCCTGTGTCCTTGTGTAGTTGCCTCTGTGCGACTGATAAAGAAATGCTTCCCCCCAGGCCCAAGGCACTGCCTTTTTAGGGAGTCCTCCGGAAGGAGAGGCGGCATCCGCATCTGCCTCTGGGCCCACGTGGGCCTGTGTGGCCCTCCTGGCACTGCGGCAGCTCCGGCATCCTCAATCCGGAGGCTTCTCCCTGCCAGCTGCCTCTTCTCCGTCATGGAGTTTCCCCGGCAGAGGGCAAGCTGAGGGAAAGTGGTTCCCAGCTGCCAGCTTCATCTAGGCAAAATCTCATTAGAGCCAGCCCTGGCTTCCCTCAGTCCCTCCAGAGGAGCACATTCAGCTCCCCCGCAAAAGGGAGGGGGAGACAGACACAGAAAAAAAGGGAACTTCCATTTCTTTCTCTCTGGCTGGGAAGCACTTGGCTTCAACCTGCCACTCATCTTGTAGGTGGAGAAGATTCACACTGATCTCCTGGGATTACCGAAGTCTCTAACAGGAACCCTTGGGCAGAGCTTTGTCCAGGAGAGATGCTAGCAGGAAAGCCCTGGGTTTGAGTGTGGTGGGAGGGACTGAGAGGCAGGTCTCAGGAAGGAGAGAGACCCTGGATCTCCTCCTCCTCTCCCCACGTGCTTTTTTCCAGGAGTCATTGTTCTTTCTGTGCATCCTCTGTCCAAAAAGACAAGAAGGATCATTTCCTTCTTCCAACTGAAACAGGGGTCAGGGACAAAGTAGGAGGAGGGAATTATCTCGGTTGTGACCTTAAGCAAAACAAGGGAGCTGTTCAAAGTATTAATAGTTCATTTTTACTAAGAGCATGTCAACCACTCTTCATTTATTATCTCATTTAGTCCCCTCCCTCAGGTAAATCCTCCTGTTATCCCTGTTTTGGAGATGGGGAAAGTGAGGCTTATGGCTCCTCCGCGTAACACTAACTCCCAGTCAGTGGGAGTGGGCCTGGCACTCTGTAGATACTGCTTCATTTCATCCTCATAACAAACCAATAAAATGGATCTGTTATTTCCATTTTCCACAGGTGAAAACAAGGCTCAGAGAAGAAACTTGCCTGGGATCACAAAGTATGTAAATGGCAGGGACAGGGATTAGAATTCAGATCTAGGTGATTCCAGAGCATGAGTGTTTGACCTCTTTGCCTTGCTGCCTCCTGACTCACCAAGGCTTCTTCATTCCTTCCAGGCTCCTGCTCAGCTAGGCTGAGACCACAAACATCTGCCCACACCTCCATCTCCCTGGCGCTCACCACACAGGTGAAAACCTGGCCGGCGTTCACTTGGCTTAGTTCAGACTCGGCCCCAGAGCATTTGCAGGGCCTGGGCAGAGGGGCAGGGGTAGTGTGGGACTCTGGCTATCAGCTGGCTGCTCCCTCTAATCTCTGACTCCGGAGGCAGAAGGAGACTTGAGAGCTCTCTACTGCCCTTCCCAAGCCTTGAGGTTTCCCTAAGAGATGCCAAGATGTCTAAATTGAACGGCCCTCAGGAGGCCTCCTGAAGTCGCAGGGAGGTGCCTTTCAGAGAAGAGGATGGAGAGCCCAGTGGTTTTAATCAGGGAGACTGAGCACCTCGCTCAGCCAACACTCACCTATCCCCAAAGGCCTTCAGCCAGCCTGGCTCCCAGAGCCCTTCTCAGAGCCCTCCACACCATTCCAGGGCGTGACTCTGTGGCTCCCACCCCCGCTGCGGGCCTGTGGGGGTGGGAAACACTTGAAATCCTGAGTCAGAGGAAAGGTTCCACTTCACTTTCCCTGGAACAGAAAGTCAGGGATGCAGCAGTCTGCATGGAGAGAAGGGGGAACTGGAAAGTGAGAAAGAACAGTGCTCACTTCCTTCCCTTCCATCTCTTTTATTTTTAAAGCATTTTATTCATGTATTTTTTTATTCCACCATATGTGATGCATGTTCATTGCAGAAAATACATGTGATGGAAATAAGACTCATTAGTGTGAGTGTTTCTCTCTTTTTTCTGTCCTCTTACCCATCCACAAGAGGTTTCTAGCTCACAATTCATGCCAACTCCCCAGCTTGGACAGTTTGGTCTTTGCCAGACCCAGTCCTGGATCTTTTGTAATGCGGAATCAGAATGAGGGATGTGGGGGTGCTGGTTAGAGAGAGCACGAGATACAGAGCCTGAGAGGCTGGGAGACAGAAGGCCCAGCGCAGAAAGGCTAAATTGCTCTGTGTAATAAAGAACAAGGAAGGGGAAGGGAGAAGGGAAAGACAGGTTGGAAAGGAAAGGTAGTAGGAACGTTTTATAAAGTACAGTATTTCCATGGGGCATTAAGTAGATAAGCTGTAATTCGCCAAGTAGAAATTGGAATAATTTTTTGTTTTCTGGCTCCAGGATTGTAATACTTTATTTGCAACTCCATGGAGACCCTTGACCATATAGATAACTAGAATTTATTAGGATTCCATACAGGAAAGTATAAAATATCATTATTTGAGAAATGAAAGAAGAGAGTCAAGTATTTATCATGCTTTTTTTCCTACAATTATGATTTAGTCTTGAAAAATTCTGGCCAGTAAATGTAAATAGAAGGATAGAATTATAATATCATCATTTTGCAACCTCTAATGAGATAATAGATTTAGGCAAGAATCATCAATCATCGGGGATTCCTATAACCATTGGATGAAAAGTAAAGGGGAACTTTGTAATGCCAGTGATACTTGAACCTGTCGATCAATCTTGTTTGTCTTGCTTTTTTATAGACAAGATCTCACTACGTTGCCCAGACTGGAGAGTGAGGTGGCTAGTCACAAGTGCAATCATAGTGCCCTGCAGCTTCCAACTCCTGGGCTCAAAGGATCCTCCTGCCTCAGCCTCCCCAGTAGCTGGGACTACAGGCATGTGCCACCATGCCCAGCTAATTTTTTTTTTTCTATAGAGATGAGGTCTCACTATGTTCCACAGGTTGGTCTTGAACTCCTGGCCTCAAGGGATCTTCCCACCCCAGCCTCCCAAAGTACAGGATTACAGGTGTGAGTCTGTAATCTCAGCCTAATAAATCAATTTTATCATCACAAAAAGAGAGACAACTACCCAAGAGAATTGAAAACATATGTTCACACAGAAACCTGTACATAATGTTCATAGCACAACATTATTCATAATAGCCAAAAAATAAAAACAATACAAATGTCCATCGACTGATGAATGGATAAACAAAATGTGGTATATCCATATAATGGAATATTATTCAGCCATAAAAAAGAAATGAAATACTAATACATGCTACAGCATGGATGAATCTTAAACACATGCTAAGTGGGCTGGGTGCAGTGGCTCAATCCTATAATCCTAACACTTTGGGAGGCCAAGGCAGGAGGATCACTGGAGGATCACTGGAGGCCAGGAGTTTGAGACCAGCCTTGGCAACATAGTGAGACCTCTGTCTCCACAAAAAATTAAAAAATTAGCTGAGTGTCGTGGTGTGCACCTGTAGTCCCAGCTACTCCGAGGCAGGAGGATGGCTTGAGCCCAGGAGTTTGAGGTTGCAGTGAGCTATGATAACACCACTGCACTCTAGTTTGAGTGACAAAGTGAGACCCTGTCTCTGAATACAACAAGCACAAGAACAAGAAAACATTCTAAATGAATGGAGCCGGACATAAAAGGCCACGTATTGTATAATTCTGTTTATATGAAATGTCCAGAATAGGCAAATTCATAGAGACAGAAAGTAGATTAGTGGCTGTCAGTTGATGGGGGAAGTAATGAATGGAGAGTGACTGTAAGCAGGTATAGGATTTATTTTCTGGGTATATTCTGGAATTAGTAGCAGTGGTTGTACAACATTGCAAATATACTAAAATTCATTGAATTATACACTTTAAAATGAATTTTATGTCATATGAATTATATTTCAATTTTGAAAAAATCATATCTAGGAAACTAAAAAGAGAGAGAAACTAAAAATTATGTGCTTCTTGATATGTTGTGACAGCAAGTATATAGCATCACCTGAAAAGTGAACATGAATCTGATTTAATCTCTGGGTATAACAACCAGTTTGGGGCCAGGCGCGGTGGCTCACGCCTATAATCCTAGCACTCTGGGAGGCCGAGGCAGGAGGATCACTTGAGCTCAGGAGTTCAAGATCAGCCTGAGCAAGAGTGAGACCCCGTCTCTACTAAAAATAGAAAAATTAGCCAATTGTGGTGGTGTGCTCTTATAGTCTCAGCTACTGAGGAGGCTGAGGCAGGAGGGTCACTTGAGCCTAAGAGTTTGAGGTTGCAGTGACCTATGATGACGCCACTGCACCCTAGCCGCGGCAACAGAGAGAGACCCTGTCTACAAAGGAAAAAAATGAGGCTTGATCTATCCATGAAATTAGAGCACATTTAGAGGTTATATCTTACTTGGAGAAAAATGGGTTAAGATTGAATAATTGAGTTTGAGGTGGCTCATACTTTATTGCAACCTGAAATTATTATAAAAAGCATTAATAAAATCTGAAGTGATCCACTAAGTGATTGTTATTATTGTAATAACTAGATCAGAAGTGGAGTGGGGACAGGAAGCCATTCAGCCTTTCAGACACCCAGAAATAAGATCAAACTAAGTGGTCTGCCCACTCACTAATGCACCTTACTTAGTTCCTGTTGCCCCCAAGAAAAAGTACAACCCATTGGGCCGTCACTGAGGTCCTTCCAAATCTGGCCCCAACCTGCCTTTCCAGCCACATTCCCTGCCCCTCCTCTCCTTGTTTCCTGGCCACGCCACCACTAATTTGCTGGTTCCTGAACACATTGGCCTTTCGCACCTCCTCCTTACCTTGGCTCTTGCTGTTCCCTCTGCTTGCAGGTCCTCCCGTGAACTCCCAATCTTCCCTCTATACCCTGTTCCTACATCTCTCCCTCTTGATAGAATTAGTCACTCCCAGCTCTGTACACACCTCTACTATATCACATCCTATGGTAATTATTTATTTCTAAATCTTCCCCACCCACTTCTGTGCTGCCCCAGACTCCATCCTGTTCATCTTTATGCACTCAAGGCCTGACATAAAAGTAGATAGTTGATAAAATGTTTTTTTGGAGACATTTTGACTGAGTGACTGAAGGAGCCACCTAGACTGCATGGCCCAGTACTGAGTGTGGCCCCAAGAAAGTTACCCAGACTTGGGTCTTCCGTCCAAGACGTGTCCATGAAATTGGAGAACAGCACAGCAAACAGTCTGACCCAAGAATGACTGACAAGACTACCTGGCTAACATGAACTCAGTAATAACGCAGAAGAAAGAAATTCAAGGGGAAAGCTTTGAGCCTACTGGTATGTGGGAGTTGTGTACTGGAAATGGAGATAGAAAGAGAACTCAGTGATGGGGCAAGATTTCACATGTTCCCTGAGAAATAACAGAGGGAACTTGACAAACTAATAAAATAACAACCTTCCTAATTTTTAAAAAACCTACAGCCCCAAAATTTAGAAGCCGGCAGCAGGTATCTGGTGCTTCTAGTCCTGCCAGCCTCTAACAGACCATCCACCTGCGGCAATATTAAACAGCCAACTTCCTTCCATCCAGCAAAGAATCTAGAGACCTGACTCTCTAGGAAATCTTTCCCTTCTTTATTTTTTGGCACTCTTTTTAGCAGCTTATTATTGACGGGGCAGATTTCTGTAGGGAGAGAAAATATTCCACTGGAGTACCTGCATAAAGACCCCTACATTACACCAGAATCTAGAAATAATTATTTGCTTATTTAGTCTTACTTTTTCTTTTTCTTTCTCAAATAAAATGATTTTCTTCTAATGACAAAAACACCTCATCATTTGGAAAATATAGAAAAGTATAAAAAATAAAATAAAAATTACCCATAGTCTCACTACCTAGAAATAATAACAACCATTAACATTTGACATATATGGTATATGTGAATGTATTTTATAAAATTGGGATCATACTGTGTAAAGTTTTATATATTACTTTTATTACTTAGAATTATATTATGAGTTTTTTTGTTTTTTTTTTTTTCTTTTGAGACAGAATCTCACTCCATTGCCCTGAGTTGAGTGCCGTGGCATCAGCCTAGCTCACAGCAACCTCAAACTCCTGGGCTCAAGCGATCCTCCTGCCTCAGCCTCCCAAGTAGCTGGGACTACAGGAACGTGCCACCATGCCCAGCTAATTTTTTATATGTTTAGTAAAGATGGGATCTCACTCTTGCTCAGGCTGGTCTCGCACAAACTCCTGAATTCAAGCTTGGCCTCCCAGAGTGCTGGGATTACAGGCATGAGCCACCGCGCCCAGCCTTATTGTGAACATTTTTTCATAATATTTACTATGGGCCAATAATTATTTCAGAACATGGGCCGTGCTTGGCAGCTCACACCTCCCAAGTAATCCCAGCTACTTGGGAGGCTGAGGCAGGAGGATTGCTTGAGCCTAGGAGGTTGCTGTGAGCTAAGC
Source organism: Eulemur rufifrons (assembly GCF_041146395.1). Taxonomy (NCBI): domain Eukaryota; kingdom Metazoa; phylum Chordata; class Mammalia; order Primates; family Lemuridae; genus Eulemur; species Eulemur rufifrons. Next base: position 5,498,479 of record NC_090992.1, on the reverse strand, counting down.
TGATGTCACTGCACTCTAGCCCATGTGACAGAGTGAGACTCTGTCTCAAAATAATAATAATTATTATTTCATAACATGATTTATAATGACTGCTTAGTAATCAATTGTATGATAAAACAATTTATTTCAGCCATCACCCATTGGACATTTATGCTGTTGCCATTTTTTTCCCCATTACAAATAATAATGTGATTAACAGAAGTCCTGGCAGAACTGCTAGGAGAGAGCGCACGAACTTTCACAAGAATCTCGGTACATGCTTGTTGAATTGCCCTCGGGAAAGCTGGCCCCAACTCATCCTCCCCACATCAGCACATGAGAGTTTCATGTGTCAAAGTGCTTTCTCTTTCAATATGTGTGGAACAGGTAAGACTCCTTTATCTTTTTCACAATGAACATATGTTATATTTTGTAATAAAAAATTCACATTATCTTTTTAAAGAAGAAGAAAATAAGCATGATTTTCCCCATTAAGCAGATGGGGAAACCGAAGCCCATGGATGAGTAACTTAAAGAAGGCTGACCGTTGGGCCTGAGGAGATGGAAAAAGTGTTTCTGGGTAGAACCAAGATGCTTCTGAGAAGAAAGTTCTAAGGACCTTGACATTTTTATTAGCCAAAACTGAAATCCACCTAGCACTCTGGGAGGCTGAGGCAGGTGAATCCTTTGAGCTCAGGAATTTGAGACCAGCCTGAGCAAGAGCAAGACCCTGTCTCTACTAAAAATAGAAAGAAATTATCTGGCTAACTAAAAATATATAGGAAAAAATTAGCCAGGCATGGTGGCATGTGCCTGTAGTCCCAGCTACTCGGGAGGCTGAGGGAGGAGGATCGCTTGAGCCCAGGAGTTTGAGGTTGCTGTGAGCTAGGCTGACACCACGGCACTCTAGCCCGGACAACAGAGCGAGACTCTGTCTCAAAAAAAAAAAAAAAAAAAAACCTGAAATCTGGCTCTGGAGACAATGAAAGATGGCTCTGAGGAGACCATTCAGGGAGTCTGAGGTGACAGACTTGGTTCTGAGGTGGCTGTAATGGCATCAGAAGGAGTCGCCACTCCCACGTTTCTGTTTTATAGGGACTTGAGGGCAATGGAAGTTGTGTGGGCATCATTAACAGAATATTGAGAACGCTTCCCCTCACTGCTCTGAGAAGGCTGACAAAGGGACCAAGTCGGGTGAATCCGACAATATTAAATAGGTGGTTCTAAGAGGACAGTTTGAGATGGAGAAATGGCAGGCGGTGACTGACATTTGGTTCTAATAAGGCAGCTGGTGGGGAGGCACTGTGTGTGAGAAGCCATTTTGAGGGAATTCAAAGTTAGTTCTATCGAGAGTCAAAGGTGGTTGGCAAGGCTGGCGTGGTTTCGTTTCTCCTTCCCCAGATCCCCTCAAAATCCCCAGGACGAACTCTCGCACGGTAGGTGCTCCGTTAATTTGTTCAATAAATGAGGCACAGTTGGGCTGTTGGGAGTGTAGTCGCTGCCTCTGAAAAGGTGAGACTGTGAAGTTGGTTCTGAGAAGAGATGAGCTGCCGAAGAGACTGAGACCGTTTTCTCTGAGGAGGCAGCCGCTGCAGGTTCCGTGGAAATGGCGACTCTGGGATTTGTCTGGGAGCTGAGGAGGCACTGTGTCCTACTGGGGAGCCTGGTTTACTTGGGCCACAGGGATGGGAGAAGACACTTCAGGAGAGACCATTTCTACCCATTGGCCTACCCTAGACTTCTTTTCCTTTCTTTTCTTTTTTTTTTTTTTTTTGAGACGGAGTCTCGCTCTATCACCTGGGCTAGAGTGCCGTGGCGTCAGCCTAGCTCGCAGCAACCTCAAACTCCTTGGCTCAAGTGATCCTTCTGCCTCAGCCTCCTGAGTAGCTGGGACCACAGGCACCTGCCACAAAGCCTAGCTAATTTTTCTATTTTTAGTAGAGACGGAGTCTCACTCCTGCTCAGGCTGGTCTCGCTCAAACTCCTGAGTTCAAGCCTGACCTCCCAGAGTGCTGGGATTACAGGCATGAGCCACCTTGCCCAGCCTTATTTATGAACATTTTTTCATAATATTTATTACGGGCCAATAATTATTTCAGAACATGGGCCGTGCTTGGCAGTTCACACCTCCCAAGTAATCCCAGCTACTCGGGAGACTGAGGCAGGAGGATCGCTTGAGCCCAGGAGTTTGAGGTTGCTGTGAGCTAGGCTGACACCACGGCACTCTAGCCCAGACAACAGAGTGAGACTCTGTCTCAAAAAAAAAAAAAAAAAAAAACAAAACTGAAATCTGGCTCTGGAGACAATGAAAGATGGCTCTGAGGAGACCATTCAGGGAGTCTGAGGTGACAGACTTGGTTCTGAGGTGGCTGTAATGGCATCAGAAGGAGTCGCCACTCCCACGTTTCTGTTTTATAGGGACTTGAGGGCAATGGAAGTTGTGTGGGCATCATTAACAGAATATTGAGAACGCTTCCCCTCACTGCTCTGAGAAGGCTGACAAAGGGACCAAGTCGGGTGAATCCGACAATATTAAATAGGTGGTTCTAAGAGGACAGTTTGAGATGGAGAAATGGCAGGCGGTGACTGACATTTGGTTCTAATAAGGCAGCTGGTGGGGAGGCACTGTGTGTGAGAAGCCATTTTGAGGGAATTCAAAGTTAGTTCTATCGAGAGTCAAAGGTGGTTGGCAAGGCTGGTGTGGTTTCGTTTCTCCTTCCCCAGATCCCCTCAAAATCCCCAGGACGAACTCTCGCACGGTAGGTGCTCCGTTAATTTGTTCAATAAATGAGGCACAGTTGGGCTGTTGGGAGTGTAGTCGCTGCCTCTGAAAAGGTGAGACTGTGAAGTTGGTTCTGAGAAGAGATGAGCTGCCGAAGAGACTGAGACCATTTTCTCTGAGGAGGCAGCCGCTGCAGGTTCCGTGGAAATGGCGACTCTGGGATTTGTCTGGGAGCTGAGGAGGCACTGTGTCCTACTGGGGAGCCTGGTTTACCTGGGCCACAGGGATGGGAGAAGACACTTCAGGAGAGACCATTTCTACCCATTGGCATACCCTAGACTTCTTTTCTTTTCTTTCTTTTTTTTTTTTTTTTTTGAGACGGAGTCTCGCTCTATCACCTGGGCTAGAGTGCCGTGGCGTCAGCCTAGCTCGCAGCAACCTCAAACTCCTTGGCTCAAGCAATCCTTCTACCTCAGCCTTCTGAGTAGCTGGGACTACAGGCACCTGCCACAATGCCCAGCTAATTTTTCTATATTTAGTAGAGACGGAGTCTCACTCTTGCTCAGGCTGGTCTCAAACTCCTGAGCTCAAGCGATCCTCCCACCTCAGCCTCCCGGAGTGCTAGGATTACAGGTGTGAGCCACCATTCCCAGCCCAGATTTCTTTTCTTTCTTGCTTTCTTTTCTTTTTCTTTCTTTCTTTTTTTTTTTTCCCCTTCCCCTCCCTCTTTTTTTTTTTTTTTTTTTCCTGTTTTGTTTGAAACATGGTGTCTCTGTCTCCTGGACTACAGTGCAGTGGCATCATCATAGCTCACAGCAACCTCAAACTCCTGGGCTCAAGCGATCCTCCTGCCTCAGCCTCCCGAGCAGCTGGGACTACAGGCATACGCCACCATGCCCAGCTAATTTTTTCTATATATATTTTTAGTTGTCCAGCTAATTTATTTCCATTTTTAGTAGAGACAGGGTCTCGCTCTTGCTCAGGCTGGTCTCGAACTGCTGAGCTCAAACGATCCTCCTGCCTTGGCCTCTCAGAGTGCTAGGATTACAGGCATGAGCCACCTCGCCCGGCCTAAAATATGTTTATGAGATATAATTTACATACCATAAATTTCATCCATTTTAAGTGTATAATTCAATGACTTTTAGTAATCTATACAGTTGTTCAGATATCACAATCCAGTTTTATTTTATTTATTTATTTTTAGACTTGTCACTGACTTGAAGTACAGATTTAGAGTATTTCCATGGTCCCCAAAATAACAAGCTTATAGGCAATCGACATCTCTTTTACCCCCAGCCCCTGACAACTACTAATCTGCTCTCTGTCTCTATAGACATTTGCCTTTTCTGGATATTTCATATAAATGCAGTCATACGATACATAGTCCTTTGCACCTAACTTCTTTACTGGAATGTTTTAAGGTTTATCCATGTCGTCGCACATACCCGTATTTCGTTCCTGTTTATTGCTGAACAGTATTTCATTGTCTGGGTATGCCACATTTTGTTTATCCATTCACCATTTGGATAGTTTCCATTCTTTGGCTATTACAGATAATGCTGCTGTGAACATTTGCACCCAGGTCTTTGTGTGAACGTTTCCATTTCTCCCATGTTGATACCCAGGAGTGGAATTGCTGGGTCATGTGGTAACTGCATGTTTCACTTTGTAGAAACGACTAAACTATTTTCCAAAGTGGCTGCACCTTTTTACATCCCCACCAGCAACGTGTGAGTGTTCCAGTTTTTCACATCCTCGCCAACACTTGTTCTTGTCTGTCTGGAAAAGATCAATTGTTAAGGATAATTTTTTCCCATAAATGAAGCCACCCTTCCTTCTACTCCAACCTCAACACAGGCCATGCCATCAGCAAGTGCCAGTTTATCAGAGTTGGGAACACAGACCGGGCCCTTCCCTCCAGCCTCAGCTGCCCTTTTCACCCTCGGGCAGCTCCACAGCCCCAGACTCCCTGTGCCCAAAGAGGAGAGGAAAGTTTTAGTTACAACACTATCCATGAACTGAAAAACGGGAGATGTGGTAGATTAGAATCTGTGACAACCAGTGGAAGAGTAGGGCCAGTTTTCCAGAAAACCCACAAGGAACAGCCCACAGGAGATAGTGATCAAGGCAAAGTGTACAGATAACCTCTCAGAACTAGTCTCCCAGGGCAGCTTCCTACATTATCTGATCCTCAGTCACTTCTTCTTTTTGAGATAGGAATGCCTTATCAATCCCTAGCTCACACTCTGCCATACCACTGTCCTTAGAAAAGTATCACCAAGGACTTCTGTACATTTGCTGAGCTGATGAGATAATGACAATATACCTTGCTTAGCCCAGACATCTCATTACCAGGAAGATACAAACAAACAGGGGAGAGTTTGTAGTAGAGCCGTGAACAATGGGAAAGGCGCTGGCTCTGTTTACTGGAGGAAAGATTCAAAGAAGCAAATCTTTTAGGAGGCTGGGCCCCGACTCTGAGTCTGTGAGTGGGGACTGGGGGGGAGGGAGAAATGTGATTATTGTTTCAAGCAGAAGTAGGCAGAGGGTGGGGGGAACCTTTGGAGTAAATGGGGCACGTCCACACAAAGACTTGTACGCACGTGTTTGCAGCAGCTGTATTTGGAATAGGCCCCAAAGGGAACCCACCCAAATGTCCACCCACAGGTGAAGGGATGAACAAATTGTGGTACAGCCATAAGTGGAACATAGTACTCAGCAAGAACAAGGGGTGAACTATTTACAGTACACACAACAACATGAATGAGTCTCAAACTAGTGCTGCCAAGTGAGAGAAGCCAAAACAGAATGAGTATATCCCGAATGATTCCATTTATAAGAAACCCTAGAAAATGCAAACTGATCTATAGTGACAGAGAGCAGATCAGTGACTGGCGAGGACAACGGTGGGGGGAGGGAAAGATTACCAAAGGGCACGAGGAAGCTTTTGGAGGTGATGGATACGTTCACTATCTTAATTGTGGTGATGGCTTGTCCTGTGTCCACACATGTCAAGACTCAAGTTTTACAGTTTACTGTACATCAGTTGTACCTCAATGAAGTTGTAATAATAATTTTTAAAACCCTAAGTACTGAGGAAAATGAGCTTCGTGGAGAGAACTCCCTGAAAAGATAAAGTTACTTGGATCTGAGGGGTTGAGCCACCAACTTGACCTAAGAGATTATCTCAAGGAAGCTTAGCCACAAAAGGCTCTCTTAGGATCTAGTAATGGGGAAAGGGAGACTGGGGAAGAAAAATTACTGAAGTAGAAGGCTAAATTTGCTATTTGGGTGCAAAGAGCTCATTAGCACCCAAAGGTTTCTGGGTAAAATGTTGAAATCTTGTTTGCTTGACATCTGATTCTTTTAGACTTGGCCTCATAGCCCTTAGGACTCTGGGATCTCACTCTGCCCAATGTCTTCCCCTCTCAAACTGCACTGAAGTGTGGCATGAAACAGTGAAAACAGCTGGGATCAGGGGACTGGGACACGGCAGGGAATACCTCTGACCCTATAGTACCTACACCTGGCTCCACTTCCATACCCTGGGGGTTCTGCATGAGGGGAGGTAGAAGGAAGCTGCAAACCCGGCATGACAGCCAGGCCAAGTGTTGCCTTCCTGAGTGCTTGGAATCTCTCAAAACGTATGATGCTGAATGTTCTTGAAGTTCAAGCACAAAGATTACCTCTCAGGTAGTAGGAGGATGGGTCAAAGGTCTTTAGGACCTGGTTCTTTCTTTTACTTCAGAACCTAAACTTGTCCTTAGCTGACCAAATCCCCCCACCCCCACCTCCCTTCCACCCAACTTCTCCCTGTCCTTCCTCACATTCCTGAAGCCCTAGACAATGTCCCCAGGTAGCACACAACCCTCCAGCATTCTCTGGGGCCCTTCCCAAACCTCAACCTTTATGATGATGAGAGCTTTTATCAGTGCTGCCCTGTGTCCTTGGTTGCAGACTTCCCTTGCAGGAACAGTAGTTAACATCAACACTTTCGTTATTCTTATATCAGCCAACACATTCATTATGCTATCGGACTGTAAAATGGGGCAAGTTTTTGAGTGGTGCCCTATTTCAACCATGCCAAGGAACTTGGGAGTTTGGACTGTCAGACTCTAAAGAAACCCTGGTGACAGGACTAATAAAAATTCGGTAGCTGGCTGGGTGTGTTGGCCCATGCCTGTAATCCCAGCATTTTGGGAGGCCAGGGCCACAGATCAGTTGAGGCTAGGAGTTTGAGACCAGCCTGAGCAATATAGTGAGATCCTTGTCTCTACCAAAAAAAAAAAAAAAAATAGCCAGCAACAAGCTACCTGCATCAAAATGGCCTTGTTATCAAGGCCAGTTCCAGGACCCCATCTCAGATGTAAGGTGTCAATCAGATGCTCCTTGAATGGGCCTGGAAATCTCATTCTGATGCATTGTAACATAGGAGACGTTCTGTTTCAAAGAACAGAGTCTCTTTTCTCCTTCTTTCGTATATATTCTTGCCACGTTTTGTTTCTTGGGAGTCTGGATGAGAAACTCTTAAGAACGTGTAACAGGCATAGACTTGCGTTCCTGGACCCAGATGAGATGGGGAGGAGTAGGTGGGGCTGGGATGAAGCGTGCCAACACAAATATTGTCCCATCAGGACCTGGCAATTTTGCCAGGAGGCTCACAGGGATTTGCCCTTTGCTAGAGAAGATGCCTGGTTCCCCTACTCCAGGCTGAGAAGTCTGGTGTCATGGGAAAGGGCTGAGGTCAATAGTACTGGTGGGGGGAGGGCTAGAAAGAAAGAGAAATAATTGGGCCCATGCCAAGGGGTTATTGGAATCCCCCTAGCTCCAGGAAGTGTGGGTTTGGAAACTGGGAGATGTAAGGCTGTGGAGCGTCAGGTAAATAAACAAACAAACAAACAAACAGAACCTGGGAGATGCTTAGAGGAAGGAGAAGGGGTGGAGGAGATTAGATTTTGACTTCACTCTGGGCCTGATAACCATACCAGGTAGAGGGGATCCTTCATTGTCCCTCTGATCTTAGGGGTCAGAAGTTGGGAGGGAAGCCAAGGCTTGGGAATTCCAGAACACCAAATCTATTGCACCTATCTGCCCAGTGAATGGTAGTGTCTGGCCAATTCACAAAGATATCAGGGTTGGAGGTAGGGCTCCCATTCAGTAATCCAACCCATCCACACTCCTGGGTACAGACTTGGCCAGCATCCTCCCTACCTCACACACAAACCAAATCAATTGGGTCGACTCCTACTTATGCTTCCCAACTCAATTTTTCCGTCTTTCCTAAGCTCCCCTGGGGTGGGGGGTGGTTAGGTGTCCTTCTCTGTGCTCCCAAAGAGCCCCATCCCTCCCCATATTGTATAACATAACACCATGTTGTAATTTCTGGGTTATATCTGTCTCCCCAACCACCAATCTGCATTCCTGAAACAGGAACTGTTCCCTCCATGTCTGTCGTGGCCAGGTCAAGGCCTCTCAGAGGAGACCGATGTGCACACACCCACATGGATTGCTCCAGCAGTGACAGTGGTTCCTCAAGGGAATAGGGCAACAAGAACGTAACACCTCATACCTCTTACGCAATGGGGACAGACTTGGCTGGGATGGGAACTTTAGATACCAGGCCAGCCTCCTGCCCACTCTGCCCTCTGTCCCAGGAAGCTGCCAAGGATGGCAGTTCCAGCTGGCAAGTGATGAGATTTTCTTCCTGGAAGGATTCTTGGCTTAAGAACTGGGCTTTGCCTCTTCCAGCCTTCTTCAATGCCCTCAAGTTGCTGGGGACATGGGGGATGGGAGGGAGAGGCTGCATCAGCCCCAGCCTTGTTACTGTGCCTACCTCTTATCTCCCCCACCTGCACATGGCAGGGATTCCCAAGAACAGAGATTTTTTCCAACCGTGGCTAGAAGTGGAAACTGGGTGGGCAAACATTTGCTGCCCAGAGAGTAGCACTGCCTCTGGCCACACATGTCCCCCCCCTAACTCTGGCCTTCTTTGGCTCTAACTAACCAAGGTAAATCTGCAGCCCACCAGGATGAAGAGGAACAGGCCTGGTATCAAGAAGAGGAGGCCCATACTCGGTCCTCATAAAGAATTCTCTCTAGTGACACAGACTCTGGTGTGAGTATCCTTGCATCTGTGAAGGCCCCGGGCCTTCAGAAAACCTCAACCCCCTCGATATGGCTCCTGCAGAACCCTTCCCCTAGCCCAGGAAACACATACCCAATCATAGCTACTTTATTTTCCTTTTAATTTTTCTGAAGGATATACACCACATATCCCATGGGCAATAAAGCGCATTCAATGTGTTTATAAGCCAAACAGTCACTTTGTTTAAGCAAACACAAGTACAAAGTAAAATAAAACCACAAAATAATGAACTGCATGTTCATAACATACAAAAATTGCCGCCTACTCAGTAGGTAACTACAACATTCCAACTCCTGAATATATTTATAAATTTACATTTTCAGTTAAAAAAATAGACTTCTGAGAATTCAGATTTTGTTTTAGATTTTTTTCTTACATTCTGGAGAACTGAGGCTTAGCTCAGCCCTCTTCCTTATTTTGCTCCCAAAGCCTCCCCCAAATCATCACTCCCTGCCCCCCTTAAGGCTAGAGGTGAGCATGTCCCTCACAATTGCACATGTCAAGCCATCAGCGAGGCGCATCACACAAAAGGCACCAAGACGTGAAACTTTTTAAACCAAAAGGACAAAAAAAAAAAAAAAAACCCAAAACACTTTCAAAAAAAAAGAAAAACCAAACCATATTTTGCCACATGTGAGAGTACAGTCGAGCAATATTTACAGAAAGGTTAACGGAACAACACTCTGACACATGCTGATTAATACCTAGGACTGCTGTTTCAAAAGAAGCTTCAAACTTATTGTCACAGCATCATCACAAAATAGAGGATCACCACTGGTTTGCTTGGCTTTTCTTTTTTTCCCCCCCCCAAAGTGAGGACCTAACTCCAAATAATACAATAGAATATGCAAATTATCTTCACATCAAGAGTACCCCAAGAAAAACGAAATCCATGGCACAGACACTGTACAAGGGTGCAGTGCAGGGCTCTGAGGGGCCCAAACCCCTTTTGCCAACTTGATTTTCTAGCACTGAAGGGAGCAAGGGGTCAGGCATATGATGGAGATGATACTGAAATGATTTATCCAAAATCCATGCAAATCAAGTTCTTTGGATAGAGGTGAAGAACTTGGACATGGCTGTTTCAGGCAGCTGAAGTCAAAGGGAATAGGAATTAGGGAAGGGGAAGTGGGCAGAAAGGATTGTTGGCCACTGGACCTTCCACTCGGAGTAGAGAGGGAGGGCTTGGCTCTGAGAACCTCCATCTGACCTAGGAGGAACATTCTCCTATGGCCATCTCCTCCTCCTGTCCTTTAAGTCTCTTGTGTTTCTTTTTCTCCCTTTTCCCTTGGTTGCCCCTTTCCCTTTAGCAAATTTCAATTGTCCTGGGAGAAAAGGTTGCCGTCATGTCCGAAAGCCCTGTGGAGGCGCTGAAGGAGTTGGTGACGGCTGAGGAAGGGAAGCTGCTGACCTGGGCTGGGAAAGCAGGTGGAACGGATGAGTACGTGGTGGCCACCGAGGGTGAGGGGAAGCCACTGTGCACGGGGGAGGGGTAGGTCGAGGAGCCGGGAGAGGAGAAGGAGGTGGGCACGGGCGATGGGTATGAGGTGGTGGCAGGGGATGGATAAGAGGTAGCAACTGGGGACGGGTAGGAAGAGAGAGAGGAGGTGGCTGAAGAGGCCACAACATTTTTGTCTGCTTTCTTGTCCTTCTGCCGCAAGTGGATCTTGGTATGCCTCTTCCGTTCGTCGCTCCTGGCAAACTTTCTCCCGCAGATGTCGCAGGCGAAGGGCTTCTCGCCTGTGTGGGTGCGGATGTGGGTGGTCAGGTGGTCACTGCGGCTGAAGTTGCGCATGCAGATGCGACACTGGAAGGGCTTTTGGCCTGTGTGGATGCGGATGTGGCGGGTGAGCTCGTCGGAGCGAGAGAAACGGCGATCACAGGACTCCACCGGGCAGGCGTACGGGCGTTCGTGGGGGGGTGTCTTGCTGGGCCGGTTGGGGTACTTGCGCATGCGGCTGGGTTTGATGAGCTGGGACTGGTAGGTGGTATTGAGGGCCTTCAGGTCCTGGGATCCCGACTGAGTGGCAAAGGCCTTGATCGTAGAGAGTGGGGTGAGTGAAGGCTGCTGGGTACGGCTCTCCAGGCCCTGGAAGGGCTTCTGGTCTGGGGTGCCCAGGCCCAGGTCCCCCTGCTGCTGCGGAAACAGGTAGTCGGGAATCATGGGAACCTGGAAGCCACCCTTGGCAGCAGGGTAGGCAGGAGGCGGGTACTGGAGCCCGGTGCCTGCAGAGCCCGAAAAGGCCTGGCTCTGTGGCTCAGGGAAAATGTCAGTGTTGGGCGTGGGGAAGGTGGGTGCTGCGGAGTAAATGGGACTGCTGTCGCTGGACGGCACTGCGCAGCTCAAGGGTGGGCTCTGGGAGGCAGAGGAGGAGGAGGAGGCTGCTGGAGACGATGCTGAGGATGAGGAGGCTGGTGGGTTGGTCATGCTCACGAGGCCACTGACCAGGCTGAAAAGGGGCTCAGGCCACAAGGTGTTGCCACTGTTGGGCGCAGGCTCCAGAGAGAAGCGGCCAGTGTAGGTGATGGGGGGCAGCCGAGTGGTCTGGCTGGGGTAACTTGTCTCCACCAGCACCTTTTCGTTGTTCAGAGAGATGTCAGGAAAAGACTCTGGCAGGAGAGAGAAGGGAAGGCCTGGTTACTGGAGAGCAATCACTGGAGGACGAGGAGGACCCGAGCTGCCAGGCAAGAGGTCAGGCCGGCTACCATTGACTCCCGAGGTGGTTAATAATTGATAGCAGCAGATTGCAATGTTCCTGGACCTGCTCCAGTGGCAGAGCCCGTTTCAACAACAGCTGACGCAAATAAGGAGAATCCCCTCCACTGCAGCTCCCAGCGCTCCGCAGCGGCTGCGCCGGCGAGGGATTCCCGCCAGCACCCCCTATGGTCGCGGCTAGTGCGCGCCCCCTACCCCAGGCTGCCGGGACACCGATGGGCAAGAATCATGGCCCTTCCTTGAGGACATGCGGCAGGCAAGGCAAGCCTTTCTCGAGGTGGGGGCGCAGCCCTGCTCATCAAAACAAGTCCTCCCCCTCTCTGCCCACCCACGCAGCTCCAGAGCTCTACATCCAAACAAAAGCTCGGTCCTCTGAGCACCTCTAGGGACAAGAGTGGGGGCTGGGGGGTGTCCCCAGGCATCCCTCTAACACATGACCCCGGGGATGCGAGGAATAGAAGGGAAACCCCAGTCGCATCCCTAAGGTCCAGGAGCACTCCTGCGGTGAAGGTCTGGACGCCAGCATGGTGGCGAAAGGGCTCACCCTCCGCGGTGTAGGCCACTGCTTACCTGCTGTCAGGTGTTCATAGGGCTGCTCGCCCGTCTCCCCCTGAGGGTTGTAGGCGCTGCTGCTGCTGCTGTTGCTGCCGCCCCCTCCGCCTCCACCGCCCCCGCTGCTGCTGCTGCTGTTACCGCCGCTGCCCTCTGGGGCGCCGGCCGCACCGAGGAACTGGGGAGCCCCATTGCTCAGCAGCATCATCTCCTCCAGCTTGGGGTAGTTGTCCATGGTGGGCGAGTGCGGAAAGGAGCCGAACGGGTCGGAGATCTGCAGCGGAGACATCAGCTGCATCTCGGCTTTGGCCGCGGCCATCCTGGACGAGCCGGCGGGAGAGCTGGTGTTGGGGCGGGTGGGCGCAGCCCGGGCTGGAGCTGCGGGGGACACACTCGCGGGAGCCTGGCCGGGTTACATGCGGGGCGTGGGGCACACTGGGGAGAACGCAGTGGGGTCCCCAGGCTCGCCCTCGCCGCGGGCGGTGTGGACTCGGCACTGCTGCGGAGGCTGGGGCAGGGGCCAGTCCTGCGGCGGCGGAAGCTGGCGGCGGTGGCGGATGGCGGCGGCGGCTCCCCAAGTTCTGCGCGCTGGGATCTCTCGCGACTCCCCGGATCCGCCTCTATTTGAAGGGTCTGAAACATCACCGGCCCGCCTCCGTCGTGACGTACATGGCCATATATGGGAAGCAGGAAGCCCTAATATGGCAGGACCGGCCAGGAGGACCCAGAGTGACGTGAAGCCCCCTCTCCTACAGCGGCGGGCACCTCCATCCCGCACCCCGGGTCCCGCGCCTGCTCCCGAATCCCGGGAGCCCAGGCTTTGAGGAAGCCCAGTGCTGCAGCCGCAGCTGGGGCCTTCCGAACCAAGCTGCCCCGGAGTTCCCAGCGTTGCCTCCGCCCCTTCCCTCCGCCCGCTGCCCTCCTCCCGGAGCCGGAAGCGGCCGGGCCATATCTGGCCACTCCAAATAAGGCGCTGCCCAAATAAGGGTTGTTCCGGCGGGGGATCCTTCCTGCTCCTTATATGGCATTTCCGGGCCGTTGCTCGTTGCTCCCTCGCTCCCTCCCTCCTCCCTGGTTCCAAGCCCGGAGCCCGAGCGTGCGCAGGAGCCGGGGACGCCCAGACAGGGAGGGCGCGGGGCGCGTAGCGCGGGGCCCTCGGCTACACAGGCGGCTCCCGGGCGTCAACTGTGCTGGGGAAGCCCGGACCCAGAGCGGGGGCGAGGGCGATTCGGGCTGAGGTTCTGCCACTGTTATCGAGGGCCCGCCCGCCCACCTCAGGGACCGTGGGAGCGATCCGGGAGCTGAGGGAGGAGCCGCTGGGCCGGCTGGGGCACAGGCCGCCTAGGAGAGGCGGGGCCTTGACCTCAGGCCTCGACCAATGGCACGGTGACTTTCCAGGTGTCCCGGGGAAACTGAGGCAAGAAATCAGGGCCACATGGTTCTTGGGACACAGCGTAGTAGTGAGACGCCTCATTTCCGCCACCCATCTGTGGGATGGATGGGGCTGTCGGTGCCCCGGGTCCCCTGTGCGCCACCCAGAACCGAAAAGCTGTTCCCTAGCCCCAGCCGGTGAAGAGCCCCCCCTCTGAGGGGCGGATGGGGGAAGCTGATTGCCCGAGGAGAAGCCTGACTCCTGTTCCCACCAGGAGCTAATGGTTCTCGTGGTGGCGGGGCACTTCCCCACCCTAATCCATCCTGGTGAGGGCTTGGGGGACACTGCGGATTCTGAAGTGGGGGCTTCCCTATGGGCTGTCTGGGGACCCCAGGCTTGGAAGCGAAGAGAGGACCTGCTCAGCGGCTCGGTGCTGCCCTCTGGAGGCCCCCGCTCCGGCTCCGCGCCCGGGCCCCAGGCCGAGCGGGCTCTTCCGCCGCCTCCTCGCTCCGCCCCCCGGATGCTGTGCCGGGCGCGGCGCCAGGCGGGGGAGCCGCAGTCGCAGTGCGCGCGAACTGAGCAGGCGCCGCAGCCCGGGCTCTCCCTGCAGTCTCCGGGGACCCGCCACTACCGAGGCGCCCAGACTCCAGGGTAACACTCTCCTCTCAGAGCCAGGCCAAGGCGGGGGTGGTGTGGGGGTTGGGGGAACGATTCCCGCGGGTCTCCCGAGTGCCGGAGGCTAACAGGGAAGCCCTCCCCGCCCCCACGACGCAGTCACATGCGCGCCCCAAAGGGAACAGGGATTCCGAGAAGGGAAGTCTCTGGCTCTCGCCCTGAAACCAGGGGAGGTGCTGTTTTTCTGAATTTAAAAAGAAAGCAAGTGCGCGTGTGGAAGGAGGGTGCTGACACCACCTGGAGGGAAGGGGTCGGGTCAGAGTCTCTGCTCAAACAGCCTCAGGAGGTCGGGGTCAGGGGGTTAAATGGGGGAGGGGTGTAACTCTCTTGGGCTTCATCCCTCCGTAGCTGTCCCCCACCCAAGACATTTTCTTATAATGAACTTAAGGAATTCAGCAATAAACCAGGACTCCCTTGTCTCTGAGCGCCCCATTCCAAGTGCATGGGCGAGGTGCGGGAGCAGTCCCCTGTCTACCGGGTTGTCCGTTAGGGGCAGAAGTGATGCGCCCCCCTCAGGCCTCCTGAAGGGTCAAATGGTCTGAATACCCATTTTGCTGCTCCCTGGTGGGTGCCTTGGCCAAGCTTTTTGTATTTCACTTTCTTCAACCGTAAAATGGGGCCAATGTTAATAATATCCACATGGAAGTATTGTTGTGAAGACTAAAATGTACACGGGCTTCCAATTCTGCGAAATCCTAAAGCTCAGTGCCTGCCTTGCAGCTGGCATTCAGTAAACAGTGGCTATTGTTGTTTTCAGGGGCTTTAGACCCATAGGGTCACCCACAGTTCACCCACCCATCCTCAGACTTCAAGAAAACCCCAGTGACCATTTTCTGAAAAGTTGTGCAGAGAGGGAAAAACATTCCAATCCTAACACAGGGGACATTGTCCCTAAGAGTTGATATGAATCTTCTTGCTGCAGTAGAACATCGTTTCATAGAGCAGAATTTTTCAGCCTTGATTGCGCAGCAAAATCACCTGTGGAGCTCTAAAAAAGAAAGGTTTTACCCTAGACCAACTACATCATAATCTTCCTGAACGTGTGAGTGCCAGAACTGAGCAAGTACCTCAGCTTGGGATTCTTGTGCTGTCCCTGGTGAACCACCCAGACTTTGGGAAAGAACATCTTTCTCTCCCAGCCAGGGCAAACCTGTTGCCCTGTGATTCTACTGTGTCAGCTGACCTAAGGTATTTTCAGGTCCTTTCTGAAGCTGGGCACCAGAAATGCTTATAGTCTACGTGTTTTGTTTTGCATGCCCAACATCAATTCCCTGTTCTCTTCATAACTGTTCCCCAGCTAGCAGTTTCCTTTGAGGAACCACCCCAATCCATGTGGGTGGGGGCAGATAACCCCACCCTAGGTCTAGGAGTAGCTACGTAATGCAGGCCTGGCCATCAGTGCAGGATGCTATGGCCTAGGGGCATTCCATGTCCCTGGCCACAGTGATTGAGTCAGAATGGGCACATGACCCAAAACAGGCCAATGAGAATCACTTCTGGGACTTTTTCTGGAACTCTTGGCAAAGGGGAATTCTTATTCCCTGATGGTACTAAGCCAACAGAACATAAGCCTGCTGACCATCTTGCCCGCAGGACCGGAGAGCCTGCCTCCGAATGCAGCTGATGCAGAGGAAGTCCCTGGATTCAGCCTGGGCTTTTTAGTTATGCAGGCCAGTGAATTACTTTTTTATTAATACAACAAAACAGCCTCAGTTCAGTTCCTATTACTCATAACCCAACAGGTTCTGATCCATACTCATTATCAACAACAACAAAAAACTTTTCTGAGGATTTACTGTGGGTAGGGTCTAGGGATAAGGCCTATGGTGCCGGCCTTTGCCTCTAAGGGGCTTACCGTTGGATAGAAGGGAGCCTAGATTCTATAAGAGACTAAAGAATAGGAAGGGAGCCGCCCTGTTAGCCACCAAAAGCCAGTGACACTAAGGCACAGGGAATAAGAGGAGGGAAAGATTCCAGGGGGCTGAGAGAAGGGCGGGGACAATGAAGAGATTTTGGAGGGGAAAGAACATGAGAAGGACCAAATTGATGGGGAAGTGAGAAGCTGTTTCTGGCCAAGGTTGGTGCGGTGGTCAGGAGCACCCATGTGGTCCTGTCTGGGGGAAATGAGGCTAGAAAGTGGGGGAGTGGGCTAGAGTAGAGAGAGGTGCTACTGGGAAGTAGCAGAAGGGAAGGTTAAATAAAGCACTCATCTTTTAAAGATGGTTTATTGGCCGCTGCTTGTATGAGGCACAGTGCTGATTCTTAGGGATTCCACAGTGAGGATTTGCTCTTATGGAAAATACCACTCAGTGGGATGGATAGAAATAAACAGTTATGCAAATAAAAAGGATAACTTCAGATTATGGTAAGTGTAGCTTACATACTAGGAAGGTGAAGGAAGGCATCTTGGAGGAGGTGACATTTATGGAGAGATATGAAAGTGGAGAGGAAACTAACTGCCTAGAGGAGTGTGGTGGGGAGAGCATTCTAGGCTGAAGGGCAGCCTGGCTAAGGCCTCAGGAGGGAAAGAGTCCTGGCCATGGTCAATTTAGGGCCTCAGGCTAAGGTGTGGGAGGCAAGAATGTTTAGAGCTAAACTGTACCCTTCCACTGTCACTCTCCCTTGTTCTGTCCTCACAGCTCATACAGAGGAGCATGTCGCCTTCTCAGCCCTGCCCAGCTTCCAAAGGCAGCTTCCACCCAGGAGCAGTGAGAAGAGCTAAGCTCAAAGCCACTACATGCTGCCCGGTCCGTAGCCATCACAGAGAGGCCTGAAAGTCACCTCCCCGGATGGGGTTATGCCACTGACCTGACAGCAGCAGGGCTGGAGACATCTGGGTCATCCCCACTCTCCTCTGATCTGACCTTTGGCCAGTGGCACACTTTTGTTTGCTGTGATTGGGGAGCAGAGGAAGGGGAGGAGACATGGTGAAAAGAATTTGTCCTCCCAAGGAGCCAAATCTCAGTTTGGGGTTGTGAACATCCCATTTGTTTTTTTGGGTTTTTTGTTGTTTTTCTTTCTGGTGTTTTTTTTTTTTTTTTGAGACAGGGTCTCACTCTGTTGCCCTGACTAGAGTGCTGTGGCGTCAGCCTAGCGCTCAGCAACCTCAAACTCCTGGGCTAAAGCAATCCTCCTGCCTCAGCCTCCTGGGTAGCTATAGGCACGCGCCACCATGCATGGCTAATTTTTTCTATTTTTAGTAGAGACGGGGTCTCACTCTTGCTCAGGCTGGTCTTAAACTCCTGAGCTCAAGCAATCCTCCTGCCTCGGCCTCCCAGAGTGCTAGGATTACAGGTGTGAGAGCCATGGTGCCTGGTCAATGAACACCCCGTTTCTGACCAACAACCCAGATGAAACGACTGGCCTGGGGTGTACAGGAAAGAGTTTGGGGGTAAGGAAGGCTCTGAGCCACTCCTACACCCCGGCCTGGGAGCCTGCTGGCCCTCAAGATGCGCTTAGGGATGACCTGGGGCTCTCAGACCTTGCTGGCCAGGTGACTGGTGCCAGAACCCTGGGGAAAGGTGACCTCAGAGGACCTGCAGGTCAGAGCTGCTGCTGTCCACACTCAGACTTTCCTGCAAATGGGAGAGGAGGAGGCAGATACGAGAGAGCTGAGCCTGCCCAAGGCAGCTGAGGCTCCAGGAGAAGGCCAGCAGAACCGTCACATCTCTGACACCCAACCCAGGGCTGAGCGGGCTGCAGCTCTCAGAGGAAAATAAGCCCCTTTTTCCATTGCCGCTTCCTCCTCCCTGGCCTGGACTACGTCAGCACCCACATGCGCTGCTCAGGCTGTGGTTTGCCACGGCTGTGGCCGGCCCAGGGCTCAGGAAGTGACTCTCTCTCGGGTTCTGTCTGGGGTGCCTGTCACACTTTCCGAGGACTGATGGGCTCCACCGGAAACATGGAGGTATTGGCCTTGCATGGGTCGGGGGCAGCTCTGCTCCCACCCCAGTGGGGCCTTGCGGGGTGAGAAGCAGCCTGAAGAGGCCAGGCATGGGGAGGGACAGAAGGTGCACTGAGAGGGTGGGCAAAAGGGGGAGACATGGGGAAAGATGGGAGATGGCAGTGACAGTCGTGCCAGAGCGTGTAGTGTGAAGCCATCTCATTTACTCCAATTACAGGTGCCAGAGGACAGCCCTGAGTCCTAGGCGGAGAAGGGCCATGCAGAGTGATGCTGCGGCCTGCGGTACTCGGGGTCTGAAGAGGGTGCTGAGGAGGGCGCCTGGCACGCCCAGAGGGTTCCAGGGCGGCAAGGAGAGACTGTGGAGGATTTGGCCCCCAGTGGGGGGTCTACATAGGAGAGTTGGGGTCTAGGCTGCTGTCCTTAGGGTCTGCCTGAGGAGTGATGTACCTGAGTTAGGTTAGGCCTAAAATGGAAGACACTGAGGCATAATCACTGGAGAGGTGGCACAGTCTGTCCTCGAGGGGCCCTGGAGAGGGAAGAGGGACACGAACCCTTAGGCGGGGCTGCCTGGGTCCTCTCTGCCCCCGGGTGCCCTGCAGGTGCAGGAGGAGGCTGTTGTCCCTCTGCCCTGTGCTGGGCAGCCCCTCTCCCAGGTGTGGGGCTGGCAGGACCCTAGGCTCAGAGACAATCCAGCCCGATTGTCCTCTGCCTTCTTTGCTCCCCCCGCCCCCAGCTGAGTGTGCAGCAAAGCCAGCCAGGCTGCAGAAATCTCTGGAAGCTCGTTGGGCAGGAGAGGGAGGGGAGCATTACATAAGAGCCCACTGATGTGCAGGAAGTGGAGAGCAGCCTTTAGATTAGAAAGGCAGCGTTTCCACCCAGCCCAGAAAGGCAGGAATAGCAACGCGGTTATTTCTGGCCCCTCACCACCGCCCAGCGCTGGGGCTGCTCAGCTTCTTGGTGGGTGAGCTTGGACTCTGCAGACCTGCTGGGAGGGGGAGGGAGGGAGGGGGCAGGCACTCCCTGGGGTTACCCCACTCTGGCACTGGCCTCTCCCCCAACCCCCACTCCAACACCAGGATGCAGGAAAAACAATAATAATGATATCCGTGGTGCTTGTTTCCTCTGATTTTCCTTAATCTCTGGATACATTCTCCACCCCCGCCCTCACCTCCCCCCCCAACACACACACATTTACTATGTGACAGGCTCTGTGCTAAACACTTGACAGGCATTTGTCCTCACAGTGCCTTATGAGGTAGGGACCATTCTCACCCCCATTTCGTGGATGAGGAAACCTGCTCAGAGAGGGCAGGCGATTGGCACAAGGTCACAGAGCTGGGTAGTGGTGGAGCCACGATTCCCATCCAGACAGTCTGGCTTCAGAACCCTCTGGCGGAACCCAGCTCATACCAAGAACTGTTCCCTGGGGTCCCAAAATGAATCAGACAAAGCTTTCACTCTGCAGGGGTTCTTGAGTCAGGTAGGGGAGTCAGGCATGTGAACAGATTATTTCAACTCAGTCACTCAACAATTATTTATCAAACATCATCTCTGCTCTGGGCATTAAAGATACAAAGAGAAGCAAGGAGGGTCCCCCTGTTTTGCAGCTCACAGCCTAGTGAGGGAGACAGTGAAGCACTTACAGCCGTGTGACATATGCTCTCACTGGGGAAGCACAGTGGATGCGGGAGACCCCAATCCAGCTCCCACCCACTGAAGTGCTTCCCAGGCAGCCAGAGAGCCGAGACTTGCCATCTTAAAAATAATTTCAGGAGGCTGGGGGTGGGGGCGGGGGGAGGGGCAGGTGGTAAGACTAGCGGGCAAGCAGGCAGTGGTCCAGGACGGAGGGTGAGTCTGGATGCATCAGCACCAGCTATCACAGCGGCTCCCTCGGGGGCCTCCCAGTCAGAGAAAGACTGCAGGAAAAACTGACACCCACATTTGCTGACAGGCAGCTCAGCCCAGCGGAGCGTCCATATCCCTTGGGACAGTGGCAATAAGGCAAACGGTGGTTGAGAGGCTGGATGGAAGGGCCCTTTCTGTTTTCTTCCTCCAGCCACCCTCCTTTCGACTCCCTCCATATGGAACCCTGTTTTAAGGCAAAGTCGAAATGAGTGAGTGAAAAGGAGGCTGGCACCCAGCCCCAGGAGGAAGAGCTTCCATGCAGATGATCACATTGACAGACAGAGATGAGAGGGAAGGAGAGTGGGCCCCTCTGGGCCCTGGGAACATCCCCAGGAGGGTCTTTGCTTTACTGTGGGCAGAGGCAGCACTTCTGTTCCCATCAGCAGGCAGAGGGAGGGGTCTTTGGAACTCAGAGGACCCAGTTTCCCTTTGGGCCAGTTGCAGACAGGGCCACCATGGTGGATGACAGTGTCTTGAAGCTGGCATTGGACTCAGAGTTTTTTAAAAATAATATTTATTTTTATTATGGTAAAATATACATAAAATTTACTATTTTAACCATTTTTAAGTGTACAATTCAGTGGCATTAAGTACATTCACCCTGTCGTACAACTATCACTGCTTTCCATTTTCAGAACTTTTTAATCATTCCAAGCAGAAACTCTGTACCCCTTAAATGCTAATTCCCTGGTCCCTCCTCCCCCCAACCCCTGCTAACCACTATTCTGGTTCCTTACTCTATGAATTTGACTATCCTAGGTACCTTATATAATCATACAATATTTCTTCTTTTGTGTCTGACTTATTTCACTTAGCATAATGTCTTCAAGGTTCCTTCCTGTTGTAGCATGGGTCAGACTCTCATTCTTTTTTTTGAGGCTGAATAATATCCATTTGTATGTATATATCACATTTTGTTTAGCCATTCATCTGTTGATGGACAAAGAGTTGTTTCCACTTCTTGGCTGTTGTGATAATGCTGTGAACATTGGTGTGCAAGTGTTTGTGGACTCAGTGTTCCAATTCCTCACCCCGAGGCAGTAACCTATAGCTACCGCAAGGAGGGTTAAAGTCAGATTTAAGAAGAACCGCATGGTCTCCTGCTACCAGTGACCGGGGCAGCAGCTCCCTCTCTGGAAAGTTTTAATAGCCAGAGACAACTCTGCTCCCCCTGATCACGCCCCCACCCCAGACTGAGCCTGGAGTGGCTGCCCTGGCATAGAAAAGAGGCTTTAGGGGTCACCTTGGGGTCAGAGCTCTGGGTGGTTTATTTTTAGGAGCTGGGTGGTGGTGGTTTCTTTGTCTGCCCTTGGGCTTTGGGCCCGCCACCACCCTCCAACCCCAGACCCAACTTTCTCTTTCCTCCTTTCCCTGGCAACATCCAGGCTGTCTCACTTTTTCTCTCCCAGGCTAAATTGGGAGTGTGAAGCTGCTCTTCTTCCCAATTTAGCATTTGAATTAAAGTGAGAACTGAATGTGGCTGGAAAGCTGACTCCCATCTGTGTGTGAGAGGGAAAAGCAGAGCAAGTGAGCGTGGGCACAGGCTGGGGCAAGCAGGGAGAGGGCAGCTGATCCGGGCAGCTCCTGTTTAGCTCAGACCCCATCTTCAGGCGCAGGCAGACAGCTCCGGAGAAAGACAGAGGTTTGAAGGTGGTTGTTTTCTCAGGAGTGGAAGGAGGATGCTGCAGGGGCATTGTTCAAACATTCCACAGACGTGGCAAGTGCTTACTGTGTTCCAGGCCCCGTGCTGGATGGTGGGCAAACAGTGGTGAACCAGCTGGACCCAGGCCTATGCCTGACCTTCAGTCTGGTGGGGAAATAGACTTGGAAACAGGCCATGACCCAACAGGGCAATGTTTGCTGTTGGGGGAAGGAGAAGTGTGGCAGAGGCCTGGAGGGGGCATCTAATAGCTTGGGGGTGTCTGAGCTGAGACTTGAAGCACATGCAGGAGCTGACCTGGTAAAGCGGGAGAACAAGGGTGCCTTGGGCAGAAGGAATTGCGCATGCGAAAATTGGAGTGGGCATAGTTTCTGCAAGGCAGGGAGCTGGTACTGGCTGAGTTGGGCTCAAGAGCTCCCACTGCCTCTTACTCTCCGCCTCCTCCTCCTCCTCCTCCCCTCTCCTCCCCTTCTTCCAGGAGAACAGAACCAGGTGAGAGTGATCTGGGCCCGAGGAGTCTGGGAGCTTATGAATCTTTGCTCAGGCTGCAAACAGTCCAGGTAGGGGCAAGGAGGCTGCAGTCTCCTTCTGAGCTGACACTCAGAAAGCTGGACGTACCTGAGAGGCCCAGGGTGCACGTGGAGCAGAGGAAATGGGATCTCAATTGCATCATGGGATACAAAGGTATCAGGAAGGGTCTCTGCTTGGTTTAGCTGATTCCATCCTTCCTGGGGGGCTGGCTAAGCTGATCTCTGGGAGACCTTTCCTCTTAGCTGATGGAACTGAATCATGATTCTGGCAGAGATAGGAAGGCAAAGAGACCCTCTGTTGGCCAAGACAGGAAACTGCTGTCTGGGGACCATGCATTTCTCTGTCAGGGACAGGACAGGCACAGCTAAGGGATGCTGGTGTAAAACTCACCATCAGCATTATTTATTGATCACTCATCTGGCGGGGACAAAAGAAGAGGGTAGTTCATGGGATGCAGGGCTGGTGGGGTCAGCTTGAGAAAGAGATCAGAGAAAGGTGGGTCATTGAGGAGCACCACTCCCTGCCCCTGTAAGAATACTGGGCTTCCAAAAAAAAAAAAAAAAAATACTGGGCTTCCAGTGTTTGGGGTTCCTCTTTCAACCACAGTACCCTAGACGAAAATAAGGGAAGGGGCAGGAGGCAGGGACACCTGGAGCAGGCCTGGGACTGTCACTGAGGCCATCAGGGAGACCATGTCCAGGCAGTACTGTGGCTGTGCAAGCTTCCCTCCCTCTAGACCCAGCCTCCTCCTCCCCAGTTCCCTCCCCCCTGCATCCCTCCTGACCCTGAAAGCAGCTCCAGCAGCCTCTCTCCCAGGTCGGGTCGCCTTGGGCGGCAGGGCCCTCCCCGGGCCAGCCCGGCAACCTCCCTGCTCCGCCAAGGTGCCTGATCCTCACCCAGGGGGGCGCCTTCTGCGCCTGACCATCTCCTGCGGGAGGGGCGGGGGCGTGCGCACGAGCTGGGCTGAGAACGAGACTGCTGGAGGGTCCGCGCTGTGCTGTCCCCCATCACGGGTGCTTTCTTCCTGAACCTCAGCTCAGGGAGCGGAGTACGACGCGCTCTGCTCGCAACGCCTGGAGCAGATCGGCTGCGGGAGAGGACTGTCCCCGCGGGCGGGGAGTCCCTCCATACCGGGAGGCAGCTGCGCCACCTCGTGGGCCTTTTCCAGCCTGCAGGCCTCCCTCCCGCCCGGGCTGCCTCCAGCCTCCATCTGGAAGGCGCTCTCAGGCAGGACCGCACAGAGGCCGCTGCCGGGCTCTGAGCGCGTGAGGCGCCCTTCTCCTCCAGGCAGACCTGCTCCAGTTTAGAGAGGGAAACACCGGGGCCGTTTGGGAGGGAGATGATCATGTACTGGCTGAAATGTAAGGTAGTGGGGAAGCCAGCCCGCGCTTTTGGTCTGGAAGCAGCCTCTCCCTATCATCCTGGACGCCACAGATCTGGGGACCGTGGCCCACACCCCCAAGGCCCCTCCCTCCTGGGCCCGCCCTGCCTCCTTCCAGGCTGAGCAAGGCCGGGCTGAGCTCTGCCCATCAAGGGGAGCTGGCACAGGCTGGAAGGACCGCAGGCTTGCTTTCCTCTGACGTCACGGCCTGGAAATCTCATTTACAGCAGGTTCTCTGGGTATGAAGGACTGACAAGAAGGGGAGGAGAAAGAGCTGAAGTAGCTCAAGGCCTGAGGCCACTATAGCCAGGGACCTTAGGCCTGGGGGACTGCCCAGTGTTCCCAAGGAGGCCTGGGCATGACACACAGCGCTAGACCGCAGCCCGAGCCCCCAGCCCAAAGCTAATACCTCTCAAAGCCCCCTGAGGACCCAGGCAGTGACCTAGCACCATCCTCATAACTCCCATCTCTTTCCCGCCCCCTGGCCTGGAGAGGTGTACGGAGGCAGAGGGGAGAGGGAGGTGGAATGAGGGGAATGAGGAGACAGCAGGGGTCACCTAAGCCCAGACATGTCCCACCAACCAGCCTCTTCCCAGGAGCCTTTCCACCCATTCTTTTTATCACCTTCATCTCTCCTCTCCTTCTATGCACCACAGGGGGCAGGCCCTGTGCCGAGTTCTAGAAGCCTGAATGTTTCCATGGCAACAGACCAATGCATGTGGAAATCTGAGCATGTCCCTGTCGATATAAGGAAACACAGATGTGCCTGGAGAGTCTGGCACTGTGGAACACGACAGTGCCGTCCTTAGTCCCCAGTCACCGTGGGTGCCAGCATGTACCTGAGTATGAGCAAGTGTGTGTGGTGTGTCTGACACACAGCAAGTGAGATTCGGGTTACAGAGTGCCTAGCCTGGCTGCCTGGCCATATGGTAGCTGTTAGCCTGGGACTGCAGCATCTTACTCTCTGGGGATCTTCCTTTTTTTGAGACAGAGTCTCGCTCTGTTGCCCGGGCTAAAGTGCCGTGGCGTCAGCCTAGCTCACGGCAACCTCCAGCTCCTGAGCTCAAGCAATCCTCCTGCTTCAGTCTCCCCAGTAGCTGGGACTACAGGCATGCGCCACCATGCCTGGCTAACTTTTTCTATCTTTTTTTAGTTGCCCAGCCAATTTCTTTCTATCTTTAGTAGAGACGGGGAGTCTCACTCTTGCTGAGGCTGGTCTCGAACTCCTGACCTCAAGTGATCCTCTGGCCTTGGCCTCCCTGAGTGCTAGGATTATAGGTGTGAGCCACCACACCCAGCCTGGGGATCTTTCTAGAATGAGTCTGGCCACTGAATTTTACCCTGGCAACTTTAGAATTCAGTGGCCAGATTGCTCAGAGGCTGATGGTGAAAGGAATGACCTTCACAGGGCTGGTTGAGTGGAGGATTCTAGGGGAGACAAAAGGGACATGGCACATCTTGCCCTCACTATCACCTCAGTCCAGGAGGTTCTCGGCTAACTAGCTTGGCTCGTGTGGCAGGTGGATGTGCCCTGTGATGCCAGGGAAGGAAGAGGAAAGCTCTGTGTCGGGGCGCTTGTGTAGGGGTCCAGAGCCTGGGTCTAGGCCCTACTCACACCCCTACCCACCTCATGCTCTGCTTCCTCCACTTTCCTGCCACAAGGCTGATCTGCTATTTCTCTGCTCCCCTCCCCCCCCCTCTCTGTTCTCTTCCTCTGTCGTCTCTCCTCCTGTGCTGCCCTTGCTCCTCTGCCCTCCTTTCCCTTCCCCTGAAGGCCCATGTCCAGCCAGTTGTGCTCCTTGGCCCCTGGTAGCTTTGGCTCCATGTCCCCAGGCTCAGATCCCTGTCCTCTCTCCACCTCTCCTCCGACCTTGCCCAGCGGGTCTCCCAGTGCCACACTGGGGTGCCTCTCTGGCCCCAGCCCTTGGTTCTCTGTCCCCAGGATCCATGGGCTGGTTCCTTCCCAGCCTGTCTTGGCTTCCCCATCTCTGCCTCTGTCCTCAACCGTTTCAGGGTCTCTGGTTGAACCCCGCCCGCCCCCAGCATGTTTTGGCTTTTCTAGGCACTGTGGCCACCAACCAGTCCCCGAGCCCTGCATGGCAGTCCCACAGCCCATCCTGTCTCCCCCGGGGGCCTCACTGGGGTCTTTGTCCCCACAATGTACACCTGGCACTTTCTGTGGGCCAGAAGGTCCACTGGGGTTCCAGATGGCATCCTGAGGGACAATTCTTGGGGGTTGGGGGCCCCTGGGCCTCAAGTCCTGGCCCCTCGAAACCATTTTCCCAGATGGAATCAACCCAAGCCCATCTCTCCACTGGGGATCAGAGCTCCCACCGTTCAGTCTGGCCTTTCCCCCTCCCGCCCCCACAGCAGGGCCCTGCTTCTCACCTGAGGTCCTTCCCACCTGTGACCGACTGGGCGGGGCAAGAACAAAGCACAGAGGCCAAAATAAGTGAGGTGCCAGAGTGTGGTTTATTGGCTCATCCAGTGCCAAAGGTCCAACGGGCACCCTCTCTCCAAGGAGCCAGGGGCCCCGCAGCCCCCACACTTCTGTCTTCTTCACATGTCCCCCTTGGCCCTGATTGACGCCATGGCAGAAGCTGGGCCAGGGTGTGGGACGAGGCTGCGCTCTGACAGGGTTCTGCTCATACAGGGCTCAGTCTGCTTAGCACAGGAGGGGACCCTGGGGCAAGGGAGGACAGGCCCCAGGGACGAGGAAAGGAGAGAGCTCTGCAGGGGCCTGTACAGTGGGCCCTGAGGAGTGCAGGGGTCCAGCCAGGGACAGGGTGGGAAGGGGGTGACATAAAAGGGATCGAGGGCAGGGGAGGAGGTGAGAGGCCCCTCGGACCCCATTCCGTCATGGGTGGGTTCCCCTGAGGCTCAGAGACTAGGAGGGAGGGGCTGGGGGAGGGCCAGCTGGCGGTGGGGCTAAGGGTGGGAGGAGGGGCCGGCTGGAGGGAGAGTTCTTTACCCAAACTCCCCCCAGCCCTAGACTCAGAAAGATACACGCACACTCATTCATACATACCCTGGAACCCCCACCTCTTTCTGTGGGGACATGTAGCACACAGCCCTACCCAATGCCTAGGAAAAGGGCCCCCTGCTGCAGCTCCGGCCTGGCCACCCTGGTCACTGAGCACACACTGACACGCCGCCTCCATCCGCAGCTGTGGCCTGGCGGTCGCTGCCCGAGTCCCTTGAGGCCTTCCCTCTTTGCTCCCTTTCTGCAGGTGCCTTCAGGCCCGTCCTCGGTCCACCTGGGCTGTGACTGCCCCTCACCCCCAAGAGCAGGGGCGGGGCGTGTTAGGACCTCAGAAGGGGGTGGCCATGGTCTTCAGCAAGGCACTGGGCGGGTGGGGCAGGGCCGGAGCAGGGAGAGCAGCGGTGCAGGTTGAGCAGTCCCCACCTCCTTGGGCAGCTCAGTCCCCAGCCCCTGGTCCAGCCTCTACCCTCAGCCCCCATAGCTGGGCCCCCCTCCTCTTTTCCAAGCCCCTTCCAGAGAAGTGGCCACTGGGCAGGCACCGGAAATGGCTGAGGGGGCCGCAGGGGCCTGAGACACCTGGCTACTGGCACAGTGAGGAGCAGGGGCTGGGGCCGAGCCCTTCCTGAGGCTTCCTCCTTGTTCTGCAGCCGGCCAGCCGGAGGACCTCAGGCTGAGTCGCCCCCAACAGGGCTCTTCTTCTTGGGCCGGGTCTTCAGTGTCTTGGAAGTCAGTGGCTGTGGCAAGGAGGAGGAAGACAGGGCTCAGCAGGGCACCGCACCCCGTCCCCATGTCCCCAGGCTCCGCCTGTGCTCTCACCTCAGCTTTGGGCATTTTTTTGATGGATTTGGCCCTCTTGGGAGCCTTGTCTCCCATGTCATCCTCAGACGCCTCTGTCCGGGGATCTGCCTGGTTTGTGCTAGATCTTAAATTCAGGGCAGGGTCATCTCCTGGTTGCAGGGAGGAAAGGAAACCAGGGCTCTTTCTCACCTGGCCTCCTTGCCCTGGTAGCCCCCTGCCCCCACCCTGGGCGCTGCCGTCACCTATGTCCTCGATGGTGTCCAGAAGGCCGCCAGGGCTGGGTCGGAGGCGGCCGTCAGGCCCCTGAAGGGGCAGCGCATCCTCGTCCCGGATCAGGGTCAGGTCCTGCATGCTGAAGCTTCGGAGCTTCTCTGACAGCACCCCCTGGCCCTAGGGTCACCACCACGCACCGGAGAGCCGGGGGGAGGGGCGGGGTGGAGATAGAGGTCACTATGGCGCTGGCAGCAGCCCTGGGCTCAGCGCTTTGCCCACACTGCCCTCCCCCAGTCCTACACGGCACGGAGGTGCTGGGGCCGTGCTGGGCAGATGAGGAAGCTGTGGCCAGACGGTGGACGTGACTCAGCTGGAGAGGGGTCCAGCCAGGACTGGAACCCCAAGGGCTCCACAGCCCCAGGGACAGGGTGGGCACCAAGGGGCCTGGCCAAGGGGCACAAGATGAACAAGGTGAGGGTCCTAGGAGTCTGGGCCTGTCCCTATCTCACCTTGGCAGCAGCGGTGACTGCGGCATTGGCGGCCAGGTTGAGGCCCCTCTTGCCCACCCTCATCATGGTCTCATAGCTCTTGTCTCGGGCCTGCGTGATGTACTCATCTATCTCCTGAGGGGTGGGAGGAGAAGGAGGAGGGGTGAGAGGTGGGTGCTGCCTTGAGGCTTGCCCTGCTCTTGTGCACACCTGCGCAAAGGCACTGCCTGCTCAGGAGCCACGGCCCTGCCAGGTCACTTCAGGCTCGGGGCACCCGCGGGGACAGCCAGGAATGTGTGAGGCTGCAGGCGCTGGGCTGCCTGTGCCAGCGGTGGGCTGGGAAGCAAGCTGAGAACGGGGAGCAAACCTTCTCCTTGTTGGACAGCGTCGGGTGCACGAACTTGCGGTAGAGCACGCTGGAGCCCTTGGTGTAAGGGGACAGCAGCCATATTACGAAAGCGATCTTGAGCTCAAAGTAGAAAGGGAACCTGTCGGGCGACAGAGGTGAGCACGGAGTAGACGGCAGGAGGGCAGGAGGTGCGCTGGGCTCAGCGCTGGCCCCACACATGCCGGAAGTCCCTCCCCCCTCAGTGCACTGGGGTCCCTACAGGTCTCAGGGGACTGGTCGTTTCTAATCGCAATGGACTCCAGATGGGACGGTGAGAAATGACCCCAGAAGGAACTTCCCCCAGCGGTGGCTCTCCTCGCCCCGCCTCTCACTCCTAGAGAAGACCCCCATTCCTCTACCGTGGGGTCGCCACCCAGGGGAACCCCCTAACCTCACAGGCCCATGCCTGGGTCGTCACCCCTTCCCTTCCCACTCCCTCCCATAGAGAGCACTGGGCCTTCTCCAGCTGTGCTCTGGGTCTGTCCCTCACTGCCACGACACGCCCTCGCCCTTAAGGATTGTTCTCCATTCCCCACGGCTCCTCCTCAGGCCACAAACTCCTTCAGGTCTCTGTGCTCACAGCGCCCTCATCAAAGCTCTTTCCTTCGCTGTGTCAAGAGGCATCTACACTCGCTACCCTCCCTTTCTAACCCATCTCTTTCCTCTACTGAAACTATTTTTCTTGAATACAAGGGCCCTGTCTACAAATGCAATGAACTCTTGTTCTCTACGCCTTGGTAGAACTCTGTCCTCTCGAAGGCCAGTGTTAGAGTTGTCAGTCTTCGCTCCTAAGAGGCACGTGCTCATGCAGGAAACGTCTCTGAGCTCCTGCCGTGAACGTGCACGTGACTAAGACATATTCCCTGTTCTCACAGTGCTCAGACATAGTCCAGCAGGGCCTGGAAAATGCCTTGCAAACACCCAGTGTTTACAAGATTCAATCACATGCCTATTCTACAAACAGGGAAACGGAGGCCTAGAGCGCTGGGACCTGCCCAGCGTCGTTGGCAGCGTGGTGGAAGCAGGTTTCCTGAATTCTATTGCGGTGCTTTGGCCAGCACCAGAAAGGGACGTTGGGGTGATGTCTGTTCGCATTGTGCTGACCAGGACCGCTGGGAGTCAGGGACTCCACCCTGGGTGTCATCTTTTGTTTTGGCTGGCTGAATAGGGAAAGGCAGTGGCCCTGGGCCCTGGGATGAGGTGGGGGCGGTTTCTGGACCTCACCAGGAGAGCACGATATCCGTGAGCGTCTCGGCCGTGGTGAAGAAGGCAAAGACGATCCAGTACATCATCCATTTCACCTGAGGGCACAGAGGGCAGTGCTCGCTGGGGCCTGGGGCCAAGGGGCCAGGAACATGCAGGACCCCCAACCCTGCCTGCTGGTCACGCCAGGGGATGGGACAGCCAGGACCCTCCTTTGCTGAGTCTTGTTAGTGGCTGATGGCGTTGGTACAAAGGAATGTGACCCACTGTCCTCCCCTGTCTCTGCCGTGTGGGCTGGGGAGGGGGTGAAGGGTCGTCCACTCACATACTCCTTCACGTTTTTTGTCTTCACGGCCTTGTAGGAAGAATAGGCTGGGTACAGGGTGCCAAAGATGAGCCTAGGGAGGCAGGCATGGTTACTGGGCCCATCGGCCAAGGGCAGGGGCCTCTCCCTCCCAGCTCTGCGTCAGCCCCTGGGTAAGTAAGGGGAAAAGGGACAGGATTCCCGAGTCCCATGTCAGCTGGACTGATAAACTCAGGTCCGGGGCTAAGGTCAGAGCAGTCAAGATTCAGGTGACACACGTCAGGCCCCAGCCAGCTAGGGTGATGCCCCTCCCCCCTCCATTGTTCAGTTTTTCTCTAGTCCCCGAGGCAAGGAGAGACCCAGAGGCCAGAGGGTCCAGTGTGGTCCCTTCAGCTATGATCCTTGGGGAGTCTTGGGGAGTGGGGGTCTTGTCACTGCCACAGGGTGTCTTCCTTCTTGACCTCACGCCCATTCACATGCATCTGCCCTTACCCTCCTCTTCCCTGTCTCAGAGCCAGGCTGGGTGGGGGCCTCTCTGCAAGGGAACTCGACACCACCTAACAGTGTGTTCTACCTGGCAGTCAGAGGCACTACTGTGGCCCTGGGGACCTGGGGAACAGAGGGCACAGGGGCAGGAGGTCCTGGGAAGGGCAAGAGATTTAATCCTCATGTAAACACCCCGGGCCCAGGCTCAGGGGAGGGTCCTGGCTGGTGATCCCATTATAGAGCACAGACAGGAGGGAAGGAAGGGGAGGAAGAGGCCCAGTGCCCTTTAGGGAGCTTGCCCAGGCAGGAGAGAAGCAGCCACCCTGAAGGCCACATGGAAGTTTGAGGCCTAGATTCCCTCTGGGGTGGGATGGGAGGAGAGAAAGGAGAGGACTCCAGTGTGTCTAGATGAAACCAGGACACAAGCATGTGACAGCACTGAATGGGAAGAAGGCAGCAGGGCGTGGCTGTGGGGTGTCAGCCCCCACGGTAGAGGCCGAGGGGCAGGGTCCTGAGCTAGGGCAGCAGTCAGGCCCGGCCCCTTGACAATTGTGTGGCTGCCGCCTGACCGGGCAGGATACTTCCAGACTGGCAGGTGAAGATGGAATGCAGGGCAGAATCCTCAAGGACAAAGTCTGGGTGGCGGTAGGGGGCAGGGGGTAGGAGGTGGTGGGAGTGGGGGTGGTGCTGGGGTATGTTCTCTCCTAGAGCCCGGGGAGGGGCCAGGGACATAGCTCCACAGTGTGGCTGGCAGCCTGGAATGAAGGCCACCCAACGTCCTCCCCCCAGTGGCTTTCACAATCCCAGGCTGAGCATACACATCCTCCTCTCCCAGTTACCTCCCACACTTTGTCCTCCAAGCATCTCAGCTTTGATACCCAGACTTCCTCCCTGGGGGGCCTTAAGGGCAGGTGTCCTCATCCTCAGTCTCTTGGCAGTTAGTGGAAGGGTCAGGAGGGCCTGGGCCCTTTGGGGAGGCCCAGGGTGCGGGCCATGGCCCTGCCTTGCTCCCCACTCTTTTCTATTGCCCCTCTTCCCCAGGGAGACCAGGGCCCAGGTCTGAGGAGCTCCTCCAGCCCAGACCTGCCAGGTGGGGGAGGGGACGTGCCTGCCTCCCCTTATAAATCAAACCGTCCCCTCGGCCCCTAGGATGGGCGCACGAACAGGGAAATCAAAAATAAAAGCGGTTTTTAAAAATAATGTGGGTGAGGTCCCTGGGAAGCCAGGCCTGCCATGCTCCCCTAGGATTCCCCCTCTTGTCCTGGGTCCCACATCTCCATGTCTCTGGGGACCCCAAGAGGGACGCTGTGCCTTTAGGTGACCCTGCCGCGTGAAGCCCCGAGCGGTCCATGCCGGCCCTCCCTCCATCACCATCCCGCATCGTCCCCCGCCGGGGGCGCCCGCCGCCCGCCGCCCGCCGCCCCCGCCGCACTCACACAACCAGGCGAGAGATGATCCAGGACACCATGGCGGGGCCGGGCGCAGCGCGGGGCGGGGACCCGGCCCGGCCCGAGGATGCAGCTGCCCGAGGCCGAGCGGCGGCGGCGGCAGCAGGAGCCGCAGGAGCAGCAGCAGCAGCCGCCGCGGGGGCAGCGGAGCGCCGAACCGCCGCCGTTAAAGGGGAGGTCCCTGCCGCAGCGGCGGGCCGTGGGCGGCGGCGGCTCTTAAAGGGGAGGCCGCGGCGGCGGCGCGCCCCCACCCCTGGCACCTGCTGTGGCCGGGCATGCGCCTCCAACTCGCAGTGCCCTGCCTTCCTCTCCTCGCGTTTTCACCTTGCTTGGGTTTCAAGCCCCGGGCTGAGGTCCCCCAAGGCCTTCGATTTCCATCCTGAAAACAGCTTCAGCCCACCTCCTGCGCTGCCCACATCATGCTGAAAGGCTTAAATATCCCAGGAGGAATGAATAATCGCTATGATTTCTTGAGTGCTTATTGTGTGCCAGGCCCTGTGCTAAGAGCTTCACATGCATTATTTCAGTGAATCCTCTTGACCACCCTGTAAGGCTGAGGTTATAATTACCCTCATTTTGAAGATAAGCAAATGGGAAGCTTAGGAAGTTCCAATAATTTGTTGAGCGTCACAAAACTACTAAGTCATGCTGCTAAAATACAAACCCAAGAAGTCTATCTAAACAGGCTACATCCTCCAGCTGCTGACTAGCAAACTCTTCTCCCCTATCACAGGCCTTGTAAAGACATCCACTGGAGCTCATGTCAAAGGTACAGCTGCACCCGTTCACGCCCCTCCTTGACAATCCCCAATCACCCCCAGTTGAAAGATGACCTCCTCTGGCCCTATGATCTGCTTTATGTTGTCAGTTTCTAAGCTTTGCAGGGGAATAGAGCTTGGTGATCTCAAGGTGGATACTCCCCTAAGGCATCAGACTTTCTTTTTTTTTTTTTGAGACAGAGTCTCACTCTGTTGCCCAGGCTAGAGTGAGTGCCGTGGCATCAGCCTAGCTCACAGCAACCTCAAACTCCTGGGCTCAAGCGATCCTCCTGCCTCAGCCTCCCGAGTAGCTGGGATTACAGGCATGCACCACCATGCCCGGCTAATTTTTTCTATATATTTTTAGCTGTCCATATAATTTCTTTCTATTTTTAGTAGAGATGGGGTCTCGCTCTTGCTCAGGCTGGTCTCGAACTCCTGAGCTCAAACGATCCGCCCCACCTCGGCCTCCCAGAGTGCTAGGATTATAGGCGTGAGCCACCGCGCCCGGCCTAGGCATCAGACTTTCTTTTCAGAGGGGCTGGGAGAGGGACTTGGGACTCAGATCAGAGATGGGCCCAGGGGCTACAATTCCACCCCCATCACCAAACACTGGTGGCAGTGGATGTCCTAATTCTGAAGACATTTATATCCAGAATGTAGGCTAGCCTGCCTCCTGATTTTCACCAAAGCAACCAAGCTCCAGTACCCCCCCGCCCATGCTCTCCTTTCCTGTCCCATTTTAAAGCATTCCTGCATCCCTCTACCCTTTATGTTGGGGTGTAATCCTTTTAGTGACCACAGCATCAACCCGTGCCCATCCAGGCTGAAAGGACACATTCAGAGCTCTGTATTTCAAAGAGTTATGGTCTTATTCAAACTCAGTATCCTTCAACCACACAATGGTCTATTTCCAACCTAGTAATTATATTTCCAGGCTCAAACACTTTGGAAGATGTTTTCCAAAAGTTTCGAGAGAAGCAGCCTCTGATGACCCCTCCTGCTATTCTTTACAACTTCCTCTCCAAAAGGCCTCTTCTAATTGGAATGCAGTCTGTTCTCACCCCTCAAGACACTTTAATTGCTGCTTGATAAACAAAAATAAATCCCATGTGGGCCCTCTCCCACCATCTCCAAGGTGGGTCCAGGACCACATGTTTCATATGTGGGCAGCCAGACCTCCTGCTTTGAGGAATCCCACCAACGACTGCCCAAAACCTTGCTCGGGCCACACACCACAGCTCTTTCCCCCAAGACTCTGCTCTAGAAAGGTAAGACTCCGCCTTTCCTACTCCATTCACAGAGCATAAACTGTGAAGA